>NC_092628.1:87664887-88024735 GCF_039555335.1 Amphiura filiformis | reverse complement strand
TCTCTTTATTCAGCACAGTTAATCCCCTCATTTCAAATGAACACCAGTACTCGACAGTTATCCAACAGTACGAAGATTAAAACTGTCAATCGGTAATTTTAGTTGAGTAGTTGTGGTGTCAGCTTCCCGTAGCAAAAAAATATGTGGCCGATTCTAATGTACTATAAGCCTATCACTAGTACCAAACGTGCTTCATATCACGCTAATCACCCTTCATAATCTGTTCTCATACTACAGCTACAGCAATGGAACCGATATCGACATATATATAGGGTTAAAGCATTCTGGTGGTGAGAACGAGTCTATAGCTGAGGAGTTTTATGCCAATAACCAGTATGGGGAATCATTCTGGCCTGTGTACTATGCATTGAGACCATACAGTTCATCTTGCTCCTACTATGATACGGCCACTGAAGATTGGGTTTCTGAGGGATGCGAGGTAAACTTTGTCGCTAACTGTTTATATTCCTCTTTTATTTTAATAATCAAAGAAGTAATTTTTGTTTTTTTTTTAACTTTCATTAATTTTATGGCTTCTTATAGTCTGGTCGGAGCAAGGTCATGGTGCAGAGCTGCTCTGCCCATTTTGTTAAAAATCTGGAAGAACTACTGTAACAAAATACCATGTTGTTTTGAAGGCTTTTTCATGTGTAGAGATGAATTCAAACTCTTGCACGACGGCCGACCGAATTAGGTACCTACGACGTCAAAAGCGAGTTTCATCGATATCACTTATATAAAACGAATATGTTTACAAGTAGAGACTTACTTTACATTATTCACACCCTCCACTCCAGGTTGGTGATTTAACAACGCTCTTCAGTACGCAATGCCTCTGTTATTCTCTCGGTCCACCAAGCGAGGAAATTGAAGAGGTAGATGAAACTGGTACAACACGTCGAAGGCGAAGAAGAAATGCCGACAGGGAAGCTGCGGCGTCTGAAGGTGCAACATTTGGCGGTGGTTTTAAAGTTCCAATGAACAGCGTGGATTTCTCACAAAATGCCTTTTCTATGCTGGATGAGAACCCAGTTGTGTTCGTGTTCATGGTGTGCTGTATTGCCGTGTACATGACCGTGTTGCTTTGGGCCCGAAAGGCAGATCAAAGAGATAAAGTACAGGTAAAACAGAGAGACTGTGTGTGTGGTGAGGGGTTATGATGGGGAGATGCATTGTGCAACTTATAATAACTAAATAATAGTTAATCTTTAATAATATCAAGCCGTTATAATAAGCCTGATGTTT
This sequence comes from Amphiura filiformis, assembly GCF_039555335.1. Classification (NCBI taxonomy): domain Eukaryota; kingdom Metazoa; phylum Echinodermata; class Ophiuroidea; order Amphilepidida; family Amphiuridae; genus Amphiura; species Amphiura filiformis. The sequence continues at coordinate 88,023,490 of NC_092628.1, read as the reverse complement.
GTACATCAAAGTGATTTCATAAACTGTAATTTGCGTTTGACACTCCTTCCGTTTTTATTATTTCTTCAGGCTGGATCGACTCCACTTGTTGACAATGATCCCAGAGATCACTTTCACTATGAAATAACCGTGTTTACTGGTGTCCGAAGTGGCAGTTGTAAGTATCATTTATTTATTTATATTTTGATTTGTCTTGTTGTTGTTTTTGGGGTTTTTTTTGTTGTTGTTTTGGGGGGTTTTCCGACAGATTTGGAGAGTCACTTGACCTAGTCTCGAAAGATATGATAATTCCTGATTGATTCTTGGTTGAATCCTGGTTCGAAAAACAATTCGAAAAATATTAATTATAATTAAATTTTGTATCCACAAAGAGAAAAGTTGTAATTTGTGTTCACTTCATAATCTATTTAGATGGTAGGAATGCATACAAAACCAAAGTATATTTACCATTTTAATAGATACATTATTGGGGAGTTTTTCCAAATTTGTTTTAAATTATCCGCAAATGATGGTGGTACTTTGTCCAGGACTCTCCAAATGCGCAGAACGCAATTTCAAAAATACAATTTATAAAATGTTATTCTAATTGATAGAAATTGTACTTTTTACAAATACGCAAAAAAAACCAACAACAACAAATCTAGCGTTAAAAGGTCATTTCGTGATCTACAGCCTCATTCCCCCCCACTTTTATCAAAAAAAGTTCAGATTGTTATACCACTGGAAACCTCTGGCTACATAATGTTTATGTACCAAAATTTCTTGCAGATTAATTTGTTAAGCAAAAATATCGTCAAATTTGAATTTCGTTCTGGTATACCCAGAACGAAATTACAACAGTGGCCTATGGAGCAGTGTAATACACATAATCATGCATAACTCGCAAACGCAAAATCGGAATCAACTGACATTTTGGGAATAAGCTTTTTTCGTGGATAAGAAAATGTCATAAAAAGAGGATGCTACAGTTGTAGGTCTGGGATCACGAAATCCTCCTTTAAGGTCCTGATCCTTGAATAAACGAATTTTAATTTTAATCCGTGAGAATCACATAATAGTTCATTTGATTACTATTATTTCCATTGTCATGGACCTTATAAAAGTACAATAGAATATATCACATTCAGGAGAAGTATCACGTATTAAATTTTAATTACTATATTTTATGTTGTTTAAATTCAGACACCACAGCTAAAGTTAGTATAATCTTGACTGGGGAATCGGAAGTTTCGCGACCACGCCTGCTGTTAGACACTAAGCGTAAGGTTTTCCAGACTGGTGGGATCGACACTTTCGTTCTCTCTTGCCCGCGATCTCTTGGCAACCTGCAGCACATACGTATATGGCATGATAATAGTGGAAAACATGCCAAGTGGTTCCTCAGTCGTTTGGCTATTAAAGACATGCAGACAGAGCGCCAGTATTTCTTTATGTTGGATAAGTGGTTGGCAGTTGAAGAGGACGATGGACTGGTAAGCTAGGCGCGGTTTCGCTTTGACGGCTTTACATCAGAGACAATCATATTCCCATACCTTGATTATGAGCGATCAAAACATTCAGTCAGATTTAACTAAACTGTTAATATTGCCATTCTCAATACTCACACGAGAGAACTTCCATGATAGGAGGAGCAAAAATAATTCCTGGATCGAAATATTGGTGGGCGAAATACTATTGTCCGAGTTGGTCGGTACTTTTAAGGCACTGTTATAACTCATATTTGGGTAAGGCATAATTATTCAAAATAAATTGAGTCTGGGATACTGGATCTATTTGTTTAAAGCTTTCCATATGATGCAATTGCCTTCGTATCTAAGGGGAACCTGGTCTAAATAAACTAATTACGCGCTTCATAATTTACACGTTATTTTTTATGATTGGATATCAAAGTGGTTTCATTTTTCCCAGTTATTTACAATCGGTGAGTTTGTACACACATGCGTGATTCTCTATATATATAAATAAAGCACAGCCTGTAAATGAATCCACGCACACCAAAAAGCGGGGCGAAAGTAAAAATCAGGGAATCTAATTTGAAAAGGAGAAAATAAAAATGGGAGAAACCATTCTTGAGTGTAAAAAAGGGGGAAACTATTTGAAAAAAGGGGAAAGGCCGGGGAACTATTTGCAAAAAAGGGAATCTATTTGAAAAGGGGGAAAGTAAAAAGGGGGATCTATTTGCAAAAGGGAAATATAAAAGGGGGAAACTGTTTGAAAAGGGAACTATTTGCAAAAGGGGGAACTATTTTGCAAAAAGGGTGAGGAATTAAAAATTGGGGTATTTTTGATTAATATAGGGGGAATATGGCGGAGATCAGACACCGTACTATACTGTTGTATATTTCTTTTGACTTCCAGATTGAAAGAGTTATCCCAGTGGCTGGCAAATCGGAATTGACGAGTTTTGGATTCCTTTTCTATAGCAAAACACGTCGCAACCTCAGCGATGGTCATCTGTGGTTTTCAGTTTTGCACGTCCTGCACGTAGCAGCTTCACTAGATGCCAACGTGCTACATGCTGTCTTTCCTGCTGTTTTCCACCATGATGTCCAACATATTTTTCTACGGAGTTGACATCACTTCTGGAAGCAGTGGAGGAGCATTTGTTATAGGTCCTATAACAATAACTGTTGGCCAGATATGTGTCGGTGTGATTAGTAGTTTAATGGTATTCCCTGCTAATTTACTCGTCGTACAGATGTTTCGATTGTCACGCCCACCACCGGAGCGCATTAATTGGTTCTGGAAGAGGAAAAAAAAGCACCAGAAGAAAAGAGTAAAGAGGAGATCGAGAAAGATAAAGAAGAAAGAATGGATGAAAAGGCTGAAGAAGAACTTCAAAACCAGCTGGAGTTTTTGGATACTGACAACGTCGACAAGCGAAATTTGAAATCTAGAGCTTCACGAAAAGTGTCATTCGCCCCGGCTTCTTCAAATGAAGAACTCGATCTTAAAGAAAGCAAAGACGAAGGATTTGAAGATGGTGAGGGTATGGATATAAAAGAAGGTGAAGACGGAGAAATGAAACTAGTTGCTGGGTTGAAAAAGACTGATAAGAAAAAGAAGAAGAAGAAGTTCATGCTACCGTGGGGGTTTGTGTTCGTCGGATGGGGAGCAGGTTTTATAACGATAGGCTATGCGTTTTACCTGACCATCCAAGTAGCAGGTGGATTTGGCAAGGAGAAGGCTACAGAGTGGCTTCAAACAATGGGCTGCTCTCTCATTCAGGATATCCTATTTTCACAGCCAATAAAGGTAAGTTACAGTAGCAAACAATGTCTAAGTGCAATCATTTTCCCTGTATTATGCATATGCAAAATAATTTTTAAGAAACCAAGTTTTAGAAATTGAACCCTTTCCATATAGGAATAATCTCAACACTACAAGCGAGAAACTAAACGTTGATCAGTAGTACAAGGGGACAGAAATGTCATCAAGCTTTTAATCCAAATCTGTTTTGATGCTACAAAGTGTATTACAAAAATACAGACAGAATGTCTCTTGGGTAGTCAGATGTTATTGACATTTAATGTATCATTACATGTTCCACCTACTTTAACCATTTTTTTTTGCTCTGATCGAAATCATAAAAACTGCGACGTTATTGACAGATGACTATACATTCCTTACATATTAGGTGCTCTGTCTTGCTACCTTCTACGCTCTTGTCATTAAGAAGCCGGACAAAGAAGACGAGAACCCTGGTACACCTCTTCTTAAAGGTGATGAGGAATATATCCATGAACGTCTAACAGAAGAAGAGCTCAAAGACCCTGACAAACTTGAAGCTCTTGAACAGCAAAAGATGATGTGTCCCGTAAAACCACCTGATCTGGACGATATTGCTGAGGCCCGTGACATAAGGTAAGAATAATACAATTTCACGATCGTAGCTGATGTCACAGATCCTGCCGAGATGTAGGTCATTTTTTTTTTTAATCTTCAAAATGTATCATTATTAACCAACTAAATGGTTCTGGTGTGGGTGTGGGGTGTATGTGTGACATGTATTCTCCACAACAACTTCCTGGTGTTTACTCGGTTTACTGACAACGTTACACTACAATGGACATGTTTGGGTGTATATTTGACATAGCAATGCATTTTATTAGCCGCAACACAGAAATGAAAAGATCAGATTTGTGTAGATTATGTTCAACACCATTCAAGCTTGGTCCAGAAATGTTAACCGACATAAGTACACTTGGCGCACCTTTTGCTACCTGCTGGATGTAACTTATCGCATGCAGAAGTATTACTACTTGAAACCCCAAATCTAACCAACCTTGTGAACCCTTTAATCCTCGTCAAAGGTTGTTGGGACACCTATATGGAAAATTTATACTGTGTTAGGTATACATAACCTCTCAAACTCCCCTTCCCCATCAATCAATGTTGGGTGCTGCTATACGGACATTTGCAACATTACATTATTCAACATTGTTCGGGGAGATGACGACCCATTAACATCACCCTTTCTTACAAGAAGTAGCTTACATTACCGATACATTTCATTTCAGGTTTAAGGAGATGAAAATGAACTCCGTTTTGAAAGAAATATGGCTATATATGACCTTCTTATTGATCTTGTTCATGATGGGCTATGGTAACGTAAATCCAGATAGCTATTATATACAGCATTCCGTGAGAAGCGTCTTCCTCAATGCAGATTATAATGGCGGAACGTCTTTCGGGTCGGTAAGTTGTCAATATGGTCAAAGGTACCGAAATTATTTCCCGGGTTTATGTTTACAATGGGCTGTTCCAGTTTAAATCCATACACCCCCTATGGAAGACATGGCCTTAATCTTCAACTCTTAATACAGGGAGTGTGAATTTGAAATGGGGTTACCTGAATGAGTGACTCCATTTGAAATATACACCCCCCCGTGCACGAGATTAAGGTCATGTCTTCCCGAGAAGGCATATGGATTTCAACTGGAATAGTCCAATGGGTCGTTTATCTGAAGGGTTCCTGCGCAAGTTTAAAGGTCATATATATTGCTCGGTCAACATCATATCATTGGCAAGCTAATATTATGAGGACAATGAAAATGACTCTTTTAATGGTTTTAAACATATGGATAAAACCAGCCGGCTGTTTTAATTCGTTTTTATGGTTTAATTCGTTTTTATGGTTTAATTCGTTTTTATGGTAAATATGAGTTTGTTTAAAACAAAACCACGTGATTGGTTCTTGATAATTAATTTTCTAACCTATAAGCCATAATATTGTGTTTGTCGGAGACATCCTTTAACTGAACAAGAACTAAATTACAGATGTTTGTAATTTCACAAGTATCACATTATTACTACTTATATTACTTGAAGAATTATTTAATCGAGCTGACTTTTGGGTCGATATTCTATGTTTTTTTTTTTTTTTTTCTTTTTTCTTCAGATAAACACAATACCTAATTTTTGGAGTCATGTCCGCGGTACCTTTGTACCTTCTTTATACACGCCTGATTTCGACAATGGTGAGCCCGACCTGGTCAACGGCAGGCAAAAGTACATCGCTGACAAATCTCACATTTTATTAGGCACTGCGAGATTACGACAGTTACGCGTATACGATGGTAAGATTATGATACTGAATTATTTTAATAACGACAATTCCGAAACATACTGAAGCAAAAATTGCACAATCTTGCACTACGTTAAGGAGAGCGTGGCGCAATGGTTAGAGTACTTGCCTTTAGTGCATGAGGTCCCGGGTTCGATTCCCGGCGGTGGCAATTGGCTGGGATATTGACTTGGAAAAAAAGTCTGAAATTAATTAGCAACATCTGTAGATTAAATTCAGACTTCCGCTCTCCCCGTGGTTCATTTAGAATTGGGTAAATGAATCATGAAAGTACTCCGTCCTTCGGAGGGGACGTTAAGCCGTCGGTCCCGTGTGCAGAGAGCCATACCTGTACATGTATCTCGCAGCCAGTTTCGAAAAGAGTAGGGTGTTAACCCCTGACTGTTCCCAACCCGTCCAGGCGTTCAAATGGACCCCAATGGAAATAAGCTTCAATAGAGGCTTTCTTGGGTTATCCGGGGTTCTCACAACCCGAACAAATCAAATCAAAACACAAGAGGTCTAGTTTGATTTGGGCTATTCCAGTTGAAATCCAGACACTCACTATGGAAGACATGGCCTGAATCTCCCACACAGGTGGTGTAAGTTCGGATAACCCCATTTGAAATCCACACTCCTCTGTGGAAGAATCCGCATCTAGGAAATAATCGTTTAAGTTTGAGAGACCATGTGAATATGATGAAGATCATTACGTTATATCTGATTTGTTTACATATCACTTTACTGCACAGATTCATGTAAACTACAACCAGTTATGGAAGAGACAATTCATCACTGTCGAGATGAGTATTCGGCAGCGGATGATGTCGAGATAAGTTATGACATAGGATGGGAAGAATACAATAGGACCAGTAAGTTAACATTATGGGCACATAATTTATATTTGATGGCAAGATGAGCAAAATATTACCACAGCTTACGTTACTGCGTCGGTATACGATCAAAATCAAACTGTATAATAATATATTTGTGTATTAGGAATAGCTTTGCTTACTTCTGCTTTCTGAAAAGACAATATGGGCTTATCTATTTGAACTTAGTTAAAGATCGGTTGAGACACGGGAAATTTAATATACATATGACAAATCCAACGAGACAAGTGATGGTCAGAATTCAATCGGCCATTTATGGATACTGTCCGCACCACTCGTGTTATGACTGCCCAGTGGACAAACGCTGCTTAAAAGCAATTGTTATTGCGTTGTGAACTTTGATGGAATGCAGTTTGAAATCCACGCCAAGCCTGTATCATATCACATTTTGGGTGGGATGGAACCCATCGATGTCTGCCGTTGAGGTGTAGGAATGCGTGAATCTTTGACATGTAAAACTTTTTGCGTTACTTTTCCTGTCATAATTGGGTAAACATGCAGTGTTCAGTGAGATTTCTCCCATTATTCAGGTGTACAAAACCACCAAGCCCAGCCTGATCGGAAACGACTGCGAGTTCTTTGTAAAGACATTGATCCAGATGCAGTTTTTAGTAATAGGAACGACAACACGAAGTACACAAAAGTACAGTAAAACAGGAATTGCTTGGTTTGTATAACGTTTCGATTTTTCACCTTTTGCCTCTCTAAATAACCAGTTGGTATAGAACACGACAGAGATCCGTATCTGAAACCATGGAAGTATCGCTACTGGGACGATACGGATTCTGACCCGCAATATGTTAAAATCACCGTATACTACGGTGGGAGATTTGTAGTGGAATTTGGTAACAACCTAGAAGCTGATTTAGAAATGCTACAATTCTTGGAGGAGAATATGTGGGTTGATCAGCAGACACGAGCGGTGTTCTTTGAATTTGCTGTTTACAATCCAGTTAGTAATGTGCATATATTTGCCATGAATCTGGTGGAATTCTTGACAGTGGGAGGTATGTTATTATTATTACTACTAGGCCTATTATTATTATTTATTATTTATTATTTATTATTTATTATTTATTATTTATTATTTATTATTTATTATTATTTATTATTATTATTAAGCTTGTTGCATGCTTCAGAAGAAGAACGAAGTCTGTGCCTGTACCCGCCAAAATGTTTTGAATTTGAATTTCATTGCTAACCATGATAACAAACTTGGAATTCTATCATCTTTCTGTAGCATCTCGCGGAATGCGGTTTTATGAATGTACAACCCAAACTTTAACAGCACCTATTGAAAAGGAAAACCACTAGTATTCAATCTTCTAATTGATGACAGGAACGCCACTATGGATGTTTTATCCTCACCGATTATTGCAATATTACCAAAAACACTCACACAAATTCATGAACAAATCCAGTAGAGTAAAACATTACTGGCCATTTAAAACAATGGACAATAGTTTAAGACTTGGGAAATTTAATGTAAAGAAAATAAATTCCATACATTAACTAAAATGATCAAATTAGCATTCACTTTATACCGCGGTAAATAAATTATTGTAAATGAATTGTTTTATAATCCAGGTTCGGTACCTTTCGTGTCAATCCGATGTATGGTACTGGATCACTACTATGGGGTATTCGCTTACTTCGTTATGGCAGCAGAGGCCGCATTCTGCCTCTTCCTATTGTGGTTCTTGTTTAAGGTAAGAGCAATGACATAATGGTAAAATTAACATCTTTATATAGTTGCAACCTACCATACAACGTGAAGAAACCAAGTACAAAATGTTAGCTATGAATAGATTCGCCACTCAAGACCTGGGAACGGAGATTGGTCGAGCTTGCCTGCATCCACAAAATATCATTTTGTTCGTTGCATACAATGATAACACATACGGTGTATGGTATTGCTATCAGAGCTTTCCCCTTTTTCAATTTATCTTGCAGTATTTTAATAGTAATAAGAAATTCATGTATTTGGGAAAAGAGCTGATGTCTGAATGGAAGACAACCTCAGCTATTTACCAAAATTGAGAGGGTTCGCCAGGGGCGTGTCTTTTCACCAGACTTATCTAACATCTACAGTGAAATGATCCTGCAAGAAATAGCCAAATTTCCAGGCATCAAGAATGCAGGCAATAACATCATTAATTTGAGGTTTTCTGACGAATCCTGGCGGCAAACCAAACCGACCTTCAAAACAACCTGGACAGAGTCGTTGAAGAAAGTGCAAGAAAAGGTCTAACAATCAACTGCAAGAAAACTGAATGTGTGGCTATATCAAAGAAGAAGGTAATGCCAATATTAATACTGAGAGTTGACAATAAAACCATAAAGCAAGTGGACACCGCCGAATATCATTGGATGCTTGATGAGAAAAAGACATTAAGATCAGAATGGGAATGGCAAATGAAGCATTGATAAACATGAAGGACATCATGACAAACAGTAAGCTGTCTCTACACACTAGGTTACGAGTGCTCAAATGCTACATTCCACCCATCACGCATTCTGGATCAGAATACTGGACTGTTTCCAAAGCAATAATGAAGATCACTGGAAGCTCATAAAATTTAAAGGATCATAACATTAAAAAAAATCATGGACCGACCACATTTCTAAAGTGGAAGTACTCCAGCTTACAAACACCACGAGAATCATCAGGAATGAAATACAATACAGACAGGGGAATTTCATCGGGCATATATTATGGAGAGACAGTCTCAAAAAAATCATAATGACAGGGAAGATCAACGGTACAAAAAGAAGAAGAAGAAGAAGAAGAAGAAGAGGAGGAGGAGGAGGAGGAGGAGGAGGAGGAGGAGGAGGAGGAGGAGGAGGAGGAGGAGGAGGAGGAGGAGGAGGAGGAGGAGGAGGAGGAGGAGGAGGAGGAGGAAGTCGTCGTTGTCACGCATCTCCTTATTATATCTGAAGATTTGCGTTTTCACCCATCTTCACCCAGAATCTGGCACGGTTTTTGCAGCTTTATAGACCGATAACATAGGCAAGATGCTGGACTCTTTTTAGAGATAGAAAGATTAATCGATGACAAAATTTAACCAATGGTACCTGGTTTGATTGGGTATCTACTGATTATAAAAAGGGAGGTCCCAGTGGTGAAACCATAAACATTTCTTTCTTAATGAACCCTTAATTTCAAAAGGTCTTGTTTTTGTAATTAAAGTAGCACACCATAGAGAGGCTCTGGATTGAATAAGAAATTTGAATTTCGAAAGGTGTGTCTAATTTTAGCATAAGACTTGGTATAGCAATTCACTCACACAGCTACTGTTCCGCAAACCTTGTATTAGTCATATTTTTAGCGCGTTTTTGATGAATTTTTACTTTTTTCATACATTTTGGTACTTTCAATCATGCATACCATCAACGCATGCGCATATTTCTATTTTTGTTGCAACGAATTCTATTGTCCTGACTATGATCTCCAATACCATACCAATAACCATATTTGGTTTTGTTTTATTTTGGAGATAATTTGGATTCTTTCTTCTGCCGTGTGGGCTCTTTTTCGCGATTTTCACACCATTTTTGCTTGTTTTTATAGGCCTCTTTTTGGTGAAGTTCAAAGACGGTCCCTTTCCTCATCTGTTGACGGATACATTTCTTCTTTCACAATTATGAATTGAATATACTCAGATTACATCATACCAAAAATAAGGCTTGTAAACTGCTTTGGTCCTTACTTATGCTTCTTTTTATTACACGTTCCTCAAAGCCAATTCAAATTTCTCGCCAATGTTGAAAATTGTCAGTGTACATATAGCAATGACTTTATGCAAATGAGATAATGCGTAATTAAAGGTACTCTGATACTAATTGTTGTGCGTTTTGAAAGACAAAGGTACAAACTTTATTGATCGTAAGTATAATCGTATAATAGATCAAGATTTCAAAATTGTAACAGGCATTTCAAATAGTATATCGCAATTTATAAGCTGCATCAAAATGATTACCCATCAATTTTGATGTTTATTGAAAAGCATGCTTCTTCCAAATAAATACAACATTGAATACTCTCTAAATGTCCAGAATGCATAGCTTATAACTTATTAATCTACAAATTATTTATATCTTATGGTGCATTTTGATGTGTCAGACGTCCAAAACTGATGGGTACCACTTATTTTGATACAGCTTGTAATGTTTTTTAATCGTACAACTCAAAAAACATTGCCTTTTTGATTACAGGAAGCCAGAAACCTGAAGCGTGAGAAAAAACAGTATTTTAAATCCCTTGGCAACTGGTTTGAAATGATCACACTTGGTCTTGCCATTGGAGGAGTAGTAGGTTATTTCTACAAGCTCTTCGTGTCTATGAGATTGATGGAAGCCTTAAATGAGACCCCCAACGAGTTCCATAGCTTCCAGTATTTGGCATATTGGGATGATGTAAGTTATATAAGATCCTGGTGTGTTTACTTAGATCATAATAATTGTTCTCATGTGTTTTATAACTTGTTCCGTGTCTGTTCCCTTGTTATTTCATCCATTTCACAATTTCAAAACTCTCATCATCATCGTCGTCGTCGTCGTCATAATTTTCATCACCATCATCATCATCACCGATCATCATCACCAAAATCGTCAACTTCTCCTTGTTATTTCATCCACTAATCATCATCATTATTATTATCGTCGTCGTCATCATTTATTATTATCATTATTTATTATTATTGTGTATTTTTTCTTACTTATTTGAGGGAGTAACCGAAAGAAAGCAGATTTAGAATACTAAGAATATTCCCTTTTTATCAATTGCAACAACCCGTCGTCTTTTACAATTTATCAAAAGATCATGCTGAACTTAATTTGAACATTTCATAAGCCTTTTTCATTCGTCCGATAGAAAACAAAAACCATTGTCATTTAGTCGCCACTTTTTAGAAACAACATGAACATTAAGAAAACGCATTTCCTATCGATTCATCTTGGTCTCAAACAATAAAACCATTCACTTCGTTTTTATCTTATCCTCACAGATTTATATGTCAATGGTTGGAGTGCTGGTCTTCCTTGCTACAATCAAGTTTTCCAAACTACTTCGTTTTAACAAGAAGATGTTACTTCTTTCACATACGATTAGTGTAAGTGTCTGTATACTGATGATTGGCACATTTCGTCTTTATTTATCCCTGGTTATGAGGCGGTGGAAGCTCTATAGTCCGAAGGTTCTTTATTCCGACGGTTCTTTAGTCCGAAGGTTCTTTAATCCGACGGTTCTTTATTACGAAGGTTCTTTATTCCGACGCTTCTTTATTTCGAAGGTTCTATAGTCCGAATTTTAAACAAGGTTCCATAATCCGAATATTAAAAGAGGTTCTTTAATCCGAATTTTAAAAACGGTTCTCTAGTCCGAATATGAAAATAGGCTCTATAGTCCGAATTTTAAAAGGGTTCTATAGTCCGAATATGAAAATAAGATCTATAGTCCGAATTTAAAAAAGGGTTCTATAGTCCGAAATTGCAAAACGGTTCTATAGTCCGAAACGGATACCGTGTTCTTTAGTCCGAATTGGTAAAAAGGTTCTATAGTCCGAATTTTTATAACATTAACGTATACTACATTTTGAATACAGAACAAACAAACAAAATGGGAAAGGGAATGAAAAAATATCGAACGAAATCAAGAATGAAACAATTAACAAATGAATTAAAGAACAAACTAAACGACGAACAAAAGAAGAACGATTCGGAAAAAGGTATACGAAAGAAAGAAAAAACAATGAAAGACAGAATGAAAACGAACACAAAAAAGGGACAAGCAATCCCAGGGCCAGCCGCCATCACTGCCAATTGCATGCATGCATGTTACCCGCTCGCATCCCTGATAAAAGCCAGCCAGGATATTTTACACCCCCTTCAAATCGCAAGATAAAATCATACTATTCTGTAAACTAATTTGTTTTAGGCAAAAGCCGCAGCATTTACATTCATCGCAGGATAGCGCTATTAAAACTAGAGCTCAAATACACCGTAGAATGTTGAGTCTCTTACTAGTATATAATATTATAACGGAATGAATAACAGATAAAAATGATGAAAATACCATCAGAATAAAGATAAACGTCAATGTATGCTACGGAAAATATCCAGAAAAAGCAACCATGTTGAACTTCATCGGATATGTATTTCAGTGTCAAATCATCAATTGTCAAAACAGCCTACCTTAACAATTGATGATTTGACACTGAAACAAATTAATGATGAAAATAAAATTCGGACTATAGAACCCGTTTACCAATTCGGACTAAAGAACACGGTATCCGTTTCGGACTATAGAACCGTTTTGCAATTTCGGACTATACACATATCCGACTTCGCCATTACTGCGGTGTCCCTGATGTAAAACTGCGGTGTCCTGAGGTCGGGGGGTTCCATCCATTATTTATTGTGTGCTATACAGAATTGTACCCAGGAATTGTACACAATAGTGATATTCAATACACAATCATGAGTATTGAATTACGAATTAAATCTCCGCTCTGGTACATCTGTGTTGCCGTCAATAGAGGGCCAAATACAGTAAACGCTTCTCGGATTGGTGTATAGAAGCTTTTTTTAAATTCGGACTATAGAGCCTATTTCCATATTCGGACTATAGAACCCTTTTTAAAATTCGGACTATAGAGCCTATTTTCATATTCGGACTAGAGAACCGTTTTTAAAATTCGGATTAAAGGACCTCTTTTAATATTCGGATTAGGGAACCTTTTTTAAAATTCGGACTATAGAACCTTCGAAATAAAGAAGCGTCGGAATAAAGAACCTCTTTTTAATTTTTTTCGGACTAAAGAACCTCTTTTAAAACTCGGACTAGCGAATGCTATGAACACATGTTCGGACTAGCGAACCTTCGTACTAAAGAACCTTCGGATTATAGAAGCGTCGGATTATAGAGCAGTCCCCCACGAGGCAGCGTTTAGAGACAGCTTTAAATCAAATTTTCATAACATGACATTTTAACTTAACGTTCGTAAAATAAATATTGTTGATGCAACTTAAAAGACTGGACTATTTAACATAACGCCTAAAAACAGAGTAATAATGCATATGAAGTATATGAGAAAAAATTCCACAAGCTTTGAATATAGAATATTATTAATCCATGATATGGGTATCTGATGTTGATTTTCAGAATTTTGCGACCGAATTGAGTATGTTCATGGTAATGTTTGGCGTCGTCTACATGGCCTTCGGCAGTTTCTGTTTCCTCAACTTCTACATAATGTATGAATACAGCAATTTCTTGTTGACACTGGAATCCTTATTTGGCACTCTTTTGGGTAAGCGTACATTGGTATATCGCTACTACAATATCTTGTAATATTAATATATTCCATTGCTCATATTCATACCACATTCACAAAGCATATAAAAAATATCTTTAAAAATGATGTTAATACTGCCAACCGGTGCAATGCGGATACAAAGATACACTTCAGTCAAACGTTTCAGCGAATCGAATAAGTTTATTCCTTTTATCTTTTTACAGGTAAATTCGACTTTAAGGCTCTTGTGCAGGCAGATCGTGTTTTGGGACCAATGTTCTTTTTCTTTTACGTCTTACTTGTCATGTGGACATTGGTCAATATGTTTGTCGCTATTATATGTGACGGGTTTGCCAGGGCAAGAGAAGCACAAGCACAAATGGAGAATGAGCTGGAGATAGTTGACTTCATGATGGATAGATTTAAGCAATATACCGGCACGGGAGAGAAGAGAATCAAGGCCGAGGTGAAGGTTCACAAATATATTGAAGGTATGTTACTTACTCAATATTCACCCAAGAGGTTCAGATGCGAACCTTGTACAACATGAATAAAATAAACAATATTTTGAAAAAATCTCGAGTGAAATTTAAAGGTAAATGTCCGACCTTTTATAACTGCGAACTCCTCGCAAATATTCGTGTTACTATTAAATATTAAGACGATACAGCTTACATGTCTCCGCTATATGCTTGATTTTGTCTGCATAAGGCCAGATTTCGCACCAGCTTTTAATCATCATACTATAAATATGATTCAAATGTCCCTGAATTCACATTTTGGTCTCTGATATAAGCAGTATTAAAAGCTAAGGCTCCCGAAGTAAGCGTGTGATCCAAATTTGATTAAACCTTCACAGGGACATCTCATCAGCTACGTTCCCGAAATATGTGACCACGTTCAACAGTTATATCAAATATTATAGTAGAAGTATTTTCCTTTCATAAGAAAAACAAATAAACAAAGATGTGTTTACACTTACCTTACATTTCAACTGCTGATCGTCTTTACACGAATTGATAACCACCACTGATGACGTATTCTTGTTTCCCTCTTAAGGTGTTGAAGATGTCCAGAGGGATTGTGACGAAATGAAGCACAAGCTGGACGACATGGTAGGCAGACTGAACGACTTCATCGTCAACACCAAGAGAGCCGACAAAGAGCTGTTTGGAGATCCTGACGAGGCAATGGGCAAACCTAGGGTTATTTATACAGGTTAATCCCAAAAACAATATATTGGACGACAAAAACAATATTTATTATTTTGTAGGAACTATTTCTTTTGAGTATTAAATTTATTTTCATTAGTTGAGCACGGATAGGATAACTAGACCAATTTTATGCGGCGAGGCTTACCTGAAGACGTACACTATAGTAATATAAAAAGGGACCATAAACCCGGGAATACGGGGCTTATTTGTTTGGGTACCGTATTTTCATTAGTTACGTAGTCATCTCTGTACACTAAATATATACGTTGTCGAAGGATGACAACGATTTACATTGGCCCTAAAGACGGGTACATACAACTTGAAGTCATAATGCGTGCAAAGGCCGCAATTGATATACGCATGCATACTATTAATTGGGAGTTAACCATATGTCACCGAAGTAGTTAAACAAAGACGGTCTCCATTTAGTAGAACCCACATCCCACATTGGGAATCGCAACTTCTCTTGTGATACGTTGCCGAGCACGCCGTAAAATTCCGGCCTTGTAAGTAAATCAGTAACTAACAATACAGATAGCCTCATGAAAGGCCGGGCTGATTGTTCCTATCAAAAACGTATTTTCTAATGACGAGGTCAATCTCTGACTGAAGAATAATTGTTATTTCCTTTTCAGTGTTTTTATAAAACGTCTATTAAAGCCGATAGACTGGCATGTTTGACGGGAATTTTCCTTATTTTCACAGAACGTTTGGTAAAAACAATGGAAAATTATGATAAAATTCAGAAGTAGCATGTACGTGTTGAATTTAGTCATAGATACTTGTGTTAAATCTTTTGGTATGGTATATCCACATATTTGACTTAAAACTGATCTAACGGCGCAGTAGCATATCATTGGTATGAATTACAGGTCTGATTTTCTTTGTAATATGTTAAGGAAATAGGGACAGATACCTTGCCAAACTAAGAGAGTTTAGCATAATAAACAGATAGTCTATACATTCCTCACCATCTTGTACGTACGTTTATTTTCTATTGCAGTATTTTAGCGTTTTCCAAATGTCAAATTACATCTTGTCAACCAGAAAAACTCACTTTGGTTAGGGATCAAATCAAAACTCGACCGCCGGTTGCCCGCCGGTTCCGGGCGGTTCCGTCCGGTTCTAAATTATTAAATTATACACAGTAATGAGGTCAGTCGTCACACCCTGGTTCATATGGCCGGTTGGTATCATCGAGTGAATGAGTGGAGTGATTTCAAGTGATTTCTTTTCAAATTTAGTACAATAGGAATAATCGATTTACCTTCTCGGAGTTCTTCTCAATCAATGTGGCTACTTTTAGCATTTTATTTTGATAAAATATAAGCAGAGACTTGGTCTATTTATTTCTAATTATTTTACATCGTGACAGGTTAGACAAGACACACCGTCGACGTCCTATACAATAAATATAAATTTAATACTCCGTTGGTGAGCGACGGGCGAGTGGTAGTGAGCGACAGGCGAGTGGTATTTCACTGAACGCAAGAAAAGGAGTTCTATCTGATTGGCTAGCAATCGATCGCTTAGGTCGCTCAGTAGTCAACTACAAACTCATGCATTCAATTCGATTGAAATCGATTATTCTATTATTGACGAAGATAAAGAGCGTGATAGTGTGTCAATAATGTACATTGTATTGCACCTGGTTTTACCAGCATTCCTTTATAAAATAATTTTCTCAAAGAGTTGAATATTATCAAAATTTTTACCCAGGATTTCAAATTTTTTACCCGCAAATTTCAGTTAAACATATCCACAGCAAAATACCGGTCCTCACTAATTAGTACATTTAATTTCCAGTTAGTACATTTAAACGAAACCTGTGATTTACGTGACAACAAATAAAATTTTCATACAATAGAAATATCATATGGGATACTGATATGGTAGGCCGCAACCGCCACAACGTGGAGCTGCTACGCGTAGCTGACTGTTTGTTCCGTGGAGCCAAATTGACCAATCATGTTAGAGTTTTTCATTACTCGGAGGTAAAACTGACCAATCAAGTACGACTTACTCATTACGTGAAGCGAATTTAGTCATTAAGAATTTGCCAGACGAGCTTCACGTAGTTGCAAGATATCCTCGGTCACGATAGTTATGATTCAAAAAGTAATTTATGAAAAGAACGAACCGACTTATTATTAAGATGGACATGCACTCACAAGAAACTCATACAGTATTGTACACAACTATATAGCTAGGCAGAGTGGTGGTAAACCATGCACACAATTCTGCGATCTGCAGTGTATCGCCGGAAGCTGATTTGTACATCTTGCGCGGCGTGGCCTGCGGAATTCGACCTTCAGCAAACCAGTTCGGATTTACTTTATATACTAGTAGTAGGCCATACATACTGTAGTTACGGTACTGCCCGTTTTCCTATACACAATACTCAGTGCGCTCACCATTGACGCGTGACCTAGTGTATGTTAGAAGTAGTATGCCATTGCCTATATGACGTCACTGTGTAAAAAATAAGCAGTCAATATTTAAAGTATTCTCTGAAATTCTAGAAAATATAGTTTTGTAACATTTCCTAAATTTTTAGCTAATTTAGGTGTTTGGAAATATTGGTACTTTTGTGTTTTAGGAAGGATATGTAAACGACAGATAACACCAAAAAATATGAACAAATTATTTCTAAACCGTGTTAAGTCTGCAAACCATTATGCTTCTCATTTTCAAGAACGCTGGTTAACAATAAGCAGACTATTGTCTCATTTCGTAAACAAAAGCCCAGACAGTATTGTTACCTTGCGTTCGCTTTATAATCATTCACCCAACTGAAACTATAATACCAGCTCATTGTTCATTGCACAGGTAAAACAGACACAAGTGCAGTGTGTATTTAACCAGAGAAGATCTGATGTAACATAGTTGAGCTGTTTTCATTGAGTGTTATCTTGGTTTAATAGCTTTTAATGGGGTTTAAGTCCTTCAAAGGTCGTGGTGAATTCTACTGTAGACATGACTGCATCATGATTATTTTAAAGTCAACAACATTCAACAATATGATCACCGTGATAGTATGACAGTATCAGTACCGTGGGTGTCAGTGATCCTGGCCTGACACAGTAGACAAACAAACAAACACGCCACACACATGGCACATGCATGCAAGGTAACATTGACTATACACTAATCAAACAATGGTATTGATCCTGTACAACTGTTTGTGGTTTATTTACATTCGATTCATTTAAAATCCACATAGTAAACATTAATTTTGGCAAGAGTTTTCTCTCTCTGGAACGATGATGCATCAACTGGCTCCGCGTAATGAAAAGATCTAACATGATTGGTCAATTTAGCTCCGCGAAGCGAAAAGTAAGCTACGCGTAGCAGCTCCACGTTGTGGCGGTTACGGCCAGCCATATACTGATCATGCGAAAATCGTAAAACATAGAATAGAAACAGTGTGGCCGGCTCTCAAAATCTCAAATTGTATGCATAGCCTGAGTCGCACGGCCTATCTCGAACAAAATAGCTCAAAATCACCATGCGTAGTTGTTGAAAAACGTGAGGATTTATCGTACTACCACGGCAATTTTTAACACGAAGATATAGGGATGATGACGGTGTGCAAGACCTATTTTAAAGTTTCATTTCCGAGGGGATTATCGCGATCACGGAATTCTGCATGTTTTAAAACGCAATGGTAATGCATTTTTCATAAACTGTGTTTATAATCAAAAGAAAGAAAGCAAAAAAGAATCAAAGAAAGAAAGAGGGAGCGTGGGGGAGAGGTGGAAAAGGGGTGAGAGTATGAGATGTGTCGCTCACTAAGTTCGTAATATTATAGGCCATATTAGGCCGGTATATTGGGCCTACAATGATGTTGGCCAGGCTCGTTGAGGTGATGTGCAAGAAGAACTTATGATTTTGCAAGATCGACAAAATATATGCGAATCCCACCACCCCTCGGCACCGCGCCCTTCATCAGCACCAATGGAGATTAGCCATGGGGGCAGGGTGGCAAGTCCTCCACTGCTCAGTCGTCAGAAATGTTGTGACAAAATTTGAACACGAATCGAAAAAATGAGTATAATTCTATCCTTTCTATTATGTAAATCATAAAATAATATGAGTGCTAGATCAGCTCCTCTGATATAATACTCTTCAGGTGGATCAAAATAAGCCTACCGGGACTAAAATATAACCAAAAGTTTTAAAAGGCCTTCGATTTTAGGATATAATTGTCCTCAAAAATTGTTCATTATAGTATTGAAGTTGCAATTTTTTTGCATAAATCACAAAATAAATCCCCAGTTGAACTACAAAGCAAATTAGTCAATCAATTATCACTTCAACTGGGAATTTCTTTTGTGATTTATGCACGCATCATGTCTTCTGGAGGCAGATTTGAACAAATGACCTTTCGTATATAAATAATAATAATTGTCCATCACCAATACAGGCCTATGTGATTCACAAAATAATAAATTCACAACTTCTAAATTACTTGACCTATAGAAATCATTGAAACACTGTTCTGAACTGAAATTAACCGATCTAAGCAATGGTGATATATTCAAGCAATTTTAACCATAAACAAGAAATCATTTCCAAAATTAATTTGCTTTGGTGACCAGCCAATAGACACACGACTAAGAAAAATCGATCATCGTGTAGTACTTTCAAGTATGGACTATTGTGACCGTGAAATTTCAAGTATGCGCTATTGTGATCGCGAAACAAACATATCGACAGTTTGTTAATCTCTCCGGTTATGTGCTTAAACCAACCGGCGGTTGCTACTCATGCATTCTTGAATATTCATATACCAATGACCTCTGCCAACCAGACGGAACCGCCCGGAACCGGCGGGCAACCGGCGGTCGAGTTTTGATTTGATCCCTTAGATGGAGTCACCGACGTTGCGGCCAAAACCTTTGGCCGTCAGCTGTGTGGATGAGTCATCCGAGGTCAATCGATGAGGAAGTTGCTTGATGACCCGATCCCAACCATGTGACCTCGGATGACCCTAGATCATCTACTCCAGCTGAAGGCCAAAGGTTTTGGCCGTAACGTCGGTGATTCCATCAAACCAAAGTGAGTTTTTCTGGTTGACAAGATTCAATTTTATACAATTTGAACATTTTCCCAGATGACAAAAAGTATACACAGTGTAAAAGCGAAAGTATATACATAATATAAGTACACTGATGTACGATTTCCTTTCTATCAATTTTGGTTTTACTTGCAGCGCAGAAGCATATCATTGGTATGAACAAACAGGTTTGATCTATTTTGGAATATGTTAAGAACATAGGGACAGAGACCTTCCCATACTTCCCAAATGTTTTTCAAGTGATAACTTATGACTTCCACAATCCTCAACATTTCTTTCACATTAACGCATTGGGGTTTCTATGGAGGTTTTTCTCAGGTTTTCCTCGACACATTGAGGATATGATTGACCGCTCCGCCGAAATTTTTAATTCGCGATATGATACAAATTTTATGGCAAATTTTTTAAATTTAATATATTTTTCATTTTTGATATTTAACAATCCCCAAAGTAAACTTAATAAATCTAATGATATGTATTTAAAGTGTATGTAGCTGGGATGAAAAGCCGACGATCAATGATACGAAAGGTCACAATTTTCATTGTGATGAACGACTTTTCATCCTCATACACTTTAAGTACATATCATTAGATTTAATAATTATAAACAAGGAACAAAATTACATTGTAGTTTTACAGAACTGTTTCACGAGGTCTTGAAACATATCGATTCTGAAGAGTGAGGTTTTGTTTCAAGACCTCACGAAACAGTTCTGTAAAACTGCAATATAATTGTGTTCCTTGTTTATAATTATTATAACGATACTCCCAAATGGTTGAGCACTCTACCAATCATTGGTTTTAGTATCGGAATTATTATCATTAGATTTATACATTTTACTTCGAGGACTGCTAAATTTCATAAATATCAATTTTCAAAAATTTGCCATATGTGTATTATATTGCGAGTTCAAAAAATCAAAACTATTTGATATCATCAGGACATTCCTCGTATTCAAAATGCAATTCGATGTCCGATATGTCTCAGGTCCCACCAAAATATACATGAAAACGTCGCTATCCGAGCCCTTTTACAATAAGAGATTAAAAACGGAAAAAAAAAAATAAACGGGTGGACTGATCAGCGTCACCTTAGTTCTGTTTAGTACATATCTTTTATCGGACTGGATCTCGTGACTATATTTTGACATCACAGGTTCAAAGGTGTACAAAATCAATTGATTGTGACAATCGTGACAATAGTACATACAGGCAGACGTACGGTAGTATACAATACATACACAAGAGTAAACAATAAATTGATCTAACGCTGGATATATTTATAGCCAGAATCAGACAGTCATGATCACGATCTAGCTCTTCAAAATAGTTTCTGAAAAGATTAAAAGACTAATTATAATTCACCACTGCTTCCAGCTGAGCGTTGTTTCAACATGACACTTGCTTATTCCAATTTGCAATAAACCACACATTGATCGACATTGAAATCTTCTCGAAGACCACTTTGAAACCAATTGACTATCAATGCACGCTGTAAACATACTTATAGAAAAGTGCAATTTCTGTGGACCAAGTGATGGCAGCATTGCAACAGCCAGGTACCTCATCAGATATTCAATGGAATATCCCATTGGATGAGATCATTGACTGCACAAAATGTCCTGAAGGATGCCAAACATGCTACTACAAAACAAAGCACGCACCAGTCTTTATTAAGATCATTTTGGTTGTTATATTCCTTGCTGTTATCATCGCATTGGTAGCCTTCATGTTTCGATTTGGTATCTACCATTCAAAAACGTACACCATGGGTGCAGGCGATGAACGCCTGCTAGACAACCAAGGTGAAAATGAAGATGACTTCTCACGGCTCCTATGTAAAGCTGTCAAAGTGGATACAAAGTCGGCACAAGCGACGAGTGCGTATGTATTTACCAGTAAACCTCGATATATGGATCGGACTGAAACATACGACATTGCTGAAAGTGTCACAGTGAGTTCTCAGCTCTTTCCAAGCTGGGGATATCATCTCAATGCAGATGGTCCATCTGCTGATAGAATAAATGTACAATCATGTTCTTCAAATTCACTTTCGTTTCACTTTTTCAGTGACAAAACAGATCTCCACGAGTTTGTTACATCAAAAGGATCGTGTACAGGTTGCATTTATCACACGTGTAACTTTTATCCATGTGGCTCATCGCAGCCAACATGCCAGCTTACAGCACCTAAAACAACCACAATATACATGGCTCTTGTGAGTTCTGTCAGCGTTTCTGAAACTGTGGACATCTACTTTCATTTTAGACGTAGCCGATTTGACCTATCAGAAGCAATATCCAGCTGTATTCAAAAACCCGCATGCTCAACTAATCTCCCATTTTCTACCAAAGCCATTATTTTGACATTACCTATAAATGCTACCTTAAACCCAAGTCAACTGACAACAGACTGTGTTGCTAATGTTGGTATGTACTTCGCTTTCTTTCTTGGAATTCCACTAGGAATATGCGCGGTGTTCGGAATGTTTGCTCTCTTACTCATGAAACTTCAACAAAGTGTCATGAAAGACGTGGAGCAGGCCGACCTTCAACGGGAATATCGTCAGATGGGTTATCGCGAGAATTCCTCGCATTCAGCTGTCACAAACTCCGCGGACTCTTCAAGATTGGACTCTTCTACAACAACAGACACACGTCCTCTTTCTCCACCACCTGCTTATCACATCAGCACCAGTAATCATGGTAATTCAGGTAGAGCGTCATTGGTAGAAAATGAACAGCCTATCTCTGGATCGCTGCCTGATTATGACTCTGTTAAAGAAACAATAGCGAATCCCCCTTCATACGGCTCGCTTAATGCTTACAATGCACAAGTTTCTTAGGTCAATCTCATCAGTTTTCCTGCTTGACCATACTTCGTTCTGATCTCTGTGTTGGGGAAGATTGACGCCTAACCAACCAATCAGACCTGAGATTCAACATGTTCAATCCAAACAAAAACATAATATACGTTTAGCTTACCTCAACAAAGGAAGCCTTTTTCATTTGGATCATCATAGGACCTCTCAATCAATATTCGCCAGCGAAGTATTACGTGTATACTGTTTATCAGTTATCACTATGTCAACTGGATCACGCTTTTGAGTTCTGCACCACGATCGAAATGATCACAACACAAAGTCTATGGCATGTACTACCAATTCCAAAAGGTGCGTGATCCAGTTACCAGGGAGTTATGTAACCACTTCGCTGGCGAATTGAACTCGTAAGTGACAGAACACACAATAATATTGTTATGCAATGGGGGGCATGAAAGTAAGACGATCCAGTGAGTGGTCATTAAAGCCGTTTCGTAGTTAGCTGTAGTCAACCTCGTCATAACGCATTCCATAATCTATTGCGTATTGCACACATACACAATGTTTATCAACCTTCGGGCACATAGGTCCATCAGTCGGGGATTTCTGAGGAGTAAAAGAGTCTTGTGAAAGACTTTGCTTGTGTAAATAACCACATCATACTGACATCGAGTGAAAATAAATTAATGTATCGATCAAATGCGCTTAACAATTTCTCCCCTCGACAGAATGTTTTACCATTTCATCATGTTTATAGCTTTAATAAATGCAAGGAGGTAGTTTATTGGCGACATGCACAAGTAGAGACTTTTGTTTTTTATTATACTTGACTTCTTACAGTAGAAATAGTACTAAGTATCAAAGCAACAATGCCTTGGACATGTTGGATGCACATGTATTCAACAATCATGACAATAGAAAACACAATCTAAGATCCGCGATCCTAGCCTGTGAAGCTGGGTGTAAGACGCAGTAAGAAACAAAGTAACGTCTATAATACACCTAGCGATTCTAAAGTTAATAAGCACAAAGTCACGTCTTCATCCGAGACATGTCCAAAATGCAATCAAGACGTGCCATTTCAAACCGATTTGTAAGACAGGCTATGTCTTCAGAATGGATTTCACTATCATTTACAACCCTTCGTCGGGGTAGGCCTAATGTAAGTGACTTATATATGGGGGTATGTACATGGTCACTTGCGTCTAACTAACCATGCTGTTAGTTTAACTGTTTAAGTGACCATGCATATACCCAAAAGTCACTTGCATTTATTATGGAGGGCAGAATTAACCATCCGTCTGTTGCCGAAATGAGTGACATGTAATTGTGGACATAGCTAGCCCTAAGCCCTCGATATGTATAATTAGCTCGTGTATTCCGTCAAAAAACAATGAAAAAGAAGGGAGGTGGAAAGAACAAACGTTTTTTCAATTTTAAAATTTTCTATTATTAAAGACATCTATATTTCCGATACACTATTAAAATGGGTTTTTTATCTATAGTTTTCTATTGTTGAAGACATATTTATATTTGCAAGACACTATTCGCCATGGAGCTATTAAAGATGGAGAAGCAATATATTATGTAACGCATTGTTCACTTGTGCCGATTTGAAACCTGACAAGCTATTCATCGAAAGGTACCTTTTGTTTGGGACAAAGGGCTTCCGCCATTAAATCGGTAAGCTGACCCGACAGTGTATTAACGCTTTACCTAGCAGGCTACTGTCAATAAGTGATCAAACGAAAGTCGCGTGAAAGCGCCTGTTGGAACGAAAAGTACCTTTTGTTACCATAAAACTCAAGGGTGTAATTTAGTAGCCGTAAGCACAAAAGGCACACATTAGCCGCTGATGTACAGTTCGTTGTCACCCCACTGACTTTAGGTGCTTCATTGAAATAAATTGAATGCGCTTGCTGAATGATTACACATCAAGGCTGCCATGTCTGCATGTCTATAGTATAATGGTAATAGCTACGTATACATGTAACATATAAATATACCGGTATAGGCCTATATAAAAGTTGTTTCACAAATTAAATTGACATTTTATTTTATTTTAAGAAGGAGAATGTCATAAACAGTGGCGTACTGAAGGGGGCAGCTCCTCTGTGAGAGGTCTTGGGAGGGGATGAGGGAGGAAGAGGTGGAGGAGGGGATATGAAGAATGAGAGGGGGACTGGAGGAAGCCTAGAGAAAGAGGAAAAAATGAAGAGAAATAAATAAATAGAAAGGTAAGGAAAATGATAGGAATGAGAGGGGACAAAAGTAAGAGGGATGGAGAAGGAAGGGAGAAAAGAAGAGGGAGTGATACTTTAGCAAGGAAAGAATAAGTACAGAGAAAGGAAAAGAAAGGAATGACAAATAAATGTAGGCCTTATAATAATTATTATAGAAACTAAACACAGCCCCCCCCCTAGGCCTAACACTAACAGCACTATAGGCAGCCATTCGATGATGTCAATGCCTTTATGCGTTACGTATTTAAAACGCTCAGTCAGATGTATTTTACACGTGCTAAGCACAAGTCACCCAATTTCGAAAATTGGACGTTGAATGTACACTCTCATGAATATTGATTGGCAACATTTTCCAATATGTCAGCGCTCAAATCGGACACAATAGAACAATAGACCATTCAGTGCGTTGCTATTCGCCGTAGAAGTGACGTGATAATCGGATTAACTACCATCAATAGATGAATACAATTATTGAGTAGATCGCCCTGCACTACAAGCAGCTTGCACAGTATACATAGATTGCAAACATAGATTGAATACAATACCGCTCCTACTAATGTTACAGGTGCGAATCGAGTGGGTGTGAATGAGCAGCCTTTATTTGACATTCAATGCATATGTACCGCGTGAATGTTTTAGTGCAGGGCGATACCTCTATTGCTATGGTAGTTAATCTGGTTAATTACGTCACTTCTATGGCGAATTGCCGGGACTATCACTATTGCCAAGAGTTTGACAATGGAGCTTGAACTCACGATAAACGATACAATTCTAGTAAAAATTGCATAAATGGGCCCAAACTATTTGAATTATCATTAAAAACCATCAAACGATATAGAAAATTACCATAATATTAAAAATGTGTAAAGGGGGGTCATAAACAAATTACCCTCTACGTCGTTTTTGGCACGCAGTCCACGCACCATTATGATCTCATTTTTCAGCCGATTTTGTCAAAATGCTCGGCTTAAAGAGAAAGCCCCACCAGGGCAGTTTTCTGGGGTGAACCAAACTGCATGGTTATCAAATTAATCAGTGACATTAAAACATCAATTAGCACCTGTCAAATTCAGAGATAACCTTGTCACTGATTAATTTGTTAAACAGGTAGGTTTGGTTCACCCCAGAAGAACTGCTATGGGGTTTCCTCTTTAAAGAAAGACCCTCCACTAAAGTTTTTGAAATCTCACCCTTTTTCCAGGTTGTTTAGCTTTGGCTAAACGCCTGTTTACAGCTAGGGATTGCAAATGGGAGAGAGCGGCAGCGCAGGCGCCATTAAAGGTGACTCCGCGTCACACGTTAGACTAAATCCTCCAGTCTCGAATATACGCACGGCCGTTACACTGTCGTTTGACGTCACACATCAGATGCCTGCTGACATCAGCGCCAATAGTATCTGACGCAACGTAGCAAAGCTAAAAGTGAGTTGCAAATTCTAGTTCCAGTATCAGATTTAATTCAAAATAATAAAATGTATACAGTCCAGAGTTGTGATCTTATCATTTCGCTCTTATCTTTGTTCAACCAATGTTTTATCATTAACTATTGAAATGCAAAAGATAAGATCGTAAGCATGATAAGACCGACTGTGATTTTTTTTATTTATTTATTTATTTATTTATTTATTTATTTATTTATTTATTTATTTATTTATTTATTTATTTATTTATTTATTTATTTATTTATTATGTCTTATTTTGCCGGGGGAAACCCCATCAGCGCAAGCACTGTTTTCAAGGAGTGAAAACAAAATACATTATACTTTTAAAACAGGTACAACAAAATTAAAATATGAGAAATACAGATAATAACATAGAATTACACATACAATATACTTTATAAAAAACACTAAAATACATTGAAATACCTAGGCCAGCTGGGATTACAATAGATGCACATACTGTGAGGAGCATTTAAATATCAAAATTGCACGAAGAAAGATAATGAACTAAAATGGTGTTATGAATATAAAATGTGCTTGAATGCTCCGAGACTTCCTGTTATAGTTTCATGATATGGTCACAGGCGTAAATCTCCCGCCCGCAATATTTTGATACGGGGTTCCATGCAATCACCCCCCCATGTTGACGCATTTGTGTGGGTTTCTGACCAAATTAACCTCATATTTGGTAATTTTAGCCTTAAAAATGCCCATTTGCTCTTTGCGCAAATTTTTTCCAAATTTGCACCATATTTCATCATTTCAGCTTCAATTGTGGCACTGTTCGCGCACTGGCGAGCATTTCTACCCCCGGTTTCTACCGTAAACTTATTCTGTCGCCAAAAGGTGCTGGATTCAGTACTATACTGCAAGAAATGTTTCTACCACCCCCCCTTCTGTCAAATTATCAGACTGGATAATAAAAAGATTGATTTTTCAATTTTTTATCGTTTGCAGTCAGGGACAAAACGTTTTCGACTTAACATTCAGTCGAATGATTTGAATTTCCATTTCTTTTTTATCAATCAAAAGGAGTAATTCTCAATCTTTTATCGATTAAAGTTAGGAGCAATCTTTGATATTGATTTTCAGTAGATTTTCATTGTTTTTCAATCGTTCATCGACTTTAGTTATGGACCAATCCTTTCCAGTTGAAATCAAGTTTGAAATCCCAACATCGACCATATCCCGTCATTCAAATATCCTTTCCGAAAAAATTAAGTGTCTACTACGCCTATACCACATGAGATCTTAAAATAAAGAAATTCTCTTACAGTCATATAGGCCTATACCATAGTCAAAAGTTTCACGAAATATAATATATAAATATTATCAACGCAGTATAATTATATTGTTGATCACTCTGTTAAGGGTAGAGACAATAGACATTTTTACCAAAGGAACATATTCTTGTTTATACCATGATATTATTGTATCTCAATACTATCAGCTGTGTAACTTCAGCTGCGTAACTTACCTAAAAAGCATGAAAAGTGGTTCTTTTAATTAAAAATATAATAAATGAAATCACTCTGCGCTTTTAGTACTAACCAGACTATAGTAATATTTATTCGTCGAAGGAGGTTACTTTTTTCTGGGTTTTTTCTGTGCACACTATAGAAAACGCTTTACAATGTTATGCAATACTACTGTCTGTTCAATTAGCTTAGATTCTTGAATTTTTAAGATATTTGAAAAAATAGAAAATTGTGGTCAAAGTCATCAAAGAAAAGTGTTAGCACAGCCTTAGACCTAACGTGATTTATACTTTTCAAATTCCAAAGTTCAATTTAAAACCCCATTTCTTTTCAATTTTGCCTCATTTTAGGCAGTTACTTGGGTCCACCAAAAGGGTGGAATAAATACTATCTCAGCGCATTATGACATTCGTCCCCATTGCTCTAAATGGATTGATTCAAAAAAGTTTATGGTACCCGACGTTCTACGGCTTTTTATAAAAAATATCGCGGGAAAAGACCAAAATTGAAAAGAAATGAGGTTTTAAATTGAACATTAGAATTTGAAAAGTATAAATCACGTTAGGTCTCAGGCGGTGCTAACACTTTTCTTTGATGACTTTGACCACAATTTTTATTTTTTTCAAATATCTTAAAAATTCAAGAATCTAAGCTAATTGAACAGACAGTAGCAGCTATTAATCCGTGGGCAAGTACCTCTAACTTTAAATGGTATTGAAATTTGTCTTGTCCGGGGGGACTTCCATTATAGCTCAGTGGCGTTATTTTCTAGGATCTATGGTGAAGGTGACTGATGCGTGGTAGGCCTATGTAGGGCTGGAAAAAGCCTGTTCAGTGATTTCATCCGGAGAATGTAGAAATCCCGAATCGGCAAAATTTCGATTTTAGCACCTTGCCCAGCACCTTTGTTAGTGTCGATGTGCAAATATTAAGCCGTGTATTAAAGACAAAATAATATTTTACATGAATCTGTAATTTCTCTAATTAGGCAATTAACAGCTGCCTGGTATCATTCAACATTTCTGATACTGTTACGGCTTGAAATTTGAAGGCAGCGGGACTTGATATGCTCTCAGGAACAACCTTTACCACCTGATGAACAATCTCAAATGCTCTACTTTGCATCAACATGACAGTATAGATTATAGGAAATAAATTCCATCAGTTAATGGTTTTATAGTTTATTATTTCGGTTTACCAGAAATGAAGAAATAATATCAGTATAACAGTAAAAAATGGTTTATGTCCATTTGAAGCCAAAATAATGGGATGAATTAAAAAATAAAACGCACTATATACTATATCTTGTTGCTGTGCATAGCGATAAACTAAACCAACAAACCTATATAGAACTCACGATAATAAACTCTCTTTATTTCCCATTCATTTATCTAATGTAAATAAATTTAAAATCAATCAATATGGGAAAGAATCAGAATTCCAATGCGCTCAGGGCATTCTGTCAGAATCGGAAAGGACAACCTATGACACGTTGTAAGGTGTTTAAGTATGGCTGGTGGTAGTGCTCAGTTTTGCAATATTTTCGCCATTTTACAAAATACAAATATGCTCATAAGTTTGCCAATAGCAAAGATCAAGGATCTGGAATAAGTCATAGTCGATCCGGAATATATATGCAAACTATGTTCTACGTTGGAGGTAAGTTCATAATGTTCTTCATAGCAAGAACAGAAAAAGCACTGGCAAAAATGCAACTTTTTACTAAAACGCCATATTCCGCAATAGTCCATATTTACATGACTTTGACTTTGGTTCTCGTTTAAATTCTACCGATAGCACAGTCGATCTAATGTTATCTGCGGTTGCAGTTGTTTGGTTAAAAAAACCGATAATTTTTTAAAATATCGGGATTCAAGCAGGCGACCCGTATGGTGTGCAAAGGACGTTGCAAATTGTCGATGAAAGAGCTTATAAATTAAAATCACGGACATTAAGCTCCACAATAGGCATCTACATTCCAAGCGGAAACGCTTTTCAGAAACATACCCCTCTTTTTTCAGCAATCGCTGAAACCTAAATATGCAATTCTAGGCGATTTGTAAAAAAACAGCGTCAGCGTATTTGACTATGAACTTGGGACACCGAAACAAATGCTTGCATTGGTGCCAGACCTATTATAATGATACGATAATTAGCCCCTCCCCCCAATAATGGCTTTCATTTTAACCATTATTTATTAAACTAAGATTTTTACTTTTTGAGAAATTAATGAATTTATCGAAAACGTTTCGGAGATTGGTACCTCAATTGCTCGACCCCTTAAAACAAAATAATATTGCTGAGTCATGGGAAAAATCAATTTCCACATTACTTCTTGGTCAACTGATCAATCGATAGTTTTTAAATATCAATATTGCTCTTTTTTGTTCATAAAGTTAATTATTCAACACAGGTAGCGTTAATATTTCATAGTAAAGAGTGACAAAAAGCATAAAATTAATACTTAGAGATCGATATGAAAATTTTGAAGGACTTGTAAGTCATCACTATCGTCGTACTCTGTTTTCAGCTTGAAAATCTTGATCATTTGTTGCAATATAGCTTTAAAAAATGAATTGTGTTACCTTTTCCAAAGGATTGATGCTTATAGCCTTCATAATCAATTTCACTTTCCCTTACGTGGCACAATTTGGATTGGTTATAATGATAGAAAAGCTGAAGGAATGTTTCAGTGGACTGACGGAACACTTGCACTTTCTACGTATAGAAATTGGTCCAGGGGTCAGCCGGACAATCTTGAGTCGCGGCAACACTGTGTAATTATCAATCTTATCTGGGGAAATTGGCGCGACAAAAGATGTGGTAGGCAGAGGAGAATTATATGCGAAATACCTCAACACGTAGGCCTGTAGGTCCTATGGTTTATGAATTTCTTAATCATATCACAGACTAGAAAAATAGGCCTACAAACATCCATGACATTACAGGCATCTTTAAATCGTCTATACATGATACATCAAGAATGATGCGGATGAAACCGCAGAAAATGAGATATGCAAGACATAAAAAACTTAATGTTAGTTGACTTATTCAAGTCAACGATAATGATGTCGTGAAATTTCGTACAGCCATCTTGTGACTACTACATATTGACGAATAGAGGAAAACTAAAACCGTCCGTATCCCTTTGTATCATGTAGCAATACAGAAGACAGTGTTATCGATAGGTCTGCAGAAGCCGTTACTAGCGCTCGGGTATACGATGGTTAAAGAGCATTATGGGCCTCGACCGAAAAAGGCAATGGAATTATAATTATTAGTAATATTCATCTCTTCCTGACTGTATATGCAGCGAGTCCAAAAAGTGATTGATTGATAAAATAAAAAATAAAGGTTATTCGAAATGACTTTGGAATGGGTATACACAACTTTTTACACGACCGTTTTGACAGTCTGAAGATAGCTACCAAGCCGTGGCTTCTAATATACGATTAATAGGCCTAAATCATTTTACTGTAATTCCAACTGATATTCTGCAGGGGACATACACTCTCCAAGAGCAGACATTCGAAAACATTTTACTGCACATGTTGTTCCGGAACATTAACAGTATCAATTCGAAAAGGACTTGATTTAAAATGTAGCGGCGTAACGCAGTGGATATGCAAAGTTGGACCTACTCTGTAAAACATATGTATACGTAGTACAAGTACGCAAATAGATTCATCAGGATTGCCCAAATACAATTATATAAAATGTTCTTAAACAAATCCAAGAAAAGGTGATGTTGACATACCTCAAATCAGCAATGACCTTTCCCGTCTGTTGCTTCCTGTTGGCAGCTGACGTAGATGGCGCTGTTAGTAACTGATCATAAATATGCGGAAGGAAGTAGTTGACAGGATCAATAAAGGATCCGCAGAACCCCTTACTGAGCACCTTAATAAAATAGACAAATCTGGAAATATCAAGTTCACCTATGAAACGGATCAGCAAATCCCATTTCTCGATACTCTCATTGTAAAGAAACCAGATGGTTCAATCAAATTGCTCGTTTACAGAAAAAAAAGACACATACAGATCAATATCTGCAATTCCAATCCCACCATTCATTACAACATAAACTCTCATGGATAGAAAAGACAAACTGTCACCGAGGAGAAAGACGGAGAGCTGGAGGAAGTTAAAATAAAAGAAGCTCTCGCGCGGTGTGGATACCTGGAATGGGCTTTCAAAACAGTTCAGAAACCTAGCAAACCGAAAGTCAGTAGCCAATCTCAATCAAAAAGCCGGTGTTTGTATGCCTCCCATATAAGCAGGGTCTCTCGGAAAAGACCAGGAGAAGTTTTAAAGAAACACGGCTATCAAGCGAATTTCAAACCTCACAAAACGCCGAGAAACCATCTTGTCCACCCCAAGGATAAAGTGACACCAAAACAACATCTGATTGTGTGTATGAAATTCCGTGCTTAGGGTGCCCTAAATCATATCGGCGAAACATCAAGACTTTTCGGGGTACGCATGAAAGAGCATAAAACTGAATCTGATTTGGCATCGGAGAAACCATACACTAGGGTCCCACGAAAAAACATCAGTTGAAAGAGCCCCCAAGAAATCCGCTCTCACGGACCATGTCGCTGAAGACAATCATGTGATAGGCAGGGAGGAAGCCAAAATATGAGACATAGAATCCAACAGGTAAAGAAGACACATAAAGGAATCAATATGGATAAGAAAGAGGAGGCAGGCTAATACACTCAACAGGGATTGTGGCAACTACATGTACTTCCTTCTGCATATTTATGATCAGTTACTAACAGCGCCATCTACGTCAGCTACCAATAGGAAGCAGCCGACGTCAAAGGTCAAAGCTGGTCATTCAATTTGAGAAAGTGCTGTGATATAGCACGAAACGCCATTGAGCCTTGAGGTATGTCAACATCCCCTTTTCTTTGATTTGTTTGCGAACATTTTATATAATGGTAGTACAAGTACTTTTAAATTTAGCTTCAGTCGGTGTATATATGCCTCTTGTGTGTCACTCATATCGTGAACCTGATTCTCTTGCACCACTTCGAAAACTGGAACAATCATGAGCCTGTCAATTTTAAAACGTGTGTTTCGTGTATCGTGTATCTAAACAAATTAGCATCCTCTTACATTCTATATAGGATAATCATCAAGGAAACTGTTGTATAGTCAATGCAAACTTTAGTGACTATGGCTTCACATCCCTTGTTAACAACTTTTGCACTGATACCTCCGTGGATATAACCAGAGAGAAGTTATTCTTGAGAGGGCACTCTATTCACGCGGTTTCTTTTCCAACGCTTAAAGATCACGAATTTTGGTGGTTTGCAAATGAAAAGTGTCCGCACTATCGATTGATTACGTAACTGTTATGAATAATTTATTACGTTTTTCAATGCAATCGTCTCGACCCATTAGTACATATTATCTGTACTTGGAATAGCAATACGGTGAGTTCACTGAACTACGCCCTAATACTGATGGAGTTTTAATGGCGTTTAATGGCGTTAATCCTCTCCATACACAGATGAACAAATAAAATAGATGAAGGTCAACACGTATGACCTCCTATGTGACATGTTATATGCGATGTACAAGAACCTGAATATCATAAAGATCAGTATTCGTTTGTGCATATGAACTGCACATTGACGTTGCTCATATTACTCATTATATATATTATGACAATACGGTATATACATTGCCTCATTTCAAATATCGAGTTTTAGTTTTGGTTTTGGTTTTGGTCACGTGGTTTTCTATTGTCCTGCCTAACCACTTGAATCACAAGATATCGAACTCATTGTTTCTACCTTTTGTTTAAAACTAAACATTTGTGACAGGTAGTTTCGGTTTTGGTTTCAGTTTCTTA
Source organism: Amphiura filiformis (assembly GCF_039555335.1). NCBI lineage: Eukaryota > Metazoa > Echinodermata > Ophiuroidea > Amphilepidida > Amphiuridae > Amphiura > Amphiura filiformis. The sequence goes on along the minus strand of NC_092628.1, from coordinate 87,989,596 downwards.
TAAGTGGTGTGACGAATAAAATTACAGGATTTTCGAGTTACCTGATCTAAGTATACAAAAGAAATGTTTAAATTTCGCAGTGCAATATTCACGAGCAGAGAAGTCGAACAAAGCAGTCTACATTTGAAAGCATTGAATTAGTTTGAAAGCATTGACTTGAGACTACGAAATAGCCTAAGCTGATTTCACTGTGAAAATATATAGACCATCGAAATATTTGCATTCGACATTACAAAAGGGCCACTATTGTAATTGTATAGGTGCTATAAACAAAATCGATTCATGTCCTTAATCCCATGTACCAGAATCGATGGAAGGCCATTATATGACCTCTAATAACCTAATGACTTTTACTGAAGCAATTTTTACTGCAAAAAGTAGAAGATAGAGGGGAGAAGATTGTGTGTGTGTGTGTGTGTGGGGGGGGGTTGGAGGGCAAGGGGATATGGGCCGGAGAGAGAGAAACATATGAGAGAGAGCATTGGAAGTGAAAGAGAAGGGGGAGAGAGAGATGAAGATATCGAATGTAGGGGAGGAGGAGGGGGAAAGGGGTAATTTAGGGAAGATGTAGTTATATAGGGAGGGGAGCCCCCTCTTAAAGAGGTATGGGTTGTGCTTCCCGGGGATAATAAACTAATTCATAATCAAATCATCTCCATGCATCGTTTATGTTTCATACAAACAAACAAATCCCCCACCCCACCCCATCCTTCAATATACGCGCATGTATATGATTTCTGAGTGTAATATGCCACCTACCGTCGACAGAGAGCATCAACTGTCGTCCGCGGGATAGATTTCCGATATCAATCATGATAATAATTATGTTAGCACAATAGGCTATTGTATACTTCTGGTTATATACCCTATACTGTGTCCTCCCTGCATAATAGTGTTATGATTGCAGACCAGATCAGCTCTACTTTTTAATCCCTTGATTTTTGGTTTCTGAACAAAAGAGAAACCAAAACTATATATTTGAAATGAGGGATTGTATATAAAACGACTAATAGATCCTAATATCATGGCGTCACTCGCGTCAGGTCAATGTTCGTCATATCATAATACTAATTATGGCGTGTCCGTCCGTCCGTCCGTCCGCGCGATATCGCGTTCGCGTGGTTCCCGTTCGCGCTGTGCACTATCGCGTGCTCGCGGTGTGCTATCGCGGAGTATCAATGGGCGCGGAGTACAGTGCGCGCATTACGGTGTGACTAACACTAACAGGTGCATCTCATCGGACCAATAGGCCTATTTCTCCCAATTGATTTCATTACTTTAGTAACGGCCTATAGCCACGCCCAGATACTAATTTCGGGTCCTCCAATGTGGTAGCAGGACAGGGCTTGGAAGAAGCAAATGATGGGTTTCCAGATTATGGGTAGGCCTACCTAACTACCGAAGTAGGCCTAAGCATCACAGCTACAAAACAAAGAGAGTTGTTCATCAATGTTCATAGTAGTTTAAAAGGTCAGGGCAGGTATATGGGTAACGGGTGTTGGGTCGTTAGAAATAGGCCTATCACGAGAACCGCCCCACCCCGAGAACCGCGAAATCTAGTCCCGTATGTTTCTTAAAATTCATTCATATTTGAGACAAATTGCTGTGCCCATTTTATAGGTGCACAGGTAGATCCGTGTTTTTGTTTTTTTTTTCATTTCCTTTTAATGAAAGAATTAAGGTTTCCTCTGCACGGGGGCCACAAGGGTGATACTAATTTTAATGCTATATTTTCAAAACGAATACGTGTTCCCGGTTGGCTCTATAGCGATTTCACAGAAAAGGTATTTCTAGTGCAATGCAGCGTCGGACTCTAGCTGAGAGCGTAGCCTAAGTCATTACGGACTCCAAGAAGGGCTCTCCATACACAAATGAACAAACACAAGGAGGGTAGTCTCCTCCGTGACCAGCTTGATTTCGATGGAGCGGAACCAAATTGGCTGCAGAGGAGACGGGTCATTTTGCTATGCAAATGAGTTGAGTGTCATAGCCCTGATATAACCAACGCACTGAATGGTCTATTGTTCTATTGTGTCCGATTTGAGCGCTGACATATTGGAAAATGTTGCCAATCAATATTCATGAGAGTGTACATTCAACGTCCAATTTTCGAAATTGGGTGACTTGTCCTTGGCAGGTGTAAAATACATCTGACTGGGCGTTTTAAATACGTAACGCATAAAGGCATTGACATCATCGAATGGCTGTTGTTAGTGTTAGGCCTATGTGGGGGGCTGTGTTTAGTTTCTATAATAATTATTATAAGGCCTACATTTATTTGTCATTCCTTTCTTTTCCTTTCTCTGTACTTATTCTTTCCTTGCTAAAGAATCACTTCCTCTTCTTAACTCCCTTCCCTTCTCCATCCCCTCTTACTTTTTGTCCCCTCTCATTCCTATAATTTTCCTTACCTTCTATTTATGTACTTCTATTTATTTATTTATTTCTCTTCATTTCTTCCTCTTTCTCTCCAGTCCCCCTCTCATTCTTCATATCCCCTCCTCCACCACCTCTTCCTCCCTCATCCCTCCCAAGACCTCTCACAGAAGAGCTGCCCCCCTTTCAGTACGCCACTGTTTATGACATTCTCCTTCTTAAAATAAAATAAAATGTCAATTTGTGAAACAACTTTTATATAGGCCTATACCGGTATACTTATTATATGTTACATTATACGTAGCTATTACCATTAAGCGCTCCAGACTCCGAGTATTAGACGTACAGTATTGTATGTAACATATCTACGTTATTTAATCTATTGCCATTCTATTTCCAGTAATGGGCTATTCCAGATAAAACATGCACCCCCCCCCCTATAGAGGGCAACGGAAATCCAGATTTTTTGGTGGTCTTTGGGGCTCGGAATTCCAGCCTATTCTACTTATGCTGTTCCAAATTCCAGCCTATTCTGCCTATGCTTGGCACAAAATTTCCAGATTTTTCCACCGATTTGTTGGTCTGAAGGCATAGAGGGTTTTGGAATTCCAGGTTTATTGTGTTTATCCTTGGTTGGATTTCCAGACTTTTTTGCCTCTGGTCAACAAAATAATCCATATTTTTGTCCATTGAGGTGCTGGAATTCCAGATGGTTTTGTTAGTAATTTGTCGGGATTTCCAGCCTTTTGTGCAAATAGATATCAGGAATTCCATTCTCTTCCAGTTCAATGCAATTTGTCATTATGTATGTGCTTATGTATGTTGGGGGTGTTTTCTCCCCCCCCCCCCCACAAGTTGGTGGTACTAGTAGTTATAATCATCATAATTGGCAGCCCAAGTGACCATGACAACCAACATTCTTGTTGAGTAAGCCCTAATTATTAGTAGGAAAGAAAAAGAGCAAGGTACACCAACTTGACGGAAAACAAGTCGCAGGGTAGCGAATCAGACCCCTCCCCTGCTCAGTTGACAGATATGTTGTGACAAAATTTACAATTTGCATCTCCCTTTTGGTCTATTTTAGACCAAAATTAACCCTAGTTTGGCCCATTTAGTATTAAAATGCCAAATTGCCGCGCTTTGCGCGCAATCTTGGTAAAGCCAATCGAGTGAGTAGATCTGCGACCCCTGCAACAATCATGTTGCCTTGCCCACAGGACCATCAAAAGGTAAATCCGGCCATATACCAGGTATATGATATACACATTTTAGGCTATTCCAGTTGAAAGACATACACCCTGTATGGAAGACATTACTTTAGTCTCTCACACAGGGGGTGTAGATTCCAAATGAAGTCATCCCCAAGAAAATGGTTGCCCTGAAAATAAGCTGCCGTTTCTTTACTCAATTAATGAAAGTTTCATTAAGTAAAGAAACAGCTTAAAGCAAGTGCAATACCTTAAGTTAATGAAAACAAGTTCACAGAAAGCAAGCGCACTTCGCGAGGGTTTTATTTTTGCGGATTTCGCGAATGGAGTTCCATCCACGAAATTAACACCTCGCGAATATATATAATAATAGTTAGGTGAAAAAGTTCAATTTGGTGACCACTCTCTGGCTAGTAAGGTTTGACGATTGATTCGACCATTTAGAAAAAAAATAGCCACCATGTCCCTCGCGAAAATCCCGGCATTTTTCGCTAGAGGCCAAAATCCAAAATGGCCGCCGCCACCATTTTGAAAATTTAAGTTTTGAACCAGAGCACCTATAATCATGCACAAAGACACTTTTTCGGATATGTTGAGTACAAGGATTCCGATTCTGACATTAGTTTGACATTATGGCATCATTTTCACCCAGAAATCCAAGATGGTGGCCGGCACCATCTTGAAAAATTTAGTTTTGAACAAGAGGACCTAAAATCGTGTACAAAGACACTTATTTGGATAAGTCGACCAAAAGGATTTCAAATTTGACATTACTTTGACATTACGAACTCATATTTACCCAGAAATCCAAGATGGTGGCTGCCGGCGCCATCTTGAAAAAAATAAGTTTTGAACCAGATTACCTAAAATCGTGTACAAAGACACTTTTTCTGGTAAGTCGACCTCAAGAAATCCGAATCTGACATTAATTTGACGTTACAAAATAATTTTTGCCCAGAAATCCAAGATGGCCCCAATGAGAGCAGAAGCATAAGTGTGTCATTTCCGCCTTATCTGGGGTTCATGTCTCTTATCTTGGGTTTACATCCCTTATCTAGGGATAAGGCACCTTATCTGTGGTTTAGACGGCCTTATCCTGGGTTTACGTTCCTTACCTGTGGCTAAGATGCCTTAACCTTAGCATATCGCAGTCTAAATCCAGATAAGGCATATAAACCCCCGATAATGCGCCGTAACCCCAGATAAGCGACGTAGACCCCAGTAAAAGCAGTCTGATCTAAACCCCAAATAAGGTGCCTTAACCCTAAATAAGGAACATAAACCCCAGAAAAGGCATCTAAACCCCACATAAGGTGCCTTAACTCTAGATAAGGCTCATTAACCCCAGATAATGGTCGTAAACCTCAGATAAGGCATCTAAACCCAAGATAAGGCGCCTTAACCCCAGATAAGAGACGTAAACTCAGATATGGCAGTCTAAACCCCTGATAAGGCGCCGTCTGGGGTTTACTTCTCTTATCTTAGGTTTATGTTCCTTATTTAGGGTTAAGGCGCCTTATTTGGGGTTGGGACTGGTTTATCTGAGGTGTACATCCCTTATCTGGGGTTACGGCGCGGCGCCTTATCGGGGGTTTAGACTGCCATATCTGAGTTTACGTCTCTTATCTGGGGTTAAGGCGCCTTATCTTGGGTTTAGATGTCTTATCTGAGGTTTACGACCCTTATCTGGGGTTAACGACCCTTATCTAGAGTTAAGGCACCTTATGTGGGGTGTAGATGCCTTATCTTAGGGTTATGTTCCTCATTTAGGGTTAAAGCGCCTTATTTGGGGTTTGGACTGCTTTATCGGCGGTCTACGTCCCTTATCTGGGGTCACGGCGCTTTATCTGGGGTTTAGATGCCTTATCTGGGTTTAGACTGCGATATGCTAAGGTTAAGGCATCTTAGCCACAGGTAAGGAACGTAAACCCAGGATAAGGCCGTGTAAACCACAGGTAAGGCGCCTTATCCCTAGATAAGGGATGTAAACCCAAGATAAGGCAGTTTAAACCCCATATAAGGGACATGAACCCCAGATAAGGCGGAAATGACACACTTATGCTTCTGCTCTCATTCAAAAATCACATTTACGAGAGCGCACCACCAATGATTGCGCCATTGGATTACACAGGAAAATACGCACGTTTGGATGGCGTTTTCTCACTGCAAAAACGTAATATAGATAAAAAGTTTGGTATCAAATTAAAGCTTATCACGTGTAAAATATTATTCTTTTAACAGAATATATTGGTGACCATCTACTTTTTTTGCTATTTAAAAAAAAAGAAAAAAGGTGCAAATTTAACCCTAAAAAATCACTCAATTTTTGAAACCGGACGTTGTTCAAATTCGCGCCAAAACTTCACCTCTGAAATAAAATATTGGGATTTTTTCTCAGATTCCTTCATGTAGACACTTGTCGGAAGCAAATGAGCTGAAAAAGTGCGAATTTTGACATTATCTTTAGAAAATAAAGCCGCAACAAGCTGAAATAAGCGGTGGACTATTTTAACCAAATTTCACTGGTACATGAATCGTGGAGTGATTTGGTGGTGCGCCCTCTTACGCTCTACCAAATGGGGGCCATCTTGGATTTCTGGATTACCGAATAGGGGCCATCTTGGATTTCTGGGCAAAAATTATGTTATAACGTCAAATTAATGTCAGATTCGGATTTCTTGGGGTCGACTTACCGGAAAAAGTGTCTTTGTACACGATTTTAGGTAATCTGGTTCAAAACTTATTTTTTTCAAGATGGCGCCGGCGGCCACCATCTTGGATGTCTGGGTAAATATGAGTTCGTAATGTCAAAGTAATGTCAAATTTGAAATCCTTGTGGTCGACTTATCCAAAAAAGTGTCTTTGTACACGATTTTAGGTCCTCTTGTTCAAAACTAAATTTTTCAAGATGGTGCCGGCCACCATCTTGGATTTCAGGGTGAAAATGATGCCGTAATGTCAAACTAATGTCAGAATCGGAATCCTTGTACTCGACATATCCGAAAAAGTGTCTTTGTGCATGGTTATGGGTGCTCTGGTTCAAAACTTAAATTTTCAAAATGGTGGCGGCGGCCATTTTGGATTTTGGCCTCTAGCGAAACATGCCGGGATTTTCGCGAGGGACATGGTGGCTATTTTTTCTAAATGGTCCATAGAAGTCGAATCAATCGTCAAACCTTACTAGCCAGAGAGTGGTCACCAAATTGAACTTTTTCACCTAACTAAATGTATTCGCCTGGTATTTTTTTTTCTGGGACACCCTGTACGCCAAAATATTTTCTGAATTTAGTCCAAATTAACTCTGAATTAATGGTGAAAATTTTATGTAAATTTTACATAGGTCCCGACTAAAAATTACTGTTTCGCCTTTATGGGAATCTAATATCCAATATCTGGAAGAAACATTTGGGTACCTACATGGACTTATCCTATAAATTGAACAAATCCAGACCGTGTATACACGAAAAAATGGTATGCTCCATATACTGACCCAAATGTATATAATACTATAGCACGTACAACTAGCCCGGCGAGTCAAAATCGATATAATGTATTGTGCAGGTACGAGAGGTCCATTTTATTGTCGGATTTCTGTATGTAGAACACGCAGTTATCAACAATTGAGCGCTATTAATACACATTTTAATAAAAATGTTTTTAAGCAAATACAATTCCAAAAATATGGCACGTTTTCTGTCTTTGCTTGTCACGTGGTAAGCCTATGTTGAAGTAGCGATTATATGTTCAAAAAAAATTCAAGATGGATATACCATCAAGTTATGTGGCCGAGCGGTCTAAGGCGTTAGGCTCATTCAGAATTCACGATAGCGGTGCGGCGAGAGTTCGAGCCCCACCTCTGCAAAAAAAAATCATATTATGTTAGGGAAATGTGGCTGGGAGAATTAATGTATGACGAAGAGTGGTGTGATCTTAAAAATACAAGAATCTAAGCTAATTGAACAGACAGTAAATTCGGGGCATGGATAGGGGAGAAAAACCTGCGAGGATGGATCGGCAACCAAACTCGCATGTGGCCCCGGCATGTGGCACGGCGGGGAATTGAACCCCGGCCACACAGTGGTGAGGCGAGTGAGAAGACCACTACACTAACCCGTCCTCCCTTTCCTCATTCTTAATCTTTTATGATTATGATTTATCAATAATGATAATTATATAGACTAAAAGGTATGATTAAATATATCAAATAAATGTGGGGTGTTTTTTTTTTGGTACAGAAAATAGATGAAGAAAGCCCAAGTCGTGAGTAAAATTTCTGTAAGTCAAACAAAAATATGCAATATCCCGCTTCCTTTTTTGAAGATTCTTAAATTTTATTTATTTTTTAAAATTTCAGTTATAGTTTTTTGATGAAGATGTTTGAGAAGTTCTATATAGCCTTGTATAAGAAGCACTTCAGGAAAGCTTTGTGATCAGTAAGCCTATAGCCTACCAGAAAAAAGCCCCTCCTCCTTCCTTATTTTTCAAAAACCTGGACGCTAAACATGTATTTTTGTGTCAGTTCCTGAGAACTGACACCTTCTAATACAGGTTTGACGATCACGTGACAAATCGAATCTGTGACGTCAATATTGATATCGATATCAATTAGGCTGTACCAGTTAAATTACATACCCCTTGGCCATTGGCTGTTCCATTTAATTTACATACTCCCTCTGAAATGGCTGTTCCATTTAATTTACATACTCTCTCTGGAATAGATTTCCCCTAATCAAATTGCATATTGTGAACTTCAATCTATCAAATTCAGGTTTGACGATCATGTGACAAATCGAATCTGTGACGTCAATATTGATATCGATATCAATTAGGCTGTTCCAGTTAAATTACATACCCCTTGGCCATTCCATTTAATTTACATACTCCCTCTGAAATGGCTGTTCCATTTAATTTACATACTCCCTCTGGAATAGATTTCCCTAATCAAATTGCATATTGTGAAATTCAATCTATCAAATTGCATAGCTTCATTGTGAATATTAAAGACTGAGAATCTTTTTTAACTTTTTTTAAACTTTTTTTTTTGAAGAAATTTTATTTATTTATTTATTTTTTTATTTATTTTGTTTATTACTCATTTAATGTTGTAATTACTAGTATTTCCAGATAAAGTACAAGATAAAGTATAAACATTTCAGTTGAAAATCCCTAAGGTTAAGGGCTGGGGTATGAACGTTTGGACAGTATTTAATTTGGGACATTAGAGCACATCAGACATATCGAATTGCATTCTGAATACGAAGAATGTCATTCTGATATCAAATAATTTTGATTTTTGAAATTCGCAATTTAATACACATTTTATGGCAAATCATTAAAATTGATATTTTTGATATTTAACAGTACTTGAAGTAAACTTTATAAATCTGATGATTTATACTTAAAGTGTATGTAGGTGGGATGAAAAGCCGACGATCAATTGAAAATTTTGACCTTTGATATTGAAGATATGGATTTTTTTCCCAAAACACCAAAAAAAATTAGGTCTTTTGGGAAAAAATCCATATCTTCAATATGAAAGGTCAAAATTTTCAATTGACCGTCGGCTTTTCCTCCCTGCTACATACACTTTAAGAATATATCATTAGATTTATATAATTTACTTCGAGGACTGTTATATATCAAAATTTGAAAAATATCAAATTTTTATAATTTGTCATAAAATTTGTATTATATTGTGATTTTCAAAAAATGAAAATTATTTGATATCAGAAAGACATGCTTCGTATTCAGAATGCAATTCGATAGGTCTGAGGTGCTTTCATGTCCCACAAAAATACTGTCGAAACGCAATAAACGCTCATTTTAGATCCCTTAAATAAGAAATTAAATTTAAAAAAATGAATGCAAACCAGCCCTTCAATACAAATTTTGCAATACATGTATTTTCCACTATTAAAAGTCTGCTTGTTATCTCACGCAATTGAATAATAATAATAACCGTGTCCGATTGAACTGACACCAATTTTTTTCAGGAATATCTTGTTTTATTCGGTCTTATGACGGGCATATAGATTGGGATAAAAATAGTAAAAAAGTAGTGGCTGCGTAGGTTTGAAAAATGATCAGTAAAAGAGTCCAAGAGCAGAAATATCTCGTTGATTACCCCATGGACGTCCATGATTAGACAATGTCAATTTGGATTATATGCCTATAGGCGGTCTATACAATTTAAAGTGCAACGAGAAAAGGTCTAAAATCCAAGAACTTAATCAATAACATTGACGTAGTTTTAAAATACCAATAATGGTTTTCTTTCTTTGAACGTGGATTAACTTTGCTCATCCATTACCAATCGACTTATTTTGAACTGAAGTTTCCTTGAATAATTCAATGAATACAATATAATGGTTTATCCCATGATGCATACACTCAATACAAGAATAGCCTAGCGGAGAAGTTACAACATTTAACATGCAGACGGGGGACAGTTTGAACTGTTATAGGCTATGTTAACAGGGAAAATGAAGTGAAGTTATATTATCTTCTATCATCCAGAACCAACCGACTGATTATCTGCAATCATAGTGAAAGGTATGTATTTTTCCGCCATATAGCGCCTACCTTAACCCTGCACTTAATTTACATGTGATTTGTCTTGGGTCCAATCTCGACCTATATCTTTATATAATGCTTATTTTCTAAGCCTTTGGTTTTTGCGTCTTTGAAACAACAAAACAAAACTGGGTACTATGATGTACGAGATTGGGCTACCGTATGCATGTTACCAAGGGTCCAGGGTCTGAAGTCGTCAGACCTTGCTTGCTGTATTGAACAGCATAGCCCTGACATTATCATTGGGTCTGAAACCCATCTTGACCCGTCTGTTAATAACAACGAATTGTTTCCCCAAGGTTATACAGTGATAAGGAAAGACCGAGACTTCGGTCCTTCAAAAGGTGGGGTCCTGCTTGCTTTTAAAGACGATCTAATCGTGACCCACCGTGCTGACCTCAACACAAATTGTGAGGCAGTTTGGGCCACTATTCAGATACAAGGGGCTAAACAAATCACCATTGGCTCCTTTTACAGGTCTCAGCAGTTTGGAGCCACCACTGATTACGTTGATCAACTTCGTGATTCCTTGAGTCGCATTAACCACACCAATGGTGGCCAGATCTGGTTAGCAGGGGATTTTAACATCCCGGACATTGATTGGGAAAATTCTTCTGTGAAACCTAATGCCCGTTATGCAAATTTGTCCAAATATTTCCTGGAATTATTCTCTGACTTCGGGTTTGAGCAGTTAGTCAGAAAACTTACCCGCATCAATAACATACTTGATATCTTCCTCACCAATAACCCAACTTTGGTTGAGGATTCTGCAGTGATCCCAGGTATTAGCGATCACGACGCTATACCAATTATCACCATCAATATTAAACCAAAACTCATCAAACAAACTCCTCGTAAAATCTGTCTCTGGAGTAAAGCCAATACTGAGGCTTTAAAAGCTGACCTCAGTGAATTTAGTGCTGGGCTTTCTACCAGAGATACCTCCCAGTCTACAGTAGAAAATCTCTATTGTGAGTTTGTTGACAAAATCAATCTTGTCATGGAGGAACATATTCCTTCCCGCATTGTGAGGAAAAAGAGTTCTTCCCCCTGGATAAACCGTAAAATCAAACGCATGCACAAAAGAAAGCAAAGAGCTTTCAATTCGTACCGCAAGACTCCTAATCAGGAGTCACTTGATCATTTTCATGACCTCCGACGAGTTACTCAGAAAGAAACTAGACGTTCCTATAGGAACTACATAAGTTCCATATGTACTGAATCTTCAAAGAAGTTCTGGACCCACATCAAAAGCCTAAAAAAAGACTCTGTGGGTATCCCAACTTTGAAACACAATGGTAAGTTAGAATCAGACAACACAGTCAAAGCCAGTATTCTAAACCAACAATTCCGATCAGTATTCACACATGAGAAGAAAGAGTTACCTCACTTACCACCCACCAACATCCCTCCCATCCCAGATTTTATAATTTCCGTTGACGGTGTTCGTAAATTACTTGCTGATTTGAACCCACACAAAGCTTCAGGCCCTGATGGTATCCCAGCCCGGATCCTCAAGGTAGCTGCCGAGGAAATAGCCCCGGCCCTGACTATATTGTTCCAAAAATCCTTAGAGACCGGCGAGATACCATCATCCTGGCTGCGTGCCAATATTTCCCCTATTTTCAAAAAAGGTGACCGGGCCGATGCTTCAAATTACCGCCCCATATCCCTAACATCCGTTTGCAGCAAAATCCTGGAGCATATAATCCACTCCCAAATCATGAATCACTTTGACAAATTTTCTGTTCTCTCCGACAATCAACATGGCTTCCGTACCAAACATTCCTGTGAATCCCAATTACTCCTCACCATAAATGACCTGGCCCTCTCATTAAACAACAAATCCCAAACTGACATGATAATGGATTTTTCAAAAGCATTCGACACCGTCCCCCACAACCGACTCCTTTTAAAACTCAGTAATTATGGCATAAGAAACAACTTCCTCACCTGGATTTCAAACTTCCTTAAGCACCGTGAACAGAGGGTCGTTGTCGGTGGAGAACACTCGACTTGGACAGAAGTAGTATCTGGCGTCCCTCAGGGCACGGTGCTTGGCCCCTCCTCTCTTTGCCCTATATAAATTACCTGCCCCTCAACATCAATTCTCACGTCAGATTATTTGCTGACGACTGTGTCGTTTATCGTCAAATCGTCAATGACATCGACCACTCACTACTCCAAAAGGATCTTGATTCCTTAGTGCAGTGGCAGGAGGATTGGCAACTGTGTTTTAATGTGAAAAATGTTTCACAATGCGCATCACCCATGTCAGAAATCCTAAAATATTTAACTACAACCTTGGAGGACACACACTGGAGGAAGTAAAAAATTACCCATACCTTGGTGTAAACATCTCAAGCAATTTATCCTGGTCTACTCACATAAACAATATCACCTCATCCGCAAACAGATCCTTGGGTTTCATAAGGAGGAACCTGTATGCATGCCCCAAATCCATCAAACAAACAGCATACATGTCTCTAGTGAGACCTCTAGTCGAGTACTCAAGCTCGGTATGGGACCCTCATCAGAAAGACCAAATAAACAAAATAGAAATGATCCAAAAACGGGCTGCACGCTTTACAACAAACACATACGACAGGAAAACTAGTATTACCAAACTCATCAGAGACTCAAACTGGGACACACTCAAAGACAGAAGAACCGCCAATAGACTATGTATTCTCCACAAAGCCAGACAGGGCCTCCTGGCCCTGCCGGTGGAACACCTACTTAAACCTAGCCTTCGTCAATCTCGGCACTCTCATCCAGACTCCTATCAAATCATCACCTGTGCCAAGGACTGCTACAAATACTCATATTTTCCCAAAACGGTTATAGACTGGAACCACCTACCCCATTCAATTATTCAAATACAAGACTCAACCAGCTTCAAAGCAGCTGTGCAAGCACACCTAAAGCAAGACTAACACAGAGCAGCAAGCATCTTTTCATGCGCACACCAGTTCCTGTTCGGATTGTTCCACTTGGAGCGTTGTGCAGTATTCACACAGATACAGATACCAAGTTGGCAAAAAGTTGTTCAATTTTGAGCTATTTTGCATAGACACGACTTTCTTGTGATGTCTATTTTCAAAACAAAAAAAAAGAAAAAAAAAGAAAGAAAGAAAAAAGAGATAAGTTTGATTATTCTACTTGAAGAGTTTAGACAGATATGAAATGTGCTGGATAGGTGAATGTGATGCAATCAACGGAATTTGGCCAATGACTCATTTTCAGTCCAGATTGACACCCAACACATTCAAATTGGTTAAATTTTGACGAAAATATGATACTTTCTTTTGAATTAACACTTGTCCGTTATTGTTTTTCCTGTATCAACTAAATGGCAATGAAATTCCGAGTGGCCAAAGTTCCCTGAATCTCGCCCTGAATATAATTATAATCAGTTATACCACATACATTTATCCCTTGTATCTGAGTATTTTTTTTCCACCATGGTGGGATAATTCTGAATTGACACTTAATTTGGGTGTACTTTGTCTTGGTTCCAATCTCTATCATGGAAAGTTTGCTATATCTTTCTAAATATATGATTGTTTGTTCTAGATTTGGGTTTTAGTGTTTCATATTTGAAAGAACTAATGTTTAATTGCAACATTTCGAAACCACAAACCAAAACTGGGTGCTATGATGTACAAGATTGGGCTACCAGTATGAATTTTACCAATTTAGCAATAGGTAATAATTGCTTCATTTTGCATATTTTATACTCAAAATCGGATTTTATTATACATGTTATAAGAAAGTTGTTTACGTGCATTAGGCTCCTTCACATCCGGTTTCTGTCGTGTATGTTTGCGAGTGGGTTACGGTTCGCTATCTCTAAGGACCGCTATCTCTAAGGTTCGCTATCCCTAAGGTTCGTTATCACTAATTACGAAAAAGGTCCACTTTACCTAAGGTTCGATATCACTAATTTTGAAAAAGGTTCGGTATTCCTAAGGTTCGCTATCACTAATTTTAAATAAGGTTCGCTATCTCTAATTTTAAATAAGGTTCGCTATCTCTAATTTTAAATAAGGTTCGCTATCTCTAATTTTAATTTGCTGTTAATGGAATAATTGATATATTAAACACACATTTTGTTTTGTTAACGATAAAAATCCATTCACAAATAAGGTTTTTAGGAACCATTTGACATTAAATATTTTGAACAATTGCTCTATGAAAAATGATATAAATGCACCCCTGCTGATCCAGGCTACTGATAAGCTGTCAACAAGTGACCACTAATTCAACAATTATAATGAGCAATTATCTGACCAGACAGGAACCAAGCTGGGTATAAGGTGCCCAGGCACCTGCACTGTTAACTAGGGTTAGTTTATAAAAACCATCACTAATTGATGTTGGGAGTGACACTAGTGGAGCCAGGGGACCCCTGGGATTGAGTAATCAGACTTTTTGATTATAATTGTTAAAGGTCATCTGAGCCTGAGGTGGAATAAGTATATATGTTGGATTGTCAGAATGTTCAAAGTCATGTCATAAAAAGTAATCACAAAGTCGTCTGAATATAGATTGTTGGATTGATCCCTTTGTTTGTACAAGTATAAATTACGTATAAATTAAATGTTGACTTATTTAGCACACATTTTTCAATTTAGCTTATAGTATGTCATTGGTGGTATTCGTGGTAGCAACATTTCCAACCCAGTAGTTGTGCATGTGCTACACACACAAAAGTACTAGTCAATGTAAAATTATGAAACATGAATTTCATCCATGGTGTTGTCTTTTTAAAGACATTTCTTGTTCGTATTACACTGAAAAACGGATTTTATTATAATGCTTAGTGATACAAGTAATAAATAACAACAATTAAAGCCATATTATAACATTTTCAAACAAAATAGATTAGCATTTCTTTGCCATAAAATGTTAGCTTTTACTGTCAGATATATCCCTTTATTTTTGAGCCATACAACTACGGCAAAGCAAAGAAAATTGGAATTTACTACCAGCGCACATGTCGCCAATATGTACCACTCCTTCGGTCATGTTGTGGTGCGACACTTTGTTGTGTATATCACCGTCCCGCACGCCGTGTACGTACTGTGTGTTATGAACATCACTCACTAAAATGTGTGACGGGGATTTGCGGCCACATTGACCCCCATTTTTCAACTACCTCTCACCCAATGACCCCCTTTTTTATTTTACTGAACTTCTTCTCACCCAATGACCCCCTTTTTGTTTTCCTGTCACTAAAAGACCCCTTTTTTTCAAAACAAAAATCTGATAATATGTCACCAAATGACCCCCGTTTCAGTATTTGTCCTTATTTTTTTCAAAAAATTGTCAAATTGTGATGAATTTTTGACAAATTGTTATATCTTGACCCAAAGTTTTTCCCAGTCTCACTGAATGACCCCCTTTTTGGTCAGAGTTTCCCCGGTCTCACGGAAAGACCCTTTTGGGGGGCCTTCTCACTGAAAGACCACACTTTTTCAGTGTCTAGGCTCTCACCGAAAGATCCCTAGTTTCGAACTGCTATCCGCACCAGTGGCGTAGCCAGGATTTTGGAACCGAGGGGGCACAACTTGTAAATGTACCGACAGAAATATTTTTTGCCGACGGAAGTTTAGGCTGTACCAACATAAAAACACAAAAATTTTATGTAAAATTCAATTTCATTCACAATTTTTCATCATTTTTAAAAATAAAATTATCCCCTTTTTTCTGTCGCCCTGGGCAAAAAATAGTCTATCGTTCAACAACGCCTTACATGAACCGACGGGCATGACGAGCGGGGGACCAGCCCCCTGCCCCCCCCCCCACCCCCGCTGGCTACGCCACTGATCCGCACATCCGGGGGGGGCACTCACATAAATGGTCTGTACGCATGCGTGACCAAACAAAACAAGTAAAAAGGGTGTTTTTTTAGGCAAGGCAAGTTACGCGCGTGACGCATTTAGGGTCTAAAAACACTGATTTTCAAGAATAAGGGTAGTTTTCAGAAACTGAACAACTTGTTTAGGGCACCTTTTCAAATATTTGGTAATTACGAGTCCAAAAAGGGTACATTTTTTTCATTTTTACTAGCCAAAAACTCATTAGGGGGTAAATTCTATATTAAAATTCCTTATTAAAGGGCTAAATTTGCTGGTAGGGTAAAACTCGTTTAGGGGGTGTTTCAAAAAAATTTGGTCACGCATGCGTACATTATCATACTTGAGTGGCCCCCAGTGGGTTTTCCCCATGGTAACGAACTCTGTAACGAAATCAAAGTACAATATCGGGTAGGGGCCTACAATAAGAAAGAATCAATCAAATGAAAGGATGGTCACAAACAGAACAAATTCGAAAGAACTACGACCACCATAATAAAAAAAAATGACATTTTCCATTCTTTTCGTTTCAGATTAAACCAATTCTCACAGTCAAGTCCGGTCTCGGTCACCGTAGCAACTATATAGCCTTGCGTCACTGAAGGCAAAGAAGGAGATAGCAAAGGCAAAGAAGACGACAACGAAGAAGTCTACAAAGAAAGCCGCTAAGAGTAAAACCAACCACAAACTTGACCATCATGTTAACAGTGTCAAACGTACGGACAATGGACGGCAGTGTTCATGGGGATAGTAAGTCATCTATAGAAGATGATCGGATGTCCATGAGAAGTTCTGTGACTGCTGTAAGTATTCAGAGAAGGAGCAGCATTGCAAAGTCCACTTCGTCGTCATGGAAACTTGTCAAAAAACGCATAGGCCAAGGTGGAGTCAAAGGCTTACACGCTGCAAGATCAACGCCATGGAGACAGAACCCCCAATCTGATGAATCCACTAAACTAGTGCAACTTGAAAACACGTTTAAAATGAAACCCGATTCAGACGTCAGTTTTCGACCTATCTTTGTTGGAAAAGAGGTAAAAAGTATCATGGCAGGTTTCCTTGAAAATGAGGTATACGACGCGGAGTATGGAGGGGAACTGACAGCGAGATTAACAGAAGCCGTCAAAGAGAGAGTTAAAGAGATTGGTTTTAATAGACATAAGTTGATTGTCCAGATCGTGCTGGGATCGAAAAGCGGTCAGGGCATGGAAACAGTGAGTAGATGCCTGTGGGACACCGAGACGGACAACTTTGTAACAGTACCCTATGAAAATGAAACTATTTTTGCCATGGCAAATATCTTTGCAGCGTATTTTGAATAATTAGCCCATGAACACTGTTGCAAAAAGTGGATGTCGTATAATAGTTTTACAGAACAATAATAAAAGGTCAGACAAAATTCGCTGTCGTAGTGCACGTTACAATATGGCCGTTGCCCGGTCAACTGGATCACGCTTTCTTTGTTACGAACCACTGATCGAAATGATCACAACACAAAGCCTATGGCATATCAAAATTCGGATCAGGTGTATGAGCCCAGGCTTGGAGCAGTAACCAGACAGGGTCCAATTCTCCATAAAACCGGGCAACGTTATTTCTATAGATCTGCAGCGCATTCAAATTGCATTGTATTGCATCGTAATTTCATTTGTGTCTATGTTAATTATGTTTACACAACATGAACTCACGTGTTTTCAAGCAAATTCGCCGATAATAGGTGATCAAAAGCGATCGGAATGTTACAAAAGTACAGATCGCATTCAGCTTACTTCATATGAGATGATCTTTGGAAAAATACAGCATAATTTGTCTTGGTGTTTGCGGAATGCCATGCAGTAAAATATTAATACGTTGCGGCAATTCATGATTGACAACTAACAATCGGCGTGTCCTTCGTATCCTCCACTGTCAATTTCTTATCCACTCACTAATCCTCACACAAGCTTTGTGTTGATTACGTAATG
The DNA here is from genome assembly GCF_039555335.1 of Amphiura filiformis. NCBI lineage: Eukaryota > Metazoa > Echinodermata > Ophiuroidea > Amphilepidida > Amphiuridae > Amphiura > Amphiura filiformis. Next base: position 87,971,614 of record NC_092628.1, on the reverse strand, counting down.
GGTGGAGGCAAATTGCAATAAGTACAATGAAATAATGAGTAGGGCGGGCTACGAGGCGGGTTTCTTCTTCATCTTACGTAACAGTATTGTAATTAAAAAAAAACCCGGAAGCTTGTCGTTTGGAGCTCTAGCTGAAATACAGCAAGATAATGTAAGATAGTAAATGTAAACCTGTATTTTAGCTAGAGTATCTCGAGCTAGCAGTAACCAATGGTTACTAACGTGCACTACGACAGCGAATAAGCATGCTAGTATCAAAACTATTATAAGTCAACTTCCACCTGCATAGAACATGGCTGGAAACCGACACACCAGCAAACACATAACTTGGTACGTTTTATCATACTTTTATGTCGGGTTTTCTAAACGGAAAACTTGTTGCAAAACATTCTAACATAATGTTATATAGGTGCTGACAAAATATTTTGCAAAAACATGTCACACAAAAATTTGATATTTTTAAAACGTCCTGTTTTTTCAAATAAAACGTTTTTATGCAGACTTGTATATGTATGTATATTTAGGTCTAAATGTTATTGACCGCAGATGACCTGTTGGATGACCTGTGACCTCAGATGACATTACTTAATTACCGGTAGTTAATTAAATTAATTAAGTTATATATTTACTTGTTTTACTGACTACTCTTTCTTTCTTCCTTCAAAACCCACAGTAGAAGACATTGCCTTAATATAGATTTTACCAAGTTCAAGTACATACATAGATAGGTGAAAAAGTTCAATTTGGTGACCACTCTCTGGCTAGTAAGGTTTGACGATTGATTCGACTTCTATGGACCATTTAGAAAATAAAAAAAACCTTTAAAAGGGTTAAGCAGCGTCAAGGGATTATCTTTTCTTTGAAATGTTGGAAACTGTGACGATTCAATTTATTTATTTTTGGGGGGGGCGGGAGATATTGACTTAATGAGGTAGACCTATACAAACCAAAGCAATAACGTGTTGACATGAAATTGGTTTAATTACGTACATTGTAAATCCAAGTGTTTAGGGTTTCTGTAACACTTTATAAACACTGCAACGTGTTTAATTTATCATTTACACAGTAAAGGTATAGGACACCTAAACACCCAAGTAAACACAAGGTAAACACATATTCATGATCTGGTCCATGGGGGCCAAAGGCGGCAAATTCGAAACTGAGATAAAGGTAAAAATATGGAGTAAAAAACAATAAAATACATAAGAAAATAGACATCAAAAACTTCAAAAACTTCTTAACCTTAGAACGAAGTATGCTAGACCTTTGGTGTTTTCAGTAAATGATAGCCTATTGTATGTATAATGTAATAATTACAGTAACTCAATTTTCAAAAATGCCTCCGTTGGCCGCCCCCATGGACCAGATCGTGTCACAGTCAAAGAGTAAACGTATGAGAAAGTAAATGCACATATGTTTACTTTGTAAACATCATGGTGTGTTTAGTTTCTAAACAAGTTGAAAGTAAACATGTTGAATGTTTATAATCTAAATACTCTCATATGTATACTCTTTGTGTTTATGTGTTTACTTTGTGTTTACTTTGGTGTTTAGGTGTCCTATACCTTATGTGTAAATGAAAAATTAAACACCTTGCAGTGTTTAAAAAGTGTTAGAGAAACCTTAAACACTTGGATTTACAGTGTATGTTTTATACGAAATGTTGGGTATTAAATGGGTTTGTGTTATATAAACATGGCTTGAAGTGGAAGTAAATAAGTTATATACTGTAAGAACACTTTTTAGTAAAGCACTTTAACACAGAAATTGTACTTCGTATGATTTTATTTGGTGGAAAAATATAACTTTCATAATGTACATTATAACAATATTAGTTACTTGCAAAAAATAGGTCTGTGTTGAAAGATTACATGAAATCTGGTTTGGCAGATGAATATCACTATGGCCATTACGTAACTCGGAAGATCTGCTCAAGTTATAAAAGACATACCATTATATTTTAAGGGAAACATAAAATTGTAATCTGGCAAGTCAAGAGTTTGCTCCTATATTACACATAAAAGACACCCTATATTTGGTAATGTTCCGTCAAGTTTCACTAAGGACACTAGTCAAATTGTAAAATGACGTGTTGTTTCGTTTTGTAATAGTGCAAACTCTTTGAATTCACGGAATAACCCCATGCACCATTTCCTGTAGCCCTCACCATACACGAAGAGCGATCGTGTCAAATATTATACACCAATCTACCCCCCTTTGCCGTTTCCTGAACTGAAGCCCTCACCATAGATAAACGAATGTCACTATGGCCATTACGTAACTCGGAAGATCTGTCCAATTTATAAAAGACATACCACTGTAGTTTTAGGGACACATAAAATTGTAATCTGGTAAGTCAAGAGTTTGCTCTATATTACACACAAAAGACACCCTAAATTTGGCAATGGCCCGTCAAGTTTCACTAAGGACACTAGTCAGTTTGTCATTTTGTTAACATGGTTAAGGTGCCCGATCGTATTTAGAGCTCGATTATCACAGTATTGTGAATGGTGTATCAACAAACATGACAAAAGTTGGGGCATATGACCAAATCGTATGCAAGTCAATTCGGTGAAATTAAATAGGAAGCATCGCCCGGGGGCGCTGCTTCAAAAATAGCCACCATGTCCCTCGCGAAAATCCCGGCATTTTTCGCTAGAGACCAAAATCCAAAATGGCCGCCGCCACCATTTTGAAAATTTAAGTTTTGAACCAGAGCACCTATAATCATCGTATTTTTTCATCGTAAGATTTTGTAAGATTTTTGGGTGTTAGGGTTAATTAATACACTGTCGGGTCAGCTTACCGATTTAATGGCGGAAGCCCTTTGTCCCAAACAAAAGGTACCTTTCGATGAATAGCTCGTCAGATTTCAAATCGGCACAAGTGAACAATGCGTTACATCTATTGCTTCTCCATCTTTAATAGCTCCATGGATATAACCATTGAATCCTCTGACCGCAATATTCACTATTACCAGTTGCCTTAGATTTCGGGCATTTCGGGACACGTTTTTAAACCGCTTGAATAGCCGTTTACTGGATCCCTCATGCGATTCATTTATTTAACGAGACTAATATTTTTGTTTTTAACCCAATCTGGAACTGTAATCTCAAATCCTAACTCCTTAAAACATTAACCCTAGATCTAAATTATGACCCTAAACATGCTAAAGACTCACGTGATCTCATTATCATGAGCATTGGTTTCCGGATGTTGCTCCTATAGAGAGTTCCTAGACTTGATCCACCAGTCCTTCAACTGCTTACGCACGGTCATCGGGTTGTGCTTGCAGGCGAACGAGAAACGGCCATTTTATTCCGCCATTTTGAATTGTTTCATCGGGGCCGAGGGACTCAGGCTAAGAGAGTTCCCGTGTTTTGGGTTACCCGCCATCTTGGAGGGAAACCTAAACTCCGTTTACAATTTTCAGAATACCAACACTCGCGCAATAATTAGCACATGTTATTTTGTAGAATGTAGCACCAATAGGGTCATTGACCAAATCAAAGGAATGAGGAATACGGCGGTGCGAATCACGTTATAAACACTATTGTAGTCCGTTCCGCTTGAAAACACGGGAACTCTCTATAGCTTGGACTGCCGTCTACATGCACGCAGAAAGACTTGATTAGACTCATTTCTTGACTTCTTTAAAATCTAATGTATTTACTGAGACTGAACGATATTTAAAATCATACGAAAAGGATACAAGTTTCTTTGTTTTACGTGTTTTTATACTTTTAATGTTTTCTTCCAACTTCAATACAGTTAATGATGGTTTATAGGACCATCAAATCACACCGTGCATTTAATAAAGAGTTTTTAAAATGCATAACATGCGTGTATGAACAAAGGTAAGTTTAATGGGTGATGGGGAGTACACAAAATAATTAGTATCAAATTAGGCACTGCATAAATATATTAACCTGATGAATAATATTGCCTTTAATAAAACCTTAAATAATGAGTAACACATGCGTGTTTTACACACTACAACCTTCGCCATCTTGTAGAGGTATTCCGCAGAATAATGGCATGTAGCGACTAACTAGTCTCTGCTGAACATGGAACGAATGTGTAGAAGTACTTGGCTGAAAGTTATTCTGAGGAATTCATTAAAATTATACAAGATGGCTGAAGTATAATAAAATTATACAAGATGGCTGAAGTACAAATCAAGGATATTTAGGCCTACTTTTTCCACATGAATACTGATATAGCTTGAATAACAATTATAATATACTTTAACCATTATAAAAAGTTCTGAAGAGTTTCCCTATCTTTGGGTTTTATATGAAATTGGAGCTCATTTCTATTTTATACGATACGTGTTTACACTTCATGTTTATGCCAATATAATGATAACTTTGGTGCCCGGGCTTTGGTGGCACTAAAGATTGTCTTTAACTTAATGGTTCCATTATATATAGGCACTACTCTGAGATAATGGTCCTTAAACCTATCAACAACAAAACATAGACAATGTACCCTGCAAACAACTATTGTACCCTGTTCAATGAAATGAAATCAAAATTCTACAATGACTTTGTATATCTTAAAACATCCGTAAGAAATATAAACAACGTATGACGGTGCTTTATAAAATAACAAATTTGCATATATTTTCAGTGATTTTGATGTGGACATCAGTTTACGATATATCAGTTAGACTGCAGCAATAATACAGCCAAACAAATAATAGCATTATCCATCATTCAACTGTTTCCCTATATATATACACTGAATGATTTATCTATATACAAAAGTTGCGTCAATTTAAAATAAAATAAAGGCAATCTTGGCGAATATCTGAAGAGGGAAACGAGATAACAATTTAAAAAAAATATATGTAATAAGTCATCATTAGTGAATTGAAATTATAAAAATAATAACCAGCTTTTCCGTATGAATCCAAACACCCCCTACGGAAAACCCAGGTGGAAGACAAGCTCTTAATTTCCCAAACATGGGGTGTAGATTTCAAATGGAGTCACCAATTCAGGTAACTCCCCTTTTGAACTTCACACACCATTTGTGGAAGCGTAAGGTCATGTCTTCCATAGAGGAATAACTCATTGAAAAAAAAAACACTTGCCCTATTTAGGCAAGCGTCTCAGACTAAATTTGTCGGGTTCTCTCCTCTTTTCCTTATCGTTCTCTTGCGTGCCACGAACTGTTTCAAAAAGTCGTCGTAGCATATCACTTATAAGCTTCACAAAATCAGAAACTTATCTCATCAATTTAATTTACATGGAAGTTCTTAATATAACCATGGATACTCAAAGGCTACATGATCATGAACAGCAAAAAATGGACGGAATTTACTGATCAGGACGGATCATACATTACCATTTAATAGGTAAGTATTAAATGCGTATGAAACGATAACAAAATCTTATCTTACTTAGTTACATGTATCAAAAATATTCCTAGATGTACATTTTACATAGTTTCTGCATCAAACCGTTTCATTTACAGATCTAAGAATTTATACATACGATTCCAATTATTAAATACTGTTTACAAGAATATATAAAATAGAATGGTACATTTGTACTAACAAGTGCATAGTTTATAGCTTAAGCTTTAAAAATACATGTGAATAAATATATTGGGTATCAACATGCATGTTGTATGAAGATGTAACTAAAAACATGGTCTACATTATTGACCGCACTATCGAAGCCCAAAAAAGTTAATTCAATTGACTTTTTAAAATAAGACACAAATAAATGTGTACAAATTGCTTTATAATCTTTGGTATATCTGCTTATCAATGGAGAGATGGCCTTCGATGTATTAAAATTGAGATTGCCTATTTCTCTCAATTACATTATAAAAATGAATAGGGTCTAAAAAATTATTATAAGTATGACATTATGTCAACTTCAACTTGCGGATGTCCTCGCCATTGAGATGCTGCAATAGTATTCGAATCACCGGCGACTTAAGCGGAGATTACAATGTATATTCAAAATAATTTCATAACTCGTTACATTATACATGTAGTTCGGAAGACTTGCATGTTAGACGCCGACTAAAAATACTTTACATGAACTCCACCTCTCCCGAGTCGCACTAAATTGTTTTACACTCACATGAGAAATTCACTTAACGCGTGCAAAAACACCACCTTCCTCACTATCTCTTTCTTACCAGGATCTACCCCAGTTATATATGATGGAATACACAAGATGACCAGCATCATTGTCTTAAACTACTCCATCCAAAAGTTTATTTCCCCTTCAGCAATGAAAAAATAAAATGTCTCTTTTGAACTTCTCAACGACTGCTGTATCCTGCAAGTTTGGCGGTAGTTGGGTAGGTTTTACGGACTCCCATACACTTTTCCTTGTCGAGGTACAAGCTGTTATTCTTCACTCCCAAATCGTGTTCAAGGGTAGTCTTAGTACGAAGCAACTCTTGGAGAGCCGATTCAGCGGCACGTAGACGATTCTGTAACACGTCGACAGTCTCGTAAATCTCGCCAACTTCACGTGTAAGTCTGTAAAATGAGATATAATACAAATTTATAATTTATTTTAGGTGGAAGTTACATTACTCATTTAAAACAATATCAAAAAATGTTGGAGAAGTATGATAAACTTGTTATTATTTTTTCAATTAACACTATTAGTTGTAAGATCAATCCCACGTGAACCTTTAGTATCTAGCAAAGTCGGTTAATAGGCAAATGGGTACCACTTTACCTCACAATCGTATCACTAAGGTAGGTTAAACCAAAGGAAAGTGATTGACAGGAAGGTTGACGAATACCTAAATGCCAATAAAATTGCCCTTGCCGGATACAACCTTATGAAATATATTTTTTAACAGAACTAATGTGACAAGAGCCCTACTTGGGAAAAATTATGAGCAATACACGATTGGGTTGAGTTTGTACAGTACTACATACGGTTACGTTTCTTTCAAATGAGATCAAATTCACTGTGTGTAGACAACAAACAGACAGGAGCCCATTTTACAAAGACTTGTGACGTTGTGATCAATCTTACGTTTGATTTCTCTCGTGTAAACCCTAGTACACGTAAGTACATGTATTTGTGAAATCGGCCCATGCAGCAATGACACCCAACCCTTTTACATCTGAATGATTATTACAAGTGTCATTGGTACATACCTATGCTGTGGCTGATCCCTACAAAGTTCTACGTTAGGTCTTCGTGTACGCGCCTCGAGTCTGGTCTGTGCAACCTGCATTGGTGCTTCCTTATCTTTGACGGCTTTCCTGCAAAGCTCAATGTTGTTTTCCATCTCGTTGATTTCTTGTAACACCTGACAATTTACAGAACAAATTATAACATATTAGAAGAGTCTTACGATGATTGCGTATATTACATTAAGTATCTATTACATGCTATAATATATTGTTTTGTTTTTGAAAAAGTTGAGAGTGATGTGCAAGATATTAGGCTTACCCGAGGGTACCTTTGGGCGGTTTTTTTTTTTTTTAAAAAGGTAATAAGCATAATAAAGTACGGAGATAGCAACTGAGTTCTCATCCTAATAATTCATCATCTATAACAATGTAGGCTATATCATGACAAACATTTACTGTGGCCTGTTTAACTATTTATTGGAACTTTAACTTGTGTATCTCATCCTAGATCCAACCTTTCTGGCTCGCTGTTGTTTGCAGCTTATCGGTTGTTTTTCTGTATGTCATGCCAATTTCTTACCAAAATCTTAAAACACAAAAATTTGGTTCAAATATTGTAATAACTTCATCACGGATGCTGGAACTAACGACTTCTGACCTTATCAATATTATCTGTCCTTGATCGGTTAACATATTTTGTTCCGCTATGGATATTTTTTTATTTTAAATGTTAAAACCACATGTACTGGAAAGTTCTCTCACCTTAGCCAGATGTGCTTGCAAGCTATTCCTGGCATCCATCGTCTCGGCAATACGTCCACTAAAAGCCACATTAACATTGTTATATTGCGTCCACATTTCGTTGCCTGTTTCTTGCATTACGCCATCCAGATCAGATCGAAGTCCCTTGGATCCGTTTCTTTCCCTCTGTGATCTTAAGATGTTGTCGTTGCTGAATTTCACCCATGATTCGGGAATTGTGGAACTATATGTAAAAGGAAAATGAAAAGTTAATTATCCGTGATTATCTTAAAGAACGCTATAAAGAAATATATATCCGTGATGGAAAGTCAGAATTGACAAAGTTATTTGTTTCTTTCAATATACGAAATAAACATGAACATGTATAATACTAGATGATGTGTTCATTCTGTTCCCTTTTCATTGTCTACTTTCTCAGAATGGGTCAAAAAGAAATTTCGGTTTAATATCTTCATGAGGAAAGAACGAAGAACACCATGACACACCCAGTATACTTATAATAGGCCTATATACTGATAATGTTACACCATAACGTGTGAAGCCAAATTGGGCAGAACAAATTTGTGACGTGACCAAATGTTATTGCATGACAAACCCGGTAAAGGGATAGTTATTCAATTTTACAGTTAATTACCGAATAGTAACTTAATACAAAATGTTTTTATCTTCTTGTTATTACAAGTGTCTTGAGCAAGTGACATATGATACATTCCATCATACGTGAGACACAAGTTTAATTTTGTGTCCGCGTTTAGTTGTTAAAGGAGTATATAGCGTGATCCTAGCATACTCTTTTTATGACATTTTCAGTAGATATCCATGAAAAAAACTTATTCCCAAATTTTCAGTTGATGCCGATTTTGCATTTGCGAGTTACACATGATTATGTGTATTACATTACTTCGTTCTGTACACCAGAACGTAGGACCTAATTCGAATTTGATGATATTTTGGCTAAAAGAATTAATCTGCAAGACATTTTTGTACATAAACATTATGTAGCCAGAGGTTTCCAGTGGTATAACAATCTCAACTTTTGTTTAGAAATGTGTAGGGTAAAGGCTGTGGATCACGAAATGCCCTTTTAATACTTCACTATATCAATAGGTTTGGGTAATCATGGCAACGTGCAATAAGTTGATGCACAATGATAGTATGCCGACTGTCAAGATTTAGTCTCAATGCAACTTCCACTCCTGGAAGATGAATGCCATGAATCAGGCTTTAGTAGTCACTGCCTTCATAAAATGACTTTGTTTATACTATTTTAATAAACTAACAATGGAAAAAAAGTCACGACTTTTAACCAAAACAATATAACCTGAAACCATTTTCATTCGAACAACAACTCTCAGACAGATCAAAGTTATAAATATCAGCCATGTGTTTGTATAATTATTTCTTCAATTGTTCACAATGTTGAACTATGTAATTCTGAAACTCTGCTCAAAGTTTGCTCAAGAATTCTTGCCGCTGAGAGACTTCTCTATACTCAAACATAACCAGGTTACGTTTGCAAACATAAATTGAACTATTGAAAAGAATCCACTCCTATAGGTAGCTAGCTACTGTTCTAGACCAAACATTCGTCTAGAATTTCTAAATATTTTGACATGAAACACAATGCCAGTATGCTAACAATGATTCAAGGACGCCTTCTTCAAGGGGTAAATTAAACATTAAATAAAATAAAACCTTCGCGGGGTACAAGAAAGAAAGAAAGCGAGAAAGAAAGAAAGAAAGCGAAGAAGAAAGCAAGCAACAAGCAAGCAAAAAAGAAAGAAAGAAAGAAAGAAATCAGACAAGTAAGAAAGCAAGCAAGAAAGAAAGCAAGAAATCAAGAAAGAAATCAAGAAAGCAAACAAGAAATCAAGAAATCAAGAAAGAAAGAAAGAAAGAAAGAAAGAAAGAAAGAAAGAAAGAAAGAAAGAAAGAAAGAAAGAAAGAAAGAAAGAAAGAAAGAAAGAAAGAAATCAGAAAAGTAAGAAAGCAAGAAAGAAAGAAAGCAAGAAAACAAGAAAGAAGAAAGCAAGAAATCAATAAAGAAATCAAGAAAGCAAGCAAGAAATCAAGAAAGAAAGAAAGAAAGAAAGAAAGAAAGAAAGAAAGAAAGAAAGAAAGAAAGAAAGAAAGAAAGAAAGAAAGAAAGAAAGAAAGAAAGTTGCCTTCTTTTGCTAGGAAAATATGGTCATGTTTTTATGTTGGGCACCAGTTGCGTTCCATGTGGATTTTTCAAACAAATCACATGCTTTTACAGGTTTGGTACTATAACTTCAAAAGTTTACATTAGAACCCAATAAAAGTGTATATTCTGAGAGCATATACTCAGACGATTTCAGAAACGATACAATGGGAGTCATTATACAGGGTGACCCATGTAATATACAGGGTGTAACAAGCAAAATAAGGATGAAAATATTAATTCAGTTAGGGGTGTCACCCCTCGACGTACATTGATAATGTAAAGTTTTGACACATTTATTTGTTTTACTGTTTTACTTACGTTTGGTCAACACCTTCTACGCCTCTGTAGAATCCCAATCCTGAACTACTGTTTGCTAATTGATGGCATTTATTGTCAATATTAAGTACGCGGAATTTATCCGTCAAATCTTTCTCGAGTTCATGTTGGGCTGCACGGTCCATGCTGTAAATAACAATCAAAAATCAAACAAAATATTGTCAAAATTATAGCATATATATATTTATATATCTAATACAAGTTTGGTATGTAATTTCTTTTCTCAAAATATAAAGGAACAAATAATCATCGTGTGGAATCACCTTTACAGCCAATCGTAATTACAGTACTCACATGAGGTAATGTTGTGAGGATGTACCCAAAAAGTCAATCTTTATGCTCAGCGGTAATGTAATAATAGTTTTTCAAAACTAGTAGGGATCAAATATAACTGCATGTTAACGTGTGAATCTGTGTACAGTAACTCATTTGCACACCAACAATCTTAAATGATATTTAAAACAATTATTTGGTATAAATGGTTACCATGGTTACATGTATAAACTAATTTTTCAATAAACCGATCTGGCGATCCCTACTATCAGTATCAGGGTGTTAATGAAATTATTAAACAGGTCTGAGTGTATTACATGCAAAACGAACGAAGAAAGTTTTGCATATTCGATGTCTCTATAGAAAGTACTAAACAAAAAGATAATCACAGATATGAACATGATTGGGGAAATTGCAATTGATTATTCATCTATGGATGATGTAGGAGGAAGAACATAATCGATTACAGGAGGCTAAGTTCCGGGTGCAATTCACATCCAAACTGATGATGAATTTCGTCTGATATTGCCAAAATAATATACATAATAAGCATGATGAAAGGCGGAAGGAAGAGGGAGGTACGGGTTTCTTGCATTAAAAACAAACACAGAAACGCCATGTTATATTTACGTAATATTTTCTATTCGGCATCAGAGCATGCTAAAATTTGAAAAGGCAAAACATAATGATCCTATTTATTTTGCACGAACGTATCCCGTCGACTGAAAATTTTCAAGTATTATTTTTCTTTCCTATTAGTACTACTAGGCTTTAAACATTAATATGGCATGCTAATTTGTATCATATAACAGTTTGGTTTGCAATGGCATGGATCGTCTTGGGCTAAGTGTAATTTTACATTAACTTAGGTACGAGTTCTTAATCCTATATCATCATGATCATGCCTACAATGTATATGATATTTAATACTTTGTGACTGGTGATAATGTCAAGTAATTTGCCCATCTATACTTTTTTTTTTTTTTTTATTATTATTTTTTTATTATTATTTGTTCGGGTTTTGACAACCCTGGATAACCCAAGAAAGCCTCCATTGAAGCTTATTTCCATTGGGGTCCATTTGAACACCGGGACGGGTTGGGAACAGTCAGGGGTTAACACCCTACTCTTTTCGAAACTGGTTGCGAGATACATGTACAGGTATGGCTCTCTGCACACGGGACCGACGGCTTAACGTCCCCTCCGAAGGACGGAGCACTTTCATGATTCATTTACCCAATTCTAAATAAACCATGGGGAGAGTGGAAGTCTGAATTTAATCTACAGAGATTGCCAATTAATTTCAGACTTTTTTTCCAAGGCAATATCCCAGCAACCGCCGGGAATTGAACCCGGGACCTCATGCACTAAAGGCAAGTAGGCCTACTCTAACCATTGCGCCACGCTACTCCGGTCATACATATATTAAATAATAATAATAATATGTTCATCAGATATGTGACGTCAAATTTTGTTGCACTTAAAACATCGGACTTTCAATTTCAACCAAATAGCCCTACTGATGTACTTCTGCTTAAAAATATAGTCTTTATTTCGGTCAGCTCGCGGTCAGAATGGTCAGTGCCGTTGTACCTCTAGCCCGAGCGCAAAGATTGAGTGTGAGTTGGGAGGATTTAAATGACTAGTAAAAATGCCTTATTTGTTTATATACTATTAAAATTATTTCGCCGATATAATTTGGACTTCAAAAAGCTATTTGAAATTTTTAAAAATGTCTGTTTATTAATTTGTGATGATATCTTCTGATGAATCTCATCAAACATTAATGTAAACAGTCGAAAACAAAACATTTATGTCCTTGACAAAATATCATACACATTCCCGTCTCTTGCCTCGACAACTCAAGTCAACGATGACGGTTGTCATGACAGAGGATGCCACAGGATGACGTAGACTCATTCATAACTTTGTACACCAAAATCAATCATAATTGATAATACATTCTGTCATTTTAGTATAGCTTCATTTGGCAGACACAAAGCATTCATTTCTCTTGGCATTGATTTTGCACTTTAAGTTGTCATTTATTTAATCCCGTCTTAACTCGGAAATTGAACGACTTTCGAAAAAAAAACACCTTTGCTAGGAATTATACGGTGTGTCAGTAATGACCGCAAATGCGTCATAATCTTTGAATTATTAGCTAGAATTCGAGTGAAAAGCAAGAGAAAAACTTTTAAAAAACAAAAGAGTTGAAGATCAGTGGAAGTATACAAATGTATGCCCAAAGTTTGGCATAATTCATGGGTTTGGGGAGGTAAACTGAAGTTACTTTTACTAAAAGCGCTTCATAACTAACATTTTAGTCGCAAAATGCTTAAGTGATGTACCACCTTTTTGGCTTCTACCTTTAAAAGCATGTAAGCTACATTGATACCGATGCCACCAATAAAACGAGATTTTTTTTTGCATACCACTTTCTCCAATTTTTTCCTCATTTCGTCACCCCCTTAACAAAACAAAAGTTTCACCGAATAGGGTCTACAGTTGTCGAAAAGTGGAAAAAATCATCTGCGAGTCACCAAAATTATAGCTTTATCTTGCGCGTCATCAAACCTATGACGTTTTGTCAACATTTAAAAATGCCTTCGATCTTGACTACCTGGCAACCTACTATTAAACCATCTCAATGATTAAACAGAGAGATAAGGGCTTCTTACGACAATATAAAATGTTCATGCTTCACTAAATCAAATGTTTACTTGTGTTTGTTTATTGTATTTGCCAAACAATAAAACTTCAATTTAGGTATTGCAAAATGATGCATTTCAACTTTATTCGCGCCATTATCTCGGTAACCCTTGGTAAAATCTAATATTGTGGATGTAGCTATCAAATAATTTACATGTCCTATTAATCTTGAAAACGTTTTGCATGATAACAAAGACGTTATCAAAATAAATAATGTACATTCCGGTGATAAACTATAGACCTTAAACATAAATTTTGTAAAAGTATACCATGAATTGTGTTCCCATGCCAGAAAAAGTTACGTTGTTGAACATGTTGAATTGACAAGATATCGCTAAGCTCGGCCTACGGAAATATTAACGTTGCCGGCCAACTTGGATTATGTATATTTAACAACTTATACATGTACCTTTTTGTTATTGCTGTTGTTTATGTTATTTTTGCTCTTTTATCAAAGGCGCAAAACATTTGTTAGGCCTATACTTTGTGATTGCCTTGATTGAATTTCACCAAAAGACGCTGCTGATGAATGTTACAATAAATGTAGGCCTATATATTAAAAGTATATTAAAACTGAAACTGAAGTTGATTAACTCGTTAAAATTGCTCGTGTATACAAGTATTCACGTGTCTTTTCAGATACTTATATGAAAGGTGAAAACCTTATAATGCCCATCCTCATCAATCATATTATTCACTGTACATTGCTTGAATAAGAGAGGAACATTTAGTAGACTAAAACCCATCTTTGGTCTAATTTCTGAATGAAACCGCATTTCCAGTGATAGTTGTTCCAGTGTTGAAACCAAAATGTTAATTGATGTATACATGTACAGTAATTCAGAGCTTAAAAGCGCTTACCTTAATTGAGTGTTGGCTCTATCAATCATCTTTCTCAAATGGTCTTGACTTCTCTTGATTGTTCCTACTTCCTAATGGGATAAAAAAAAAAAAGAAGAAATATTAAGCATTAACATGGAAATTGCCGAACACCTAGTCAAATGCATGGCAAATTGGTAAACTGCCCTTAATTAATGAAATCGGCAACATATGTTTTACTTTACTAAGAATTTACAACGACGTTTCAAGTATTCAATATTCATACGTTTCAGACTTTTGGTATGGTTTTTAAAACTTTCATATTTTAACAATATCATCCGTTTCAATGCATCTTCAACGTAAGAAAGTAAACCCAGAAGATAAAATTAGTTTCATCTTCCTCTGGTATCAAAGCATGCATCTTGCAACCTCATGATTTCCGAACATTATTAAATAAGTGGGCTTATTCTTCAATTTATTTATCCAGACCGTGTATTTATCATGTTTAAAATGAAAGAAAGTAATCTTCAAATCTTACCCTTAGCAACTCTTTCTCAACAGTATCATCAACCAGATCGATCCCTTGCCTCTTCTCACGATTGAAGAGACATTCTTGTGCAATCTGTAGAGGTCCTTCGGTCTCCTTCAAAGCTTGTTCTGTCCGTTTTTTCCAATTTGTAAGATCGTTAATCTCTTTTCCCATCTCATCCAACTCATGGTTGACTTCTGACTTCCAGAAATTAATGTCAGCAAGACGATTGCCAAGGTTTTTGCTTGATTCTTGTTGATTTTTGACGGTGCGTGCATCGGTATCGTGGCAGATACGGACGTTCTCATCTCGAAGACGTTGCGCTGCTCCACGTGTTAGATCCGATGAACGGTAATTTTGATTGTTACTCTTAAACCAGTCTGAAGGAGTGTACTTTGAAAAAAGAGCTGTGCGAGCAGATGGCATTAGAGGTGGAACCCGAGAAACGACATCATCGCGATATAGATGACTTGGGTTCATCTCCGGAGCACTGGAACCTACTGGCATGGATTTCTGGGCACCTCGGTAATATGTACTTGGCTTCCATGGTAAATTTAAAGACTGACTCACAACAAATGGTGGTGCATAACTTTTATAAGATGACTGCATAGTACTTTCTAGCGGTGGTAGATAGCTAGCCCCTGTCCCAATTTTGGGAGCAGAGAAGTAGCTGGCAGTCATGGTTTGTCCGTAGTAGGTCTGCATTTTGTGTATCTATGTGATTCTCCTTATCGTAGAACTAACCGGTAAATGATTGGAAGGTGTAACGTGGTCGGTAGACTGGTTTCAACACTTCATATCACAGTTTCCTACAATTAATGAATATAACACAGCGAGTATATCTCCCCTAATATATGAGAAATATGACTTGACGCTGTTGAAGAAGCCCGCGTGTTGTTCGCGTCCCAAGAACCTAATGAATATCTTAATGCGGGAAATCCAACAATGATAATCACACTTCTTCACTACCAGGTTATGTTTATAGATACGGCTGACCCGAGCCGGCTAATGCATATGTATAAATTGTAAAGCGATCAAAGGTGGTTTCTAACCCCGTAACCACGGACGCTATTGATTGATCGGTAAAGCTTCTTAACAAACCAATGTGATAGACACGACGTTTTAACCCCAACGCTCGATATCTTATTGATGAATTGAGATAGATAAAAGATTCGTTCCACCCCCTGGAGACTAACAAAGCACACCTTAGCAACCAAGTATTTAACTAACATGATGAATGGGGTAGTCTGAGATGGTGACTGACCCCCAAGCGAGGTGTTGACAATCACAAACTTTAACGTGCAAATTAAATGTAATTTTCAGGGCAACAACCATGTGATATTATAGTCATAGTGTTGTTATTATTATTATTATTATTATTATTATTATTATTATTATTATTATTATTATTATTATTAGTGTTATTATTATTATTATTATTTTATCATTATTATTATCAAATATTATTGACAAAATACAGTAAAATCACGCAAATTTGACATTGCTGTCAGTTTTCAGCTTATGCCAGCAAAACGATGAGGCCCTTCAAAAAAATAATAACTTATTAAGGGGTAAGAGTTCCACAAAAACAGTTTCAAATGATTCATGCGGACTTGTTTTATCAGCATTAACATTTTACTAAAATATTAAAAACTGATCTCAAAAAGTGAGGAGGGATATGGACGCAAAACAGTTTTTTTATAAATTTAATAATAATAATAATAATAATAATAATAATAATAATAATAATAATAATAATAATAATAATAATAATAATAATAAATAGTAATAATAATAAAATAATTTCACGTATTAAAAACCAAATAGAACCCGCTTATATAGTATTGAAGTAATTGTTACTATCTTCAGAAGATGTACATGGAATTTCAAATTAAAGCCATATTATAACATTTTCAAACAAAATAGATTAGCATTTCTTTGCCTTAAAATGTTAGCTTTTACTGTCAGATATATCCCCTTTTATTTTTGAGCCGAACAACTACGCCAAAGCAAAGAAAATTGGAATTTACTACCAGCGCACATGTCGCCAATACGTAGCACTCGTTCGGTCATGTTGTGGTACGACCCTTTGTTGTGTATATCACCGCGCACGCCGTGTACGTACTCCGTGTTATGAACATCGTGTATGCGTTCGACTAATAATTCCATCGTAATAAGCGCCGAATCCGGCGTTTTTTTCAAAATCTCGGATTTTGACAAAACTACAGCCCCGGGACTACAGCACTTAGAGTCTTGATTTTTGCAGGGTATATTGGTTTAATAAAGTACAATTTAATCGTGTAAAAAGGAATTTTAAAAATTCAGTGAGGGCGTCTTCCTCAGCAAATGTTATAATATGGCTTTAAATATAAGGATCTTCCTTGCTTGAAATTATTTGAAATATTTATACATTGTAGTTATATTTATCATATCATTTCTACAGCAAAGTCATAGAAAAAGTATGAGCTGTTGGAAACGGCTTTATTAGTTCAATCATGGAAATAAGAGAATAAGATCTTATTCTCTTATTTCCATGGTTCAATTCATGTTTTGTTAATCGTCTGAGATTTCTCTAAAGCACACTCTTTATCAAAGGCAGAGTGGCACGACACAAAACAAACAACTTACTTGAAATACTTATTCAAACATATTTTTCAAATATTTATTCATAAATATTTTACTTATAAATATTTATATAAAAATGTATTTATCATATCATTATAATATTTATTATATTATATATTCATCTGTTTTTATTTATGTATCATTATTTATTTATAATTAATAACAAGTGCATTATAATTGATATTACTTATTAATTTATCATTATGTATTTATGTCACTAATTTGGTCTCAATTTTCTACAGTTTAAAAATGATTACAACTTCAAAACAGGTGTGCATATAAAATATAGCTCATGATCCGGAATGTTCACTGAAATATTCGATAGGCTTAAATAAAGTTGTAGTCTAAACCGTGCAATACATGGACGATCTCATAAAACTGATAAATTCTGTAAAACAACTTACAAGAACCAGAGAAAAATTTTCTCATCTTCTCTGCAAGAACCAAGAGTTTTATCAATTATCATTCATCACCGGGGATTGATCGAGTCCCACTGAAAAGATATGTGATCGATACTGGTATTGACACACGATTGTTGAAATACCCAGTCAATGTAAATAAGTAGTCATTTCTATAATGAACATCCAGCCAACTAAATATTGGCTGGCAGTCCTATTCATTTAAGTAAATACTTTCAACAGTATCACGTTAAATAAATGTGAGTCAACTGTGTGACATAAATGACACAAAAACAATATTTTCATAATTTCAATTAAGAGGTAGACAAATATAATTAAAACGTGACTTGTGGAATGATTAACAAATTATGGTGGAGGTATGGGAGGGGTCACTGATGGGGTGTGTGGGTGAGGGTATGGAGTCATTGTGTTTGGAGTGGGTGTGTGCATTTATTACCACTAAACTAGCATTATGATTATTATTGTTGTTGTTGTTGTTGTTGTTGTTGTTGTTGTTGTTGTTGTTGTTGGTGGTGGTGGTGGTGGTGGTGGTTGTCGTTGTTGTTTTTGGTTTTTTTTATTGTTGCCAATGTTGTTGTTCCTATAGTGGTAGTGGTTGTTGCTGCTGTTTTTTTGTTATATTGTTGTAGTAGTAGTAGTAGTAGTAGTAGTTGTTGTTGTTGTTGTTGTTGTTGTTGTTGTTGTTGTTGTTGTTGTGGTGGTGGTGGTGGTGGTGGTAATAATAATTATTAAAGAAAAGAAAGAAGACTGAAATGTAAATTGGTTTGTAGGAATATAATATTCAGATAAGTTCAGATTTATTAAAATTGGTGTAAAAAACCAAATGTATATCACACACACATCTTAGTACACACTTGCTTTTAAGCATTCTTTGGTATGTATCAGGCATTGTACCATCTAATTTCCCATTTCAACACATAAAACAATTATCTTTTTCAATTCATTTACATAAAAAAATGTTACAAACAATTTAATTGAAATAAAAAAATTGTAACAAACAATATTATTTAATTTCAATAAATTAATAAATATTGTAAAGTAATTTATATAACGCATTATGCCAGGCCTCAATGCGCTGAACAATAGAAAAGCAAAATAAAGATTACTAAACCTCCAATTTACATTATGTAAAAAATACATAAAAAGTACATATTCTAAAAAGATTTCATCAAAAGGTTAATAACAATGATGTATATGATTGGTTTAAAAAAGCATCATCAATATTATTAGTGCATAGTCGCACTGCCTGCATCTTCTTACAGACCTGAAACAGGGTCTTAATAAAAAGAAAGAGGAACAAAGCTGAAAATGCTCAAAAACGATGAAAAACAGCATAAAATTAATAAAAAGAGCCTTGTAGGTCAACCTCATATTGATCTACATGTATATTCAGGTGTTCTGGAATATAGCAGAGCCTATTGTTATATTAATCTGTAAATATCAGCTTCTATAACACCTGTACTTTTTCAACGTACAAAAATCTCACTGTTAGGCGAAAATAAATGATCCGGAAGTAGACACCATTAGGTCATTTGAGGTCAAGCTTAACGAGAACTCTGAAGATAGGCTTGTCCATACGGGCACTATCAACGACAACCACTCGGTAAGATTTGTACCACTGAAATTGTTACATAGCATACACTTGTTCTGTCTTGGAGAATATCCTTATTTTATGAAATAATTTACTCAAGAAAGATGCACTTGAAGCAAAATATATCGGTGGTGGTGGTGGTAATAATAATTATTAAAGAAAAGAAAGAAGACTGAAATGTAAATTGGTTTGTAGGAATATAATATTCAG
Source organism: Amphiura filiformis (assembly GCF_039555335.1). Lineage (NCBI taxonomy): Eukaryota > Metazoa > Echinodermata > Ophiuroidea > Amphilepidida > Amphiuridae > Amphiura > Amphiura filiformis. The sequence goes on along the minus strand of NC_092628.1, from coordinate 87,952,030 downwards.
ATATGTTCAGATTTATTAAAATTGGTGTAAAAAACCAAATGTATATCACACACACATCTTAGTACACACTTGCTTTTAAGCATTCTTTGGTATGTATCAGGCATTGTACCATCTAATTTCCCATTTCAACACATAAAACAATTATCTTTTTCAATTCATTTACATAAAAAAATGTTACAAACAATTTAATTGAAATAAAAAATTGTAACAAACCTTATTTTATGAAATAACTCAAGAAAGATGCACTTGAAGAGCAAAATATATCGGACTTCTCTTCTCCCATATGACCCAGCCTAAATTACCCCTTCACTGTGATCCTGGCCAAATCAAGATATTCATCCTTTACTATACCAATGACAGAAAATTTCAAATAATTCAGGTGAGGAGTCATTCGAATCAATATGATTCAATCCCCTGTTTTTTGCCTCCATACATCTCACCAGTACCAAGACGTCGTGCTTACAAGTTTTGATTTATGCAAATCAACTACTTAGTGTATTTTGCGACGAATATATACTTTTAAGTTTGTAGATGGTAACTTCTGTTTTGAATTTTATCATAAATTTATTTATAACAGGAAAGAAAAGCACCTTGGTAGCCAAATTATCATCCCGAAAATGGTCACATTCATTTTGTGACTTTCAGCTCTGACTTCAGAAGTTCAGCACAAAATGTTTAATTTCATTCGCTTTTCAATGAATTTGTCACAAAATCATGAACTTTTTGGACATAATTTTGGATAAGATTCACAGATTACTATTAAATTACAAGACCGTCAAACCTAATTCAATTGGGTTAAGTTCCTTATGGACCACCCTGTATATTACAACCTCATATTGATCTACATGTATACTTTCCAAAATAGATGGATACTGCTTTTCAGGTGTTCTGGAATATAGTACAGCCTTATTATATCAGCTTTTAACACCTGTACTTTTTCAAAGTACGAAAATCTCACTCTCATGCAAAAAATATGTGATCCGGAAGTAGACACCGTTAGGTCATTTGAAGTCATGCGTAACTACAACGTCGAAGATACGATTGTCCACATGGGCACTATCAACGACAACCGCTCGTAGTTTACATCTTGACCATAAGAAACTTTTTGGTTAGTAACTTGGAACTTAACTTGTCAGTGATAGCTTAACCACGACTGCGTCCACATGGGCACCAACCATGGGCATCAAATTCTTATCAGCCATCTGAACATGCCTTCTGATGTTCAAGTTTCTTAACATTATGTAAACTTAAAAGATTTATACCACTTAAAATTGTTACATAGCAATTGTTCTGTCTTGGAGAATATCCTTATTTTATAACTCAAGAAAGATGCACTTGAAGCAAAATATATATCCGACTCCTCGTCTCCAGTCCCATATGACCCCAGCCTAATTACCCCTTCACTATGTGATCCTGGCCAAATCAAGATATTCATCCTTGACTATACCAATGACAGAAAATTTCAAATAATTCTGGTGAGGAGTCAATATGCTTCAATCCCCCAGTTTTTGCCTCCATACGTCTCACCAGTTCAGTCCAAGACATCATGCTTACAAGTTTTGATTTGCGACGAATATATACTTAAGTTTGTACATGGTAACTTCTGTTTTGAATTTTATCATAAATTTATTTATAACAGGAAAGAAAAGCACCTTGGTAGCCAAATTATCATCCCGAAAATGGTCACATTCATTTTGTGACTTCAGAAGTTCAGCACAAAATTTTTAATTTCATTTGCTTTTCAATGAATTTGTCACAAAATCATGAACTTTTTGGACATAATTTTGGGATAAGATTGCTATTAAATTACAAGACCTAAATTACAAACCTAATTCAACTGGGTTAAGTCAGGCTAGCGACACTCCGGCACTTGTTGGAAGACATGAAGTACAGCAGACAGTTACATGTACAATGTGATTTTCTCATTTATAATTAGGATTACGTCATTGCCAGAGCTTGTTTCATTTGTTCATTAGAATGATTGACAGCGGTGGGCGGAGCAAATACTCTAAAAATGTGATTCTCTAATAAATTATAGGTCACTAGGTCAATTCGGACCGTCTCTTCCTCAGATCTCTATGTAGGACTCTATGGTATCTTCTCATTACACGTTCAGTAGTAAGACTTGGCGGCGATTTACGCCTGTCTTCAACCGCTGTATAGCACGGTATAGGCAGTTTGCAGAGAGTGTCGCTTCTCTACCTTTATTTTCTCTGGTTAAGTTCCTTTTGGACCACCCTGTATATTACAACCTCATATTGATCTACCTGTATACTTTCCAAAATAGATGGAGACTGCTTTTCAGGTGTTCTGGAATATAGTACAGCCTTATTATATCAGCTTTTAACACCTGTACTTTTTCAAAGTACGAAAATCTCACTCTCATGCAAAAAATATGTGATCCGGAAGTAGACACCGTTAGGTCATTTGAAGTCATGCGTAACTACGACGTCGAGGATACGCTTGTCCACATGGGCACTATCAATGACAACCGCTCGTAGTTTTAAGTTTACGTCTTGACCATAAGAAACTTTTTGGTTAGTAACTTGGAACTTGACTTGTCAGTGATAGCTTAACCCTGGCTGCGTCCACATGGGCACCAACCATGGGCATCAAATTCTTATCAGCCGTCTGCCTTCTGATGTTCAAGTTTCATAACATTATGTAAACTTACAAGATTTATACCACTTAAAATTGTTACATAGCATATACAATTGTTCTGTCTTGGAGAATATCCTTATTTTATAACTCAAGAAAGATGCACTTGAACTGAAGCAAAATATATATCCGACTTCTCTTCTCCCATATGACCCCAGCCTAATTACCCCTTCAATGTGATACTGGCCAAATCAAGATATTAATCCTTTACTACACCAATGACAGATAATTTAAAATAATTCAGGTGAGGAGTCAATATGCTTCAATCCCCTGTTTTTGCCTCCATACATCTCACCAGTTCCAAGACATCATGCTTACAAGTTTTGATTTATGCAAATCAACTACTTAGTGTATTTTGCGACGAATATATACTTTTAAGTTTGTATATGGTAACTTCTGTTTTGAATTTTATCATAAATTTATTTATAACAGGAAAGAAAAGCACCTTGGTAGCCAAATTATCATCCCGAAAATGGTCACATTCATTTTGTGACTTTCAGCTCTGACTACAGAAGTTCAGCACAAAATGTTTAATTTCATTCGCTTTTCAATGAATTTGTCACAAAATCATGAACTTTTTGGACGTAAGTTTGGATAAGATTCGCAGATAGCTATTAAATTACAAGACCTAAATTACAAACCTAATTCAAAGTCACTGCTACCTGCCATTCTTGACTTTGTACAGTTGGAAGGACATACTGATGTTGCGTAATAAGAAAGATGCATCTGTAGCAAAATGCAGGTCTGAGGCGTGTTTTCCAGAATGGTCCCAAGACTGGTTACTTTTGTACAAGTGTACTACTGCGCTCTTCCATTTCCCTGATAAGAACAAAAATGTATCTTATTTATATGAATTCACACAAGCAGTGGTCTCTGCGCTTCTTTTGGAGTGTGGCTGTGGGTTATGGATGCACAAATGAGCACCACTCATTAGACAAGGGAAACAAATTTTATTGTTTTTTAATTTTTATATAACTTAAAACATGAAGAAAAGTGGACATATATTTATTTTATTCCCTAAAACCACAAATGGACTCACCTGGTGTCTTCACCATTAAATTACACACTTCTGCAAAATCTGCTTTGACTTTGTACCCTGATTGAGATGGACTGTTTCTGCTATAGAAGGCATAAGAGTTACCAGGTGACATAGATTGCCTCTTGCTGGATGACCTTACAATCAGATGAGAAAATTTAGGTTCAAGCAACTGGTAGTCAAATCTAAGAAGTCCCTGTGAAAAACAACAATCAAACTTAACGGTGTAGATTACTGATTCATCAAGTTAGTAAAACCAAAGTACAGAAATAAAATAAAATACTGGAACTTACGTTTCATTAACATAACGTTTTGTCCAAAACCATCAGACATCATCAGGGAGGGGTATTTAGACCAATCGACCCGAGTCAATCTTACTTATGTGTAAGAAAGGTAAAGTGTGCAAATCTACTGTTATTTTTGTCACTTTCGTATTTTGCAAATAATTAAAATAAATGTTATTATTATTCTTGTTCTTATTCTTATTATTTTCAATTATCATCAACATAATCTTTTGAATAGCACCATGCCAAGGGACAGTTACGTTTTGAGTTCAACCCACCAGGGGGAGGGGTATTTTAGGAAATCAACAGCTCCTCCACTCACAGGAAAGCCTGTTGCATACTGGTTGTCATCATGTTGAAAATGCAATGAAAAGGCAACCTGCCTACCTTATAATTGTGTGCTCTCAACATCATAGCATAATCCTCTGTTAAGGCCATAAATAACCCAGTAGTACTGTTGATATATGTTGAATTGTCTCTAAAAACAGGTGGCACAGTTCCATAGAGCTCCTTGCTTGGTCCTGTTATATTGATTGTATTTACAGTCAGCTTCCTCTCCAACTTGGAGAACCCCTGCCTACAGATAAAAAATAACAATACATATAACATTATAGTTTATACTTCAGTATGCTGGCTCGTTTTTCATACGGTTTCAAATTTTGACCCTGAACCTTCTCTTTGTGTCCATCTTGCTCAAAAGCGATAATGCATATAATTACTGGACAATCCTCAGCAGTGAATACTGGATTTGAAAAATGATTTTGCATACATGCCAAGGGACTCGTATATCCACCCCTTTTTATCGTTCGCAATACTGTCTCATAATACATATACCATATGTTACAACAGAACATATATTATATGGAGTAGAGACTCGCTGTTTTTGTCTTGTAAAGATATTCATAATTTTATATGTTCATTTCGATATTGATTTTATAAAATATTCAAAATTTTTGCACAAAATAATCAATTTTTACTATAATGAGTGTATGTCCTATAAAGGATTTCAAAGATTTTCAAATTTGTTCAGGCAATCCTCTCATTGAGATGTAATGATGACATCATTTTATGATCATTGATTACTGATTACATACCAACATTGGTATCAATGGAAAGAAGAGCCCTCCAGCTTTATGTTCGTATACTGTGAAAATGTATGCATAAAATCTTTGCAATATATATTAAAATTCAGAAGGGTCATAATCCCTAATGCAAAAAACCAACTCAAAGGCATTGGGCTCATTTTAAGGTGGTATAAATACACCCTTTGATAAATTTGTGACTATTTTTGCATTTTTCTCAAAAACTAATAAAGCAATGGTAACAAAAGTTATGTATATTATAGGGGCAAGGAATCCAGTTACTACACTGGAATTTCAGTGACTCAAAACAAGTAGTTATTGATTTATTGATCAAATATTGGTTTTCCATCATTTTTTACTGTAAAGTCGTATACAGACTCCGAGTAGTACGTACAATATTGTATGTACAATATATACGTTATTTAATCTATTGTTATTCTATTTCCAGTAATGTTTAAGTTCTAACGAATGTTTGATGACGAAAAATCGATAATATGTTACATACAATATCTAGCAGAAATATATTATCGATTTTACGTCATCAAACATTCGTTAGAACTTAAACAGTACTGGAAATAGAATGGCAATAGATTAAATAATGTACATATTGTACATACAATATTGTACGTACAATAAAAAGTCTGTATACTGCTTAACTCCACAACTATTGTCTGTGCTGAAATAAAAATTTCCAGTGCAGTAATTGTAGTCCTTGCCCCTATAATATACATATCTTACTTGTCACCAATGCACTATCATTTTTGAGAAAAATGCAAAAATAGGCACAAAATTGGCCAGGGGTGTAGTACCCCCTTAATTTACTGCCTTATAATGTAAATATTCTTGTAGAAAATTTCCAGCAGTTCAAACACTCTTGAGTACCTACTAATCCAGGATATTACCAGCTGAGACGAATATACCTAAATACTAAATACTAAATAGGTATATTCGTCTCAGATTACCAGAGCATATTGGCTGGTATGTTTAGTGTTTTATGCAGATATCCCCAGAGACAGGGATCAAACAAAATACACAATAACTATAAAATATAAATTTTCCTCAAATTTCACAAAATAGCATACGTAAATTATTTGTAAATGGCAAAATGCTCCTACCAAGGGTTACTTTTTGCAGATTTTGTTCAAGATTGGCCTCGTAATAAAAAAAAATGGTCTTTTGAACCTGCCCTTGTGTAACAAGGGGAGAGCATGGCCTAGCGGTTAAGGCATAGGACTGTGAACCCAAGGGTCAAGGGTTCGAATCCCAGGTCCGGCTCTTTGTGTCCTTGAGCAAGACACTTCACTCTACTTGCTTAGTGCTTCGGAGGGCACTCTAAGCTGTCGGTCCGATGTACATGCATATTTTCTCACATTAATGTAGTGTGCACGTTAAAGAACATCACAGGCTATTCGAAAAGAGCAGGGGATCATCCCGGTCATGTTGACTGTACTTCAAAATACACTCATCTACTCTAGGTTCCAGAGTAAAAAATAAGTACAGCTTGTCTGTACGCAGTGCGACAATACTCATACATATGAGGGAGGCACTTATAAGGAAGAAGAAGAAGAAGAACACTTCCTATATGAGCTCTTCCTATATATAGCTACCAACAAGTTGATACTGTAAAGGTTCGCCTAATGGCGCTATGGGCTTCCTTGACATACATGGAATTTTAGGCACAACCTATCCGTAAAATTCCCACAAGCAAATACGGGCACAGAACTTTAATTCTTGGTGGGATATCAGAGGAGGGCACTTTCTATTTGCACATGAAATTTACCCCAAGGCAAAGGAGCTTAATTAAGTGTGAACGGTATGAGATGACCTCAACATGTACTATTTTATAGTATTTTGGTTTCCACAAGTGTTTTATTATGGTTACAACTCAGGAGATACACCATATATCGGTACTACCCATTGTGCAATGACATAATATTGTAGCATTTACTGAACCCTACATGTAAAATTATCTACTCCCCATTCAGAAAAATACAGCACTAATTTTTTGGGATTAAAAAAATATCAAGTCCTGCCAAATGAAATATAACTCAATCCTGATCATTAATTTACAATTTAACTGGATATATAAAAAAAAAAGGTTACAATTTTACTAATTTCTTGCAAAAAGGAGCTAAAAACATGCATTTTCAGCATGTTTTCTGACAATCGAGTCACAAAATCAAAGACTTGGAACAAGTCTAAGCATTCAAAATCTTGAGTATATGCCAAAATTTTGCGATAATTTTTACTTTTTATTGTGTTACTTTAAATAAATGATTGGTTATGGAATGAAACATGTCTTTTCCAAAAATAATATAATGCATAAATTGGATTTAGACTTCGTACAAGTTTGTAGACTTGATTGCCAGTGAGCATGTGAAAAACACGCTAAAAATGCACATTTTTGGCCCTTAATTCATAAATTTGGCCAAATAGTGAAATTTAACATTTATTTAGCAGAAGTTGGTAACATTTTTTTAATCTCAAAAAATTGTTGCTGTATTTTTCTGTAATGGGGAGTAGTCGTGTCTTACCTGATAATTTGTACGGTATTATTTGCTTGAACATAATCTTGATGACCAATCAACACAGCTACACTTTCCAGTAAGTGGAATATATTGGACACTATAATAGAAAGTACAAAAAGCATACAAAGATGATACACCATCATTATATTAATATTGTCACAAGCAAAATAATGGTCTATTTTTACAGGTTAAATTATCAAACAAGAATGCTTCTTTAGAACCTTTTCTGCTTTCATTGTTATCTTTAAAAAAGGTACTTGTCACTAAGCTATTTGAAAATTTAAGTTACTTTTGCAGCTTTTTTGACCAATTGTTTCTCAAAATACTTGCAAATAATTGACAAGAATTTCCAATTCGCATATTCTTTAACCTTGTTTTATTTCACACCAAAAAGACCAAATTTTGGGGAATTTTTGCAATAGCATGACAATTTGTGTGTCCTTTACATACATTTATTTCTCCTGGTACAGTTATAATGGGAGCAGGACAATTTGTAACTTTGCCTTCAAATTTGTAACTTTGCCTTTGACAATTCAGTTCTGGTAGAAACTGGTGTTTACCATTCAGCTTATCAGTCATGTTGTAGAATTCAGCTTTCTTATAGTCAGTAAACCATTGCATTGGTAATGTCACACCCCTCATATCCAGGGATACATTCTTCCATGATGATGTGTGGTTTAAGGTACTGTACAAGGCTGTGAAGGTGGAATTCTTCAATGGTAGGATGGTGGTAGCCTCTGATATAAAAGAACATAAAACAGGTTATCAATATCAAACAGTAAACAGGAGCCCAAGCAGGTATGTGGCAGGAAGGCACTGCTACATAAAGCAAGGCGGTTATCAAACCACTAGATTCACTGCCCGTCGTGGTCACAGGAAGGGTTGTGATGGAAATAGGTTCTTGAACCACCGAGTCTTGTGCCATAGCAGTTGCAATATTAAAGTAATTAAGTCAGTCTAGCAATTTAACCTTATCTGACCCCATTTGACGTTTGACCCATTACATGACGCCCCTTCAAACTCAACTATTTGAGATACATTTTTGCCTTTAATTATTGACACCCATACTAGCATAGATTGAGAAATATCACATTGACAATTTCACCCTACTTGATCCCATTTGACCTCTGACCCATGACACATGACACAACTCCAAACTCAAACACAACCTACTTGATATTCATCTATGCTGTGAAGATGGACACCCATCAGTGGCGTAGCTATGGGTTATGGTGCCCAGGGCTAAGGGTAGAAAATGGTGCCCCTCCCCATTCTTGAAACAATTGCGTGTGGAGCGTGTGAAAATTTGCACAAATAGGGCCAACCACTAATTAATTTTGGTTATAATGAAGTTCTTATCGTTAAATTGATCTTTCAAATGATTTTGTGCTCAAATGCACATTTTCATCACTTGGAGGGGGCACAGAATAGACTTTTTAGCCTAGCTTGAGCATTTCATAAGATCCTGGTTCCATCAAAACCCAAGTGTGTCTCTGCATGAAGCGACCGTTTAAACAATATCAATATTCCATGGCCTACCTGGGAAGTCATTGATAGTTGGTAATACAATTACATCTGGTTGCTTCTTACTGGCTAGGTAAAATTCCCACTGAAGGTCATTTGATGATCTGTGGTACAAAGTGTGTTATGGTCAAGTTATGTTCTTGAATAATGAATAATACCAAATACTATGGGTCAAGATAGAGGAAATTCTTTAAATGTCAAAGAATGACGAATAATTAATTCCTTAAGTGAGATTTGAACCAGGGATCTCATGCCCTTAATCTCAGTTCAATTGAGTTCAGTTTTATTTCACCACAACACACATTGGTACAAGAGTGTTATACAGAGTAAACATTTTTGTAATAGTGTCAGAATACAGCATGCAATATAAAATAATTATTATATATCTCATATATAGATTCCTGTCAACTGATTGGTTAAAAGTGCAGTCACTGAATTAGATATGCCACCAAAATGATCTATGGACCGGTTATGGAAATGAACTTTTGACCGGTCATGTGCGTCTTAATCAAACTGCACGATCGCAACATCCACGTACATCCATTCGGTATATAAAACAAATATTGACTGCTTTATATTCAGGACATGGATAAAATTATAGGCCCGCAGTGATCTCAAAACCATGCTATCACACGAGGGGCAGCCTTAGGTCTATAATCTTAGCCATGCCCCTCATAGCAGTCAATATTTGTATAATATACAAATATGTAAAAAATGTAATCAATTCAACATTTAAAATGACTTAGTGGTATGATAAATTCGTTATTAGGTTTAGCGTCGGTATGATACGGGAAATTATAATGCGCTCAGTGTCATACTGGGTTCAGCCTTCGGCTTCACCTATAGTATGACACTCTGCACTCAATAATTTCCCGTACCATACCTCTGCTTCACCTAATAACTAACCGTATCTGTGGGCGTTAGGATTAATTTATATAGGTTTTCACAGTTAATTTCAAACAGGTTTTTTCGTTATGTTTAATATCCCGTTAAGTTTTAATTTGTCCATAAAATTAGGAATTGTCTGTTTGTAAATTTAAATTTCGTCTTTGTTCAAACATATTCATATTTTGATCACAAAGATTCATACAATGTTCATTTAATTTTATCCAAATGTACTTAAATTTCGTCGAATGCAGAGGTTATCAACTTAATGTGTAAATATATTTAGCATTTGAACAAATCTTTTCATACTCAAGTCATTTAATTCCATCTTTATTATAAAGCATGTAGAACTACAATCCCGGTCAAAATTGTTCGAACACTTTAACATGAGTGCTGCAAATATGCCCCCCATTCCCCCGATCAATGTTGGTAGTTGTTTATTTGGCCATGCACCCTTAGAGACATCCAACATTGATTGGTGGGGTAGGGAGAGGGTTGTAGTAGTAGGAAGGGTTCAAACTTAACACCAAAGAAAGCTAAATTTCAGTATGCTAAGTATAACTAAAATACCGGTCAAAACAATCAAACTTTTACACAAGTGTTCGAACGACTTATGACCGGGATTGTAGGTCTACATTATATTTTCTTTTTCTTTCTGCCCTTTTTCTGTCTTTCTTCTATTTATATATATTTCATATTTCTTTATTTTATTTCTTTTGTTATTTCTTTTTCTTTATTTTCCATTGTTTCTTTCTCATTTCTATATCATATCATGTCAATGACTGGATGGGAGTGGGACCTTGGACAATTTTAAAAACTTTGTTCTCAAATGCATCAATTATATGGTTTCTATCTTGACTTGAAACATGATTTTAGGGCCCTCTTTACCTCGCTGCAATTTTATTGTGGTAGCTGTTATTTGGTCAGTAATAAATTTAGACATGCCTTTTCGGACCCCTATCAGCGAGGTAAAATAACTCAACCCAGTGGTTCAAACCCATGCAGCTGCAATCCAAAAATGAAGCAAAGTAAAAAAAAGAAAAGAAATAAATAAAGAAGAAAGAAGGAAGGAAGGAAGGAAGGAAGGAAGGAAGGAAGGAAGGAAGGAAGGAAGGAAGGAAGGAAGGAAAGAAAGAAAGAAAGAAAGAAAAGAAAAGAAAGAAAGGGAAAATATGTAAGCCTACTTCTGCATGCTTTATGTTAAAGACGAATTAAATGACCTTAATATGGAAAGATTTGGTCATAGACGAAATATATTTGTACATTAAGGGATGGGGTATGAACATTTGGACAGTATTTATTGTGGGACATTAGAGCACATCAAACATATCAAATTGCATTCTGAATACAAAGAATGTCCTTCTGATATCAAATAATTTTGATTTTTTGAAACTCGAAATGTAATACACATTTTATGGCAAATGATTAAAAATTGATATTTTTGATATTTAACAGTACTCAAAGTAAACTTTATAAATCTGATGATTGATACTTAAAGTATATGGAGGACGGAGGTGGGATGAAAAGCCGACGATCAATTGAAAATTTTGACCTTTCAGTATTGAAGATATGAATTTTTTTCCCAAAAAGAGCTAAAAAAATTAGGTCTTTTAGGGAAAAAAATTCATATCTTCAATATGAAAGGTCAAAATTTTCAATTGATCGTCAGCTTTTCCTCCCAGCTACATACACTTTAAGAATATATCATTAGATTTATAAAATTTACTTTGAGGACTGTTATATATCAAAAATGTGAAAAATATCAAATTTTAATAATTTGTCATAAAATTTGTATTATATCGTAAATTATATCGTGAATTTCAAAAAATGAAAGTTACTTTATATCAGAAAGACATTCTCCGTATTCAGAATGCAATTTGATATGTCTGATGTGCTCTCATGTCCCACAAAAAATACTGTCGAAACGCTCATTCCAGATCCCTTAAGTTGAAAACCTCTGCATTGGACAAAATTTAAGTACATTTGGATGAAATTAAATTTACATTGTATGAATCTTTTGATTAAAATATGAATATATTTGACCAAAGACTAAATTTATGTTTACATACAAACCTTTCCAAATTATATGGAAGAATTAAAACTTAATAGGATACTAAATATAATGAAAAATGTGCTAATTAACTGAGAAAACCTATATACAATATACAAAACTTACACATAAGGTTACATGATATATGATTATGAAAAGTATACTTGTATTATGATAATAATTGTATACCTTTCTATAATTATGTATTTTGAATTTAGATATGCTGTCAATCTGTTTTGTATCCTGGGCAGTAACTTGGGAGAACAGTGCTGTCAATGATGGCTTATCCCAGGTTAAAGAATAAAATAAATAAATATATTTATTTTTATTTCCTTTAAAAAAAAAATGTTTTCAACAAAAAGCCAAAAAACTCAAGATAAAGTGTGTATTTGTGATTTATTTCTATAAACAGCCGTACAGCACATTGTATAGGCCTATGGATGTCACAGTATCAAAATGCATAACATTCACCTTGACATGTATTTCAAAATTCTATATAAATAAAAAAATGCATTCCGCATTAGGTTTTCAGAAGCTGAAGAGCTTTGAGACAAAAGATTTATTTAATATAGCATAAGTAAGCAAATAAATAAATAAATAAATAAATAAATAAATAAATAAATAAATAAATAAATAAATAAATAAATAAATAATATTTAATGTTGCAGCAGCTATCAGGTAAAAGAAAAAAAACACAAATAAACAAATAATATATTATGCTGCAAATGTTAGCATTGATGTAAAGCTGGAAATGTATGAATAAATAAATACAAAGCATTTTATCAAATTCTTTGAATGGAATAGACAAACAGAAACTGCGAAGATTGAAGCATGAAAATGCAAACATATAATTAAAGACAGAGATATAAACAATTTATCGCGTCTGATGTCACTGTCAATTATGATCCTTGATTGGTTTAAACAGGTTAATCAGCGCGTAAAAGGAAGACCGATCTATCTGGTGCTGATCAGAGAAAAAGGAATAGCAGCAAATGGCGAAAAATTACGTACTTTTACATGGCAAAAAGCAGCTTTTCTAGGCATTGTCGACATGGTGCCTTCACCAAAGAAAGTTTCCTACTATAAAGACCTAACTTTTGAGATGTTTGCATGTCGAAAGGTGCAAAATTAATAATAAGGCGCCCGGTTATACATCCGCGTTCAGCAAGTCATCATCATGACACTTGTAAACAAACCGTGCTCGAGTTGATTGACAGGTGACGTCAGACGCGATAAATTGTCTTATCTTTGTCTTTCAATATAGCAGCGCATGCAAAGCCAGCATGCAGTAGATAGCACTTTAAGCATCTCCAGACCAGAGGGTTAATAGATCAAGCTTATTTGTGAACAAACCTTGTTATATTGTATCCAACTAATTTACCCCAAAATACAAAATATTACTGTAGGTAGAGATATGGAATACATTGAATTAGTATCTATATAGAAAAAGCAATATCAGACTGGTGTCAGATTTGCAAGAAGTAAGCATTTTTAAAGTTCATACTGGTGCAGTACATGTATATTCTCACCGATATTTGTGGACCTTCTAATCCTTCACACACTTGCTCTTCCAATGGATATAGCAAAATCTTCCTTTGCTTCTAAAACATTTCCTTGTCATTTTAATTCAGTTTCTTCTCCTATTCATTCTAAATTCCCCTTCCTTTCTTCCCCATTTTGTCTTATACACAGGATGCAAGTGGGTAATTTCTAAATTTCCTTTTAAATCAAACAGGCCCTGGCCAGACAGACGGGCGATTGTATACGGCATCAAACATTTATGGGAGCTTGTCTGGGGAATAGGCTAGGGGGTATCACCTCCGTCCCTAAAAAAATCACAGATTTTGCTATTTTTATATGATGACATATCATCACCTAATTCCAGAAAAGTATTTAAAAAAATCTTCTTTTTTTTACATTTCCTGATTTTTTTTTTATATGGCCAAATTTTCCCAAATCCTTGCATCCCTGTATACATCAACCTCCCCGGCAGGTGACCACCTGTTGGGCCGACTACTGAGCCACATGTTGGGCTTACTTGTGAGTGGTCAAGTTGTGTCTTGGCACATAGCGTAATTCTCGTCCCCATCCTGCACATCCACGATTATCCATCCCGGGTGAAACCGACCCACACCACATCACACATCCAGCAACCTCTGATACACAATTTGATCCATGGTTTGTCACATTTTGCTGTAAAAATAAAAACATGGTTGCTTAAAAACATTACAATTTCTCAGTGTACATACTAATACTTTTTGTGCTGGCCATAGGCTTCAACATAAAATATCCAAGTTTTAAGGTATTTTCTCAAAAGATCAAGATCTGAGCTTTTTCAGGAACCACTGAACCAATACTTGTTTATTTTAATGCAGTTTTCATGCTGATTCCAAATATGGTCATGAAAATGTACAATTCTGACATTTCTGAACTTTTAAAGAAAATTTGGGAGAGGGTTAAAAGAAAGTGATTTGTCTACTTGGGAAAATTTTGGGTTTTTTTTATCAATCACTTTAAATTAATAAGCATTAAACATCACCCACTATGCTGCCCTCTACCTTCAATTTTAAAACTTTATCTTGAATTTTTGGAATTCAAGGTAGAGGGCAGCATATAGCTCATATAAAATTCACTAAAAAATCAATGAATTACATTATCACTGTCATAGGTACAACATGTTGCTTAATGTACAACAAACTTTATCACTACGTGCAAGGAATTTCAGGCGCATGAACTCTTTTCACAATACCTGCCAAAATATGATTTACAATCACTGCTTGATACTCTGTAGCCCTAGAAAGTATCATTCTGTGCATAAATTGCTTTTATGCTTATTATTATTTGAGTTATATGAATTATTTCAGCAATATGAAAAATTGATGATTCTATCATTTTGATACATATACTTGATTTGGCTCCTTTGGGTCAATGATATTATTCACATAGTTATCTGTTGTCTTTATCAATCATTATTAGATATTATCTTGCAACTGGTATAACATATGGCTTTTGTAGCCTGTCATTTCATGAAGACCACAGTGGGTCTTTGGATCTTGTGATGGACCTTGGAATATTTAATTATTTGTAAACACATGGACACAAAGGCAGGTTATTGAATGACCTCAGCATGTGACATATTATGTGCTCGTAAACGAGCCCACTGGCTACCATATTTGGACAACATATGATTGTGTGTGATTGTAATTGGTGGCTAGTGGTATGTCCCTCATCAGCTGTTCAATTTTTATAGGAAAATTTGCAAGTTCAAAAGAAGAAAATGTAATGCATATGGGATTAAAAGCAAGTGGCTGTTATGAATAAGGTTGTGAAATTGTGCTTTGGACCTCGAAATATCCTTGGTTCCAAAGCAAAATGTTAAGAAATTTCACAATATCTTGAGACAACTGATTTGCTCTCATTAACCTCTAACAAAACACATATAAATGCTCATCAAAAACCAAGACTATCACAATTATTATTATGTATTATGACATTTTTGTGGCATCAACAATGGCAATATAAAGGCAATGTTATACAGCTACCATCCTCAATTTCTTACTATTGAATGCTTGATGGCATCATATGTGACACGATCAAGGGAAATGAGTCGGATGTCACTAATATTGATTTTGAGATATTGGCAAAGAAAGTGTTAAAATTCTTTTGTTTTATATTGTTTTCAGCGATTGATAAATTCATGTAACTTTGCAAAGAAAAGCTGTGTCAACATGGGGTTTTCAGTTTCAGAAAGCTCTAAACGTCCTCTTTAGAAACATATGTAAAACTCATTTTCGACCAGGGTCGACATGTGACTCATTCCCCTTGATCATGTCACATATTATCTAAGTATTTGTCATAACAAAACAGATGAACCTATATACCTGATATGCCACTGTATCCTCTGTAGTGCTATAGTAATCCCACTGAGACATACTAGGTGGTGTGGGTCTGCGTACATTAGGAACCCACCCATAGGTACCATTGATAAGATCCTTCCATTCTGACCAACGTTCTGAAGTAGATGCAAAGTTAAGGTAGCTTCCAATCCAGATGGGGGTGCTAAGATCATCAAGAAGATGGAGGGGCCTGCTTAAGATATCTGAAATGTGAAGCCCAAACCTGGATTTTTACAATCATGCCATATCACATACAAGCTAATAAGTGATGGGTGCTTAGGCAACAAACACAAACAAAGAAACTTGTTTGTTTCTCATAGGACGCACATATTTCCTCTTTTGGAGCAATTGTGCCAAAATTAGTTTTTATTTGAAAAACTCGGTGAAATTTTAATTTCATTCATATAAATATTTAAAAAATCCAAAATCAATAATAGATCAACAACCCTATGTGCTGCACAAACTTATGCTTCTCGTATGAAACTTATTTTATAATTGACTTGACCATCAATATGTGCAATTGAAAAAAACACACACACACAAAAAAAAAACACATTTCACACTTTGCTTTTCAGGCATCCTATAGTCATTTCAAAGGGACACTTTGTGCTATGTTATAACTTTGTGCTATGTTATAACACTCAAATTCGACATTTTCCAAGCAAACCTATAATTTTATTCTGAAGTCAATCCCTGCAATTAGCTGTCGGTTGGTAAGTCCAAACATCAATGTCAAGTTAATTGTCCAACCACTGTTTATACATAGCTATTTAGTCAACAATCAGCAAATGTCAAGAATGTTGTTTTTCCACCTCACCTGAAAATTGCGTAGCTGAGAGTCCGTCGCCAAAAAGAAATATTATGGGATGGCTGCCATACATAGGCGTGAGATCAGAATGTGTATTAAATATACTGTCATACAGGTATTGCAAATCTGCATGAAACTTTTCCACAATCTGTAAATACAAAAAGACCAATTATTTTAGTTTTTAGAAACAATTCTGCATAATTTGCCATTTGGATCAAAATCCACACATTTTTGTAAATTGCGTAATTTGGATAAAAATCCACACATTTTTGTTATGTATCAGTGAAACCCTAAAATCTGATTTCAAAAGTTGTGATAACTCCATGACTACCTGCAATCAACGAAATATGTCTTGGAACGCAGGCGTGTAAATAACGGAAAACTCTCACCCCTCTCCCCGTTCAATGTTGAGAAATGCCAATGTCTTCAGCGGTTTCCCAATGTGTTCCAACATTGATTGATGGGAGAGGGAAGGTAAATCATTGTTGTAGATGTCATGCTTGTTTCCAGGCAAAATATACGTCATTTCCATGATCATATAAAATTCTGCACGGGATTTCGACAGAGTGTACCAAGCGTTCCAAGGACTTTTTTCGTAGATTGTCTCTGCCGAATGCAAAATATTTCATCTAAATTTCGTTTTTGCCTCATAACTCAAAAACGGAATGTCGTATGAGCTTCACATTACACACGATTTGAGAGTGGATTATATGCTTTGGAAGCATAATAAAATTGTTGATAAAGAAATTGGTTTATTTAGGAAGTGGTCACTTTAATCACCCCCTATGCTAAAATACACGCATTTCGCAATTATAGCTCTAAAATGCTCTAAAATGTCGTCTTTGTCCCATAACTCAAAAACAGAATGTTGTATGAGCTTCATATTGCACAGGATTTGGAAGCAGACCATGTACTTAGGAATCATAATACAATTGTTGATAAAGAAATTGGTTGGTTCAGGGAGTGGACACTGAAAAACCCCATACCCTAACATACACGCATTTAATGATTATGCTATATCTCAAAACCGAGAAATCGTATCACGGCTCTAAGCTGCATGATTCCGAGTTGTTTAATTTATTTTTAAAATTAATATTTAAAGTTCACCTTCATAGTACTTGTCAGATAGGTGAACGAGCGTTAGAGAACAGAAAAATGAGTTTTAATTAAATACTAAAACCGCATGTACGTTAAGATTGTAAGGAAGTAAATAATAAACTACGACTATCTTCAGTAGATAGCATTAACTTGTTTTTGACATGATGTAACAACTATCTTCAGCAGATTTGTGCTTCACATTTTTTGTGTATGGGGTGTGTGTATAATGTGGGTGGGGGTGCGTGCGAGGTGTTGGGCGTGGGATGTATGTGGGGTAGGGTGGAGGAGGTTTGTAGGACTATTATAAGATCACATTTAAATCGGAAAGTATTTCATTTGGGGGCTTTTGGGAAAGAAAGAAAGAACTAGATATGGTTGCGGTCGCCTGCGACCGCGAGCATGCACAACCGCCAGGTATTTTAGGGGGGCTGATGCAAAATAAAAATGACCCCTTAATCTGTGAGAACCGGAAGTGATCCTTTAATTACCTTTGACCCCATAAAAATATAACATAGTGCTTAGGATGTCATAAGGAATATTCCTGGTGAATTTCAGCTTAATCGGAACTTATACGTGGATTTTGATTTTAAAAAATTTATGATTGACCTTTTGACCCCTTAATGACTTTTGACTTCAATGAAAAAAAAAAACCTTATGTACACCGACAAAATGCATTGTTCCAATTTTAATTAAAAATTCTACTATGTTTAGTTGTCGAGATAAAATTCTTAAAGTTATTTAGCTAAAAACAGGAAGTGACCCCTTAATGACCTTTGACCCCCAAAAAAAAAATACCATGCATACATCAAGTAACACTGATTCATGTATGATGATTATATTACTCTGGTCTGTTTACATTTTGAGATAACATTTTTTTAAACATTTTTGATAATTTTGGTTTTTGACCGGAAGTAACCCCTTAATGACCTTTGACCCCAAAACTGTAGACATCCTAAAGACCCTGGCTAGTAGCGATGCATGTGTGCTAATGGCGACTCTCTGCTATGTAATTTGTAAAGACAGTGATTTTTTGAATATTTTTACAAATTTTTCAGACTTTTACCGGAAGTGACCCCTTAATGACCTTTGATTCCAATTTTGTGGTATAACTTTTAGACAGTGGCTATAGATGATGCATGTGTGTAAGTGACGTCACGGTGCTATGTAATATGTGGGAGGAGTAGCATTTTAGTGAAAATCCAAGTTTTGGCCATTGACCGGAAGTGGATGACATTTGACCGGAAGTTGATCTGTGTGACATCTGTGGCACCACCAAACGCAGTTATACTGACCAAGTATGGTCAACATGCCTGAAAGCATGTGGCTACGATGGCTGATCATAGTGTTGACAGAAGAAGAAGAAGAAGAAAGAAAGAAGAAGAACGCGGTAAAAAGAATGCACATCGCCGATGGCGGATGTGCAAATAATTAAATTAATTAATCAAACATAGAGAAAGAAATGAAGAAAGAAAGACAGAAAAAATAAATCAAAAATGTATACTTCATGTATTTATGATAAACAAATATTTTCACCGGGTTCACTGTCGCAAATAATAAATGAAACAGAAAAAGTAATCCCGCCTGGGAATCGAACCCAGGACCTCATGTTTACAAGACCTATGCCTTACCACTTGGCCACGTGAGCTTCGTGATTAAGCTGCTTGCAATTTGAACCTATAAGCGGTCACTTCAACCCTTTTCCGCGTTCATGTTTTTATTTATTTCAAATGGCTTTCGTTCGTTCATTCATTCATTCATTCATTCATTCATTCATTCATTCATTCATTCATTCATTCATATCACTCATTCATTCATTCATTTTTCTTTCCTTCTTTCTTTCTTTTTTCTTTTTGCCTTCTTTCTTTCTTTCTTTTTTGCCTTTTTTTCTTTCTTTCTTTCTTTCTTTCTTTCTTTCTTTCTTTCTTTCTTTCTTTAGTTATTTTTAATACAAAGAAAGAAAAAAGAAGCATAGAAAATAATGAATGCATAATTTAGCAATGATTCACGCAATTAAAACACGAACAGTCAAAGGGTGTAAAGTGTAAACCCATAATGGTAATCTGTAATGGTAAACTGCTACATTGAATAACGTGCATACTGAGCAGTTTGCCCTGCATTGATATTAATATATACGTATAGATATTTATTTCAATTCAAAATGGCAAACTGTTAACAAATGTCATAAATGCGATCAATTTGTCATTCCTTTTGTATTCAAACATTCTCAATTGGTATAGCCAAGGTAAACGAACGTCACGCTTCATGAGATGCGGCCTAAAAGCCATAAAATGTCGATTTTGGACCATTTTGTTATTATGGTAAACTGATGCACTTTGCCATTTCCACTATACAGGTTTACACTTTCCCCGATACTTGACTACTATAAAAGACCAAAACTGGTTACTTCGATTGCGAAATGACAGCGCGGCGCAACGGATTAGACCTTCGACTCATAATCTTTTGACTATTGATTGATGTGAATGGTTCGAGTCCCCGTGGTGGTCGATTTTTTCTTTAAGTGTATTTAATTGTTGTTTTTTTTTTTTTCTCACATAAAAGCGTATTTTATTATAAATAATATTCAGAAATGAGTTGTTTCAAATTGTTACATCACAATCTTTCTGATTCGTTCGGATAGGCCTATACTCAGCAAACGCAAGTTTTACAGAAAACATTTACATGTTAGGTTATATTATAAAGGGTACAGAACGTTTTAATAAAATTCAAAAACATTATAGAAAACATGCTGCAAACATTGTAATATTTCTTTAAAAATTATACTTGTAGTGTTTTTGAATTAGGAGACAAAAACGAGATTTGACTCAGTATCATACAGTAGAGAGTCATAATTACGAAATGTGTGTAATTTAGCAAAGGAGGTGTTTTCAGTGACCATTCCCTAAATATTCCAACTTCTTTATCAGCAATTTTATTATGATTCATAGGGATATTACATACTTCCAAATCGTGTGCAATATGAAGCTCATACAACATTTTGTTTTTAAGTTATGGGACAAAAATGACATTTTAGAGCAGTTTAGAGCCATAATTACGAAACGTGTGTAGTTTAGCATAGGGGATGGTTTCAGTGACCACTCCCTAAATATACCAATTTCTTATTCAACAATTTTGTTATGATTTCAAAGCCCAATATCCACTCTCAAATCGTGTGCAATATGAAGCTCATACGACATTCGTTTTTGAGTTATGACACAAAAGCGAAATTTATATGAAATATTTTGCATTCGGTAGAGACAATCAACGAAATATGTCTTGGAGCATGGCGTGTAAATAACGGAAAACTCTCACCCCTCTCCCCGTTCAATGTTGAGAAATGCCAATGTCTTCAGCGGTTTCCCAATGTGTTCCAACATTGATTGATGGGGAGAGGGGAAGGGTAAATCATTGTTGTAGATGTCATGCTTGTTTCAAGGCAAAATATACGTCATTTCCATGATCATATAAAATTCTGCACGGGATTTCGACAGAGTGTACCAAGCGTTCCAAGGACTTTTTTCGTAGATTGTAGCTTGACCTGGATAGATAAATCAAGTTATATTCACCACAATGTGCAAATTTCCACCAAACAAACAATAATATTTCACACATACCTGCTCACTGCTTTTATTCTTCATGTCCACAGTAAGCCAATGGTCACACCTAATGCCAAAAACACATTATTATCACTACCATCATCAACACAATATAGAAACCATCAGCCTTTCACCATCTTGTGGGTAATCAAAAGCTGGTAAATCAACACAGTTGCAATTCCCTTTATTGTCATGGATGAAAATCTGTATACTCGTCTCTAAAGTTGGTTCGGCTTATATAAGGCGGAAATTATTTTGCTTTTGTTACTGCGCGCGTCAATAAAGTCTCAACTCACACTCGCGTAAATCCACATAAGCGTAAGCCAGTCACGCATTACGCAACACACGACTAGCATAAGCATTGCACCCAAATGCGTACATGCCATTCTATATCAATAAACAGTGTTATGAGTCTTATTTTTGCGCCTGATATAAACTGAAGAAACTTTAGGTTATGACATGATTTCTTTTATACTTAAAGGTACAAAAAATGTAGTTATATTGATTTACCCACAAGATGGCCAAAAATTACAACACACTTACGTCCTCTATTGTAGTCTTCATTATCATCACCACCATCATCATCATCATCATTATCATCATCAACATCATTATCATCATCACCTCTTCACCATACATAAGAGTGATAAGATAACCCTGTATTGCAAACTGCATTATGAACTATTTGGATATTGGATAACACTTTTAAAACCATACTATTTTATCCAATTGTAGGAGATCAGCAGCTACCAGTGACGAAATGGAGATTGCTAAAGATTATTATAAAAATTTGAATGTATAGTGACATCAAGCCCTGTGCTCAGTAAAATGCATTCCTTATTTTATGATGCCTGGATGTCACCTATTTCTCCATTATCAAAGTATTCCTCTTATTCTTTCATACCACCTTACCAATTTATTCCTATGTTGAATGGTTTGTACTTCTTTGCTACTTGGAGTAAACTAAGCAAGGCAACATTGCTTTGGTGCTCCCGATATCCCTATGGAAGAAACAACACATTTGTTTATTGACAGATTAGATGGATATCTGGTACCAGTGACCTATCCCATTACAGGGCATAATCTAGTGTTGGCCATTTGTATAGCAAAAACAGACATTGATAAAAATTTGTATAGCTGTTGTATTCTTTTGTATAGCATTTTGCCAAGATTGAGCTGTAAACTGCTATGCGATACCAACTAAATTATGCCCTGTTTCCCAAGACGGCTTATTTTGCGCATTATATTTATTTTTCACTTCTCAAAGAAAAAAACAAAAAAACAGAAAATCGCAAAAACTAATATAAAACACTACTGGAGTAAACATTTACACATTACACAACAAACGAGCATAGTGAAAAACTACTGGAGAAAATATCACACATTTTTTAAACACTTTTTTAATCTGCAGGTTGAAAGGGGATCATAAATATTCTTGAATATGATTTATTTTTGCGTGTGTCTGAGAGATCCACTGTAAATTCCCATTCCAATTTACAGCAAAAAGGTATTTTTGTCATTTTAAGACATGGATTTTAAAAAAAACGCATTTCGCATTTGACTTTTTTGACCTGCTACAGGAAACAAACATGTATTTTTTTGGCCTTATCTCATCTGTATATAAATAATTATTATGTATTGCATTTTGTATATTGATACTAAGTAATTCTACATAATGATCTCCTCTGTATTACACTATTAAAACTGAACTGAAGCTGAACACTTACATGGACAGATGTTTGTAAACTGGAGCATCTGTGAGAAGTGCAACAACATCTTGTTATACCGAATGATGGGGACATTTGCCCCAGATAACAAATTTGGGCTTCCCATCCTAGCAATTGTCCCCGGGAGTTGTCCCCCTTGTCCCCAGTCATAACAAACAATCACAGAAAATCCCACTATTGTTTTATCAGAGATCTTTCAGGTTGTACATTGCCACTGGTAATGATCACCTTAACTTACCCATTCTAATATGAATCCATCAATCCCAACAGCCTTGGCCTGAAGGATCAAATATTCCTGTAAAAATACAATCAATAGCTAAAATTGATACAAGTCTGTATATCATAGATGCATGTTTCCTGTGTGTTTGTCATAGCATTGTGCATGCGTTTGGCTGATTTTGCATACAAATTACACACCCCTTAAACCGCCAGATGTGATCCTGGTTATTGACCCGGGGTGATTTAGACATTATTATTTTAATTATAATATTCAGATATTAAAACATTTCATGCATTGGGATACTTTTCTTTGACATAAATTTGTCCTTAAAAAGATTTTTAAAAGATGATGTTTCAGATTTTTGGGAGTTTCAAAACTTTAAAATCTGAACAAATCAGATTAAATTGTGAACAATTGACAGGTATGTGTAGGAGTGGCAGATTTTTGCAACAGCAGGAGGATGCTGTGGCAGAATTGTCCTCCGGGGAATTGGTGCTGCATTTTGTCATAATGGCAAAAAGGACCAACATTGAGGTGTTTAACCATACAGACAAAGGATGAGGATATTGCCTCATCAGAAAAAATATTGTATAAAAGAAAAATTGAAAAAACACTTTTATGAAGTGCAAAATACAATTAAGTCCCAAGCGCTGACCAGGCCAGAAAAAATGATAAAGTTAAAACAGCCCGTTTTTATTTGTGTTTCCTCTCCAACCAAATAAATTTCATAATGACATAATTTTTTGCAATGCCAAAGACTATGGTGGTTACACATTGGGAGCAATGGTATAGCCAGGAGCAAGGAGAGCGGCTGCAGCTTCCCCTCTCCCTGTTGGACATCTTGCCCTCCCTCCTCCCGAATGGGATGCTGGCCACCATGAAATGTTAGATATTTAGGCCTTATTTGAAGAAATTTAAAGATATTTAAACACCCCACCCCTTAAAAAACCCTTTTCTGGTTTCCCCCTAGTCCCCTCCTGTTATGCCACTGATCTTGCCTGCATGTTTAAGCTTACTTACCTGATATACTGGATCCATATCAGATGTAAGACCCATCAACGGATAGACAGCCGAGGTGATACTAGTATGAATGCTGCCATCGTGTGACAACAAATCGGCATTATAAATGAACTCAGTTTGATCAGCATGACTTTCATGGGCAATTCTGAAAATATTAAATATTAATATGATTATGGATCAAAATAGTAGCTTAAGGGTAGAGCGAGGTATTGTTGGTGAAGCAACTTAAAATTGATTTTCATTATCTAGATCAATATATTATTGAAAATTGACACCTTGATTTTTTGCAAAAGTTCATTCTACAAATCGTACACTTTGCAAACTTGCTTAATTTATTGTTGTTAATGAGTTATGTACGTTTTACAAAAGTGTTGTTGTTTCAGCCCTCTTTACAACGTAACTCAAGAACCGCAGCACCTATAAAAGTATATCTGTGATATTTTAATTCTTCTACACGCTCGTTATGAATTGAGCAATGCAGTTTTTGCCAAAGCTCACTACCATTCGTAAGATGTTGTGAACTACCAAATCACAACAGTTTAAAATAATTACCGGTAATAACCTTAATTCAATTTAAAGTCATAAAAGCTAATGAAATTGGTTAATTTATTTTCAAATCTGTTTTTTGCTAAATTTGTAATGTCCAGACTCTGGTCCAGACTTTATACCAAAATGGAATCAGCCACATTTGTTGTGTTTGTACATTGTAGGTCAGCTGAGCAAATTTACACCATGACAGATAAAACTGTGTCAAATGTGCAACTATTATGGTTTATCAAATTTATCCTGTAAATACTATTCAATTTCAAATTGATGGAGTCATTGAACCGTTTGGTCGAAAATAGCCATTGAAGTGCAATGGCGGCGGAAGCATTCAAATTTAAGGGCGTGGGCAAGGATATTTTGTTCCGGTTTTACTCTAGGATTTTTTTTTGTCGGTGAAAAATTTCAATTTCAGGCTATTTTAGCCCCAAATGAAGGTGTGTTTTGCTATTTGATGGGCCAATTTGGGCACAAAACACAGTGTTTTCATACTAATAAGGAAGATGCACATGGCAATTATTGCTTGATTTTCCTTCCATAACAATTTTTAGAGGGCATCCCCCTTGCAAAAATTAAGGGGGACATGTCTCCCATCCCCAGCTTCCGCCTCATGTCTCAATATATAGTTGCTGTGTGCGTTAATTTTGTCTCCAAGAATTTAGCCCATTCAATTTTCCCCAAAATTTGATTTAAACAAAAAAATTGGTAAAAAGATGTTTTAAATGAGCGTGATAACACTGTAATTGTTAAATTAGTACAAATATTTCATTACATGTATACATAAGAATGTCGGCTAAGTTTTGAGGATTTAAAGCTTCTTTGGGGAGAGGGGGACAAACCACATTGCGCAATGGATTTTAAATCTTCACAAGCTATATCAAGACATTCTTTTGCAGTGTCTCTCCCTCTATATTGTAATTTTCTGTCTTTTTTCCACCTAGCGAAATAGTGTCTCTGCATCATATATTTTTACAGGGATGTAGCCAGTAATTGCCCCACAGAAATTTTTCAGGATAAAATGGGACGGCAAAGAGTAGCGTGTTATCAAAATGACTAAAATGAGACAAAAATTGACAAATGGGGACAAAATTTTGCTTTGCACCCTCACCCACTCCTGGCTATGCTACTTCTTTATATTCTTTTTTGTTTGTTTTGTATACATGTACAACTGTTGTACATGGAATGTAGATCTACCATACAAAAAATACCGTAACAAAAATACTCAAATTACCCATGATATGACCACATGCCATAGGTCCCATCACTCTCTCTGGTAAACTTATTACTTGTCAAGTCTGCAAATACCTACAATAAAACAACAACAACAACAAATATTATTGTTAAATGGGTGTGAATTAGCTTGAGCCCGGGGGGGTACTCAAGTTTGGTTTTGGTAGGGACGTGCCGCTGAGAATTTGAAAGTGGACCCATAAATATACCAATTTTTCAAGAAATTTGGACCCATTTATATACCAAAAGTCAAAATTTCCGGCCAAATTTAACCCAAATTGTCTTAGTTTTTACAAATTTTCCAAAAATTTTGGGAACATTTTGAAAATTTTGGCTAGATTAAGGAAAAATTGGGCTATTTCCCATTTATATACCAAAATAGGCTTTGAAAAAGGGGTCATTGATACACCAAAAGGCTGAAAATGCTACCCATATTTGCGGCACGTCCCCGTATGGTCATTTGTACTGAGAACCCCCGGGAGCTTGAGCATGCAATTTACAACCTTTTGTCAAGCAAAACTGGAAAAAAGATGGCATTACTGTCAACTGCTTGAGTATACTTGTCTATAAATAACATTTAAGTGATGACTCTATAACAGGTTGTTTGTTTGGATCAATCAGGGACAGTATATGCAGGGACTGGAAATCAGTGGCATAGCCAGCATAGAGTGGGCAAAGGCTGGGGCAAGACAAGTTTTAAGGGGGCAAACTTTGACAAATATGGTCAACAATGGGGTAAAAAGTACAAAAAAGGACTAAAAATCTTACAAATCAGGGCCGCCAACATCCCAAAGGGAGCAAGAGGGGAGAGACATCTCAAAGGGGGGAAGTTGCACCCCTATGCCCCCCCCCACTACCCAACATGCTGGAAATGGATGTTGTTATTGCACTTTTACAAACTTCTATTACATTTACATTCAAATTGTTTGTTATATCACTCATACATAAATTCTAGACAGTTCATAGGTTGATAGCCATTTATCATTTTTACCATCACCCTCTCCGTGTGATAGTCTTTACCATCATAGTGCTCTGCTGTGCCTGCGCCAAGCCATGCGCTGACTCTTGGACTCACCGATTTAGTTATGGGATGGACCCTAAATGTGAAGTATATCACTGCAAAACATGGTGTTATGTTGATGAAAATATGTATTTCCTACCTTAAATAGTATTTTAGCAAGAGAATTTAAGCATGAGTGATATAAAACAAATATTAACTGTCTTAAATTCATGTAATGGTCGAAATATAATCACTAGGTGAAAGATGTATTGTTCCATTCCACTCACCGTTCCGGCTCATGGAATGGAACAATTCATCTTTCACCTCGTGGTTATATTTCGACCTTCACACTCATAGACAGTATATATTTGTATAATATCTTACTCACAATGCCCATACCAAAACCATCAAATTATTCCAATATTTTCTAAACTTTTGTCAAATTGTGTAAAATTTTCATGATATTTTTTAATTTTTGTGTGGCATTGAGAATAATTTACATAGGATTTTGGCAACAAAATGTGATAATTTTGTGGAAATGTACAATGCTAGAACAAACAAATTAACATTTCCTGTAATGTGTACAACATATGCTTTCTGTTCCTACTGATTTTTATACTGAAATACTTCTTGAAGTGGCATTTCTAGAGTCTTTCATTATAGGCAAACATAAAGGCTCCTTTTGCATCATGCAAGATTCATACCAAGGTCTATCAATCAACATATTTATGTGATTGCTTTAAAACTGAGGATCGTTTTTAAATTAGCAACTCGCATGGTATAATGTGTTAAGCCATTTTCAGTCCCTTCATATACACTGTCCCTGGTTTAATATGACTAAGTTGTCAAGGGCAAGTAAATTAGATATTTTTCTTACCTTTTCACACCACAATGTATAATGGGGTTTAAAAAACACACTTCCCCAGTATCTTTTCAAGTACATGTACAGCATTCTTCTGTAAAGTCTATGTAAGCCCGCCTACACTACAAGATTCTTAATATGCCTACCTGCACAGGTACACAACACCAAGGTACCTGACTGATGGTGCACACAAAGTACCTACTTTGTTCCCAATACTGCTACTGCACAGTACCCACCAGCAGTGGCCCTGCACTTGTACTACACTGGTACTCCCCTAGGCCTGGGGTACTGCACAGTACCAGCCAAGTACCTTGGCCGGTGTACCTGTGCAGACAGCCCAAATAGAAGTCTGATTGTGTGTGTAAACACACAGGCGATAACAATCACGCTGATTGGCTGATCAGCAGTCTTGACAACAAGATGGTTTACCCATTGGTCATTTGCACGTATAAGGGGAGGAGACCTTGTCATTTCTACTCGATCGCCCATAACCAGTACGTACCTTGACCGCAGAAGAAATAAAATATTAACTGTAGTGTATTGAAAAGTGTGATTACACTGCATGCGCATATTTTGGGGAAGCTTGGGGCGGGTGCCCCCCTCACACCGACATCGCCTGGTTAATAATTACATTGTACAGCAGAGACACTAAAATCAAAACATGTGAATGTGCTATGCACGATTTGATATTCAGACGATAAATCTTTGGATACCGGGGTAGAAAATGATGAATATCTCTCGTAATTTTTTATTCTAAAGA
This sequence comes from Amphiura filiformis, assembly GCF_039555335.1. Lineage (NCBI taxonomy): Eukaryota > Metazoa > Echinodermata > Ophiuroidea > Amphilepidida > Amphiuridae > Amphiura > Amphiura filiformis. The sequence goes on along the minus strand of NC_092628.1, from coordinate 87,923,226 downwards.
AGCCAATTTCGATGCTTGTATTTGAATGTGTTGAAAGGATATATGATAGTCGTTAGTTTGCGTATTGAGAAAGAACTGTGCGTCTTGAACTCAAAAACTGACAAAAATTCTGATTTTCTATGTGCCGAACAAAAAAAAGACAACTGCCCTCATTTGTAAATACTCGGGTTACAGAAGATACACGGATGATAGCGCAGCGTAGGCCACTGGTGGAGGCAGTCTAAAAGCAGATGACGTCATGGTCGACGTATACCATGGTCACTGACATCTACAGAGGTCAGTCACCAGGCTATTGTCAATAGTCTTAGTTGGATGTCCCTCAGCCCATTATGCGTCTCAAACAGGTCGGAACAAAATGGCCATGCATGGCTGTGGATTCAACCTACCATCATGGTGATTCCGGCCATGAAGATATCGCATATCAGGGCGATGACACTGTGCCCCTGGGGTAAAAGTAAGGGGTGGCAAAAAAGAAGGGGCGGTGGAAGATGAAGGCCGCGGTGGCTAGAAGAATTACTTAAGCAAAAAGGCGGAGCAGAAGAGGCAGCAAAGAAGAATTATTAATGAAAAAGGGCGGAAAATTATGGAAAACTCATGTAACTTTATATACCTTTTTGGTCGCCAGCAGGGTCACTGCTTGAGGCAGTGGGGATAATTGGTGGGGGTAACACCTCTGTAATTAAAAAAAAATTGATGAATAAATTGTTTTGATCCTAACCCCCTCCCACCTCCCAACCACTTTTTAGATTTTTGAGCATCGTCCTGGCTGGAAAAAATGGGTCAACCTGTTTGGGCCACCCGGGGTAGGAGCGGCCATGATACGCCACTGCACTGTTTCATTGCACAGATATTCAATCAACCAATCCCTGAAACTATATAGTGCCCTCTAAAACCAAGAAACTTGCACAAAGGTGCTGAGGACACATACCATGCAAACAAACAAAAAGAACATAACATACAATCAATTCAATAATATGCACAATTACAAAGAAAGTTAATGCTTAATTAAATGCAATTCTAAACAGATGTTTTATCACTTTCTTAAAAATGTCAATGGATTCTGCATTTCTAATGTGTTCAGGCAGTTTGTTCCAGATGCAGATCTGCAGCAAGAGAAAACCAGATGTTGAGGTCTTTGTTCAATGGATAGTGGTGTTGATGATATTGTGGAGTGAAGACGTCTGCGATCAGTGTGTTAATGGAGCATATCGGATATGTAATCAGGAGTTTGCTGGTGACAAGATTGTAGAGGAGGACCAAGATCTTGAAATCAACTCATTGCTTAACCCTAACCGATCCAAACATAAAAAAACCTCAATTCACAAAGCATATGCACACGCTGGTATCCTACATGATATGATTGCGTCATCATGCAAACAGTCATATGGCCACGGAATGCTTGACCTGCCAAGCTAAACACATGTGGCAAGGTAGGCCTGTGGTGGCACACCTTGGTCGCTTAACCACTGGCGTATAGGACTTTTATTAAAAAATAGAGGGCAGCATTCCACACCTCAACGTTTCTATTCATCCACGCAAATTGTAATTTCAAACACTATAAAATATTTTATGATATTAGTGCATACGAAAATGTTACATGTAGTTCTAATAAAATGCAAATAAAATAAATAACAGACATGATTTTTACTCCTTTTGTTGTGGTTTAATTGGTGTGTGATCATTAGCTGAAATATTTGAGACATAATTTAACGAGTTTAGGGAAATTTTTATAGCCGGAAAGCTTACCTAAATGTTGACCTGTGGTAAATTACATTGGGTGGACGATGGCCATTTACAGAAAACGGACTCGTTATTTTTTGGAGTGACTCATGTCATGTTTAAGTTACATTAAGGGCTACCTCAAGATGTTTGTATTTTATCTGCTCTCCTCTTAGAAATCTGGATTTACTGATTGTAAAATGTGCCTACCGGCACTCTGACTGAACTCACAACTCGTAACATTAAAACACCGTCTAGTTGATGCACAAACTCAGTGTTAATTTATAACTGCACTGAAATTTAATTTTTGGTATTTCTATCGTATTAATTCCATAAAATTGTAGCTACTTATCATGTATATTTAATTTATACTAGATAAATTATAGATTTACAGTAGGTAACACACAATATGAATAAAATATCGAAAGTTTATGAGCATCACTCATGAAAAAATCATGGCCCGTGCGGTGAATTGCCAGGGGTGCATTGCCAGGGATTTTATTAGCTTTTATTCCCAGATTGGGGATAGGCCTATTATAAGAGTAGGCCTAGGAAAGAAAATGCGATTACTAAAATAAAAAGGCAAGCGATGTAGTTTCCCTAAGGACTTTAATGAACAATAATCTCGACCTGGAGTGACTTTTTAATAAGGTAACTTTGTCAAAATGGTTCACTTTTTATGACTTTCTTTTTCCATGTCAAGTTCAGAAAATCAAACTATGACCCCGGACTAAAACGCATAGCCTACATAGGGCCTACATAGGCCTAAATCAAAAGTATCCTTTCCAAAATTGTGATTTTTCAAGATTGTGATTTGATCTATTCTGGGACGAAAATAATTTGACTGGCACAGCTTTCACTTTTCCAAATTTGACAAAATATTTAGTATCGGAACATGATAGGCCTACCTGTAATAATATAATTCTTTTTTCTGTGTTTCAAGTTTCATTTCAAAATTTGGACCATTGACACCTTGTTCCTTTTAACAACAACATTTAAATTTAATTGATTTTTTTTCTCTTTCAATATACGACATACCTGGATTATGATGAATGGTTTTTTTTTTTTTAAATAGCGTGTGAATACGAGCTTTGTTTCTAATATTTTGGTATGATTTTCTGTTTTGTCCTTTTTTGTTTTGTTGTTTACATCGAAAAGTGTAATTATATGAAAACAAAAAAATATAGGCCTAAAGTAAATAAATGAATAATAGAAGAAGCATAAGGTAACGGGAAAACTCCGTTTTATAGGCCCGACTGGCCAGATCTTGTGTTTTGGGGATTAAAATTTTTTTTTTTTACTTGTTGCTAGAATTATATAAAATCAACCGTTTAGGGGCCAAAATTGATGATTCCGAAATTTTTTGAAAAATATTCAGAGTATCCCACAGCCACAGGGAGGGGGAGGGGCAAGACTTCTCACAAGGGGACTGGCATGGCCCCTGGCTGGGGGAAGGTCCCCCTCTCACGGGGAGCTTCCCCCTCTCCACCCACCCCCTGTCTACACCACTGTTTAACTGTCATTTTGGCCTCCCATAAAACCAAATTTAAACCAAATAAAAAAATCCTGACCGACTGACCCTACTTAAGGTTGGTCTGAACCCTGGAATTATGGAAACTTTCGGGCCTCATAACTTTTAAATTGTTGGTCTAAAGTATATAATAGTATACATATTTAGAATGGCAAAGACTTGATAAGTTCATCTGTGAGGTCAAATTTTGACCAATTTCACCAAAAATATTTGAAATTTGGGCCAAAATCGGGCTTTTTATGATTTTTTTGAAATATCAGCGTTTTTTTTCTTTTTTTGCGCAAATTTCTCAAAGTTGGTCGAAATTCAAAAAAATAAAAAAACGGGTCCTAGATATTTTAATCTAGTTTTTAAAAAATAATAAAAAAAAAAATTTGGCCCAAGAATTTTTTTGTTATGATGCACGAAAAAGAAGTGGGCCAAAACCGTTATTTTTGGGATTTGGGGCCAAAAGTGCCATTTTGGCCCAAATTTGACCTCACAGATGAACTTACCAAGTCTTTGCCATTCTAAATATGTATACTTTTATACACTTTAGACCAACAATTTAAAAGTTATGAGGCTCGAAAGTTTCCATATTTCCAGGGTTCAGACCAACCTTAAAAAATCCATCCGCCCGTAAAACAGTGTTTTTTCCTCGCCTAATCAAGAAGTTGTGTACCTCAAAGAAATAATTAATAAAAGCCAGAAGTCATTTTCTAGTCAAGTAATAAATGTAAGTCCTGTATTACAAGTAGGCCCTCTATTAATATTTTAATGGTTACATTGCGTTTATTAAAAGGACAACATCAACAAATCACAGAATGTTTGTTTTTTTAAATTTTTTTTATTGAACAAATAATAGCAAAATACAAAAGAAATGTGGTGAATTACATAATCATACAAGTAAATCGTAAGGCTTTTGATGTAAATATATATGATAAAATGTATAATGGGCTATCCCAGAAAATCCGGGGGCACTGTTCATTGACAAGGGGGGATAATGCGTGGCCACGAAGTTTCAAATAGCACCCTAAACAAGTATTTATGAGGCCTGAAAATGCCCCCCCTAACCAAGGATGACAAGTGCAATTTCATACCCTAAATAAGTATTGACATTGTTTTTGCTCTCATTAGAAGCAAGTAAATCAGTCATATTTTGACTCTAAAACCCTTCATGATAACTGGGGAAACACAAATTCAAAAGTTCATAACTTTTAACCTTTATTACATACTACATTTGTCTCAAAGGACCCTAAACAATGATTTATTGTACAAGGTATACCCTTTTTCTCAAATTTCCTTGTTTTAGATACTCTATTCACGATACGTAAGTACAGTGCCTGATCATGAAAAAAGACCCTTTTTACTTGAATCTTTGGCCACGCATGATACCCCTGGTCAATGACCAGTAGCCGCCCTGTGCCTATAGAGGAGTAACTTTTCAATCAAAGAAATGTCCGGATTTACAAGTCTGCTTTCTGAAAACGGCTTGAATTCCAGTTGCCAATGTTACTTGAAAAATCCTAGAAATCCAATTAAATGTAAGAAAAATCACGGCAATGTCCCAAATGAAGTCTCAAATTGAAGATTTCTGACTTTGAAGCATTTTTCTGTTAGATTTTTTGCTTTTAGACAAAAAAAAAAATCTGGATTTCCAACAGTCACAACTGGACAGAGAGTCTGGAAATCTGAACTCCTCTATAGTTATTCCTTGTTACCAATTTAAGTTAGTTTAAGGGGGCAGGCAGGATCACTCAGTGAGAAATTTAATAGACATTGTTTTGCATTGTATCTTTAAAAGTACCATAAGCAGTGGCGTGCCGTGGCGCTCCTACCCGGGGGCTGAAGAAAATTCAATTTTGCCGCCCCTCCCTCAACAACCCAAAAAGGTTGACACAATTTATTTTTTTTTCGGTGGTTTGAAAAAGTGAAGAGCAAAAAAAAGGATTATAAGCGCTGGTGCCCTAAGAGCAACATATTTTCACATAGTAGAATTTTTTCAAAATTTTTTATACTTTTCTAATTTTTTCCACCCTTTTTTCTTTACTCATTCTTTTTGCCGCCCCTGCTTTTTCCGCCGCCCCTTCGTTTTGGCCGCCCCCTGCTTTTACCCCGGGGGGCTGGCGCCCCCAAAGCCCCCCAAAAAATATGCGCATGATAAGTGCATAAAACTAAAAGTATACATAAAGTTGTGTTTAACATGTGTACATAACATTAAAAGAAAGAAATTTATTTTTGGAAAGGAAATGATGCAAGCAACCAACACTGGACATTTCTACAAAAATGAGCAATTGTTGAGAAAAGCACCAAAATTGATTTTTTATGCCAATTTGTTTTTGGTATGTCATAACAACTTACCCTAAATATCCAAATCGGTGAATTTCTCAAATTTTGTCATCATTCTAAAATATACCTTAAAAGTCCAAAAGTAGTCAAAATTAAAAAAAAAAATCATATTTTGATCCTTTTTGACCCATATTTTTAACCCAAAGAAAAAATTTAAAAAATTCGAGAAAACTCTTTCAGGAACTCCTCAGTCCTATACCTTTGTATAGGAGCCACCCATTGTTAATCCGTGATGAATCCACACTTTTACTGTAACGTATACTGTGACGCATAAGCGCGACTCGCATTACGCGAGAGTGTAAAATTTGTCATGCCTTGAACCTGTACATTGTATGCATGCTTACAGCTTGAATTCATTATTTTGCAGGTAGCGGGCCTAGCGGCTAAACATTGCCGTCTTATTCTGTAGTTTTTTTGTTTTTTTTATCTGACAAATCACTGAAGTTTTTGTAAGGCTGAGTAGCAATGATTAAAAGGGCATTTTGTGATCCACAGCCTCATCCCCTACTTTTCTCAAAATAAGTTGAGATTTTTATACCACTTGAAACCTCTAGCTACATAATGTTTCTTAATTTCCACCCGGCACTCAAGTTAATTTTGAGCCCAAATACCCGGCACTCCAGTCTCAAATGTTTCAAAATTGCTGAACAATCAGTATAAAAATTAGTAATTTTTTATCAAAATTTCAATTGTTTTACCATTTCATATAAATGTCATGAACAACGAGGAAACATAATTGAATCCCTAATTCTAGTTTTGTCTTTAGAACACAAATATGCACTTTTTGTCAATTTGGGCATTTTTCTCACAAACTGCTCATTTTTGTAGAAATCTGCTGTGCTAGTTGGATTCCTTGCATCATTTCTTTTCTGAACTTGTATGTACTTTTATGTATTTAGCATCATTACTTTTCAAGATACAATGCAAAACAATGTCTAAAATTTTCTACTTCGAGTGACCTTGCATGCCACCTTAAGATCTTGTAATCTGCCCACTGAGAGATAATATTGGAGGAGTACTTTAGTCTTATCAGCATGACATGATGTAAAAATTCTACAGAATTACAATGATCAGGGATGTAAGTTTGTAGGATTAATCCTGAATTCAGGGGTTTTTTTCTGTCCAAGTTTTCGCACTTTATTATCAGCCTGTTTTGGGGTTATTTAACCCAAATTCATGCCCTTTTTCAGGATTTTTTCCAGAATTTCAGGATTTTTTCTTCAGGCCTACTTACATCCCTGGGTCAATCCAGTTATGTATCCCTCTTCTTTGCATGTAGAGGAATGATGTAACGTATAGTGCAGGGCAATACATTCAAAAATAGTGTAAACATATTATTGCTATGGTAAATGGTAATTTTAAATCCTGTGTTACATCCAGTTGCGTACTAGACATTTTCATTGGGGGGGGGGGGGGCAAGCAGGGGCAAACATATTGGGGGCAGGCATCCTTCATGCTGTTTGGGTTTATAAGCGCATCAACACCATCATCGCACTGGGTGACACAGGAAGGGGGTTCTGAGGAGTCTTGGGATCTGCTTGGAATGTGTCCCCGGAACAGTGGTGCAGATTTCTTTTTACATGGGAGGGGGGTGGAATTGGAAAAATTGTCTTGAAGTATAGTGAATTCAACTACTTTTTGCGACAAGTTTATGGTAAAAACAAAGTAAGCGCGCAATCATTTTTGGCATATTGAAGCTAAACTAGTGACATATGGTACAAAAGTGGAATAAATGCAAGGGTTCAAATCAGGCACCTTTGTTCCATAACCATTAAGGTATAGGATTTTTTTTGTATACTTAAGTAGCCCCGAATGAAATGTATTTAATTAATCCGAACTAAGTGCCATTCTCTTTTTGGTCATTTTAGTATCTAAAATGGCCCAAAATGAGGTTTTTCAATATTGCCGTCCAATTCTAATAGTCACCCCCATAGACTTTACATATAGCACTTAGTTCTGATGTAAAAAATTTCACACAAAATGCTTTTTGAGTGATTACAAAGATAATGATATACTTTTCATTCAGGGGCTATGTGGACTTTTTTATTGTATTGCTTGTACAATGACATATCGGTCCTTTTTCACAATAAAATGTCAATCTGAAACAAAGGTGGATCGCATGGGGTGGCTCCTGCCCCCTGCTAGTTACACCACTGGTTACATGACTACTTATACAGCAAATTGTTTGTGCTTCTTTACATGTCACACATTGCAATGCCAATTCTTAGTCAGTGGCCGTGGCCAGGGATGTAGCTACAGCACCCACCACTGACATGACTGAGAAACAAGTTAAGCTCAAGTGTCAAAACTTTCAAAATAACATCAAATTTGGCCAAATTTAGGCCATTTTCAATAAAATTGTCAATTTCAAATGGGGATGATGGTTCCGGTATAGAGTTAGCTACATATTATAAAACAACTGATGAAGAAATTATTCATCTACAATACTTGTCTAATTTGCAAAAACCTAATCACAACCTGTCTAGCTCACACAGCAGTTCCATCACACATGTAATCTACTGTTCTGCATGTAATGAAAATGTTTCATTTGACTAAAAGTAGCTGAAGTTCCAAGATTCTTAATGAGTACACCTACAGAGAGTTATGGGTCAGATGCAAGAACATGCTCTGCACTGGCTTCCAAGTTGAAAACATGATCAAGGCCCACACTACTTGCATCACATCACAGGAGGAGTTACATCACCACCCGCTGAGCACCTAACACAAATGGCAAGTGACCACTGTCTGGTGAACAAGCTGTTGGTGTCGTATGGGTGAGCTGTAAGATCATTGATAGCTTCTTCCTATTAAAAAATGGCAGGCGATCACTAGTCTGGTGAACAAGCTGTTGGTGTCATATGGGTGAGCTGTAAGATCACTGATAGCTTCTTCCTATAAAAAAATCAAATACAATATGCTGACATTTTGCATAATGAACCAAACTTACAAGCTTGCATGATCAAATTAGTTTACTCATTTTGCAATTGGGTAGACAAAATGATACGGTCTACAGTATTTATTTGGGAGTGTTCACACTATCATGCCTAATTTGCCCGGGTACAGGGTGTTAGTCCAACACACCGCTACATGTAGTCCAAATCTGAAATGCACTGCACCAGTCCGACACACCGCTAGTCCGAATCTAAAATACACTGCGCTAGTCCGAATTTGAAAACCATCGCGCTAGTCCGAATTTGAATTGGGGAAACACTGCGCTAGTCTGATATTCGGACTAGCGCAGTGTTTATCAGATTCTGACTAGCGCTGTAGTTTTCAGTTTCGGACTAGCGCCATGGTTTTCAGTTTCGGACAAGCGCAGTGTTGGACTAAAGAAGTGTTTTCCAAATTCGGACAAGCGCAGTGTATTTCGGACCGGATTTGGATTCGGACTAGCGGTGTGTGGGACTGAAAATGTGATTTCAGATTCGAACTAGCGATGTGTCGGACTGTTGCAGTGGTTTTCATTTTCGGACTAGCGCATGCTTTTTTCGGACTAGCGCCGTGCTTTTCATTTTCGGACTGACACACCTCTAAGTATAGGGAATTTGTGTTGTCGGACTAGCGGTGTGTCAGACTGAGCGGTGAACCCCGATTTGCCATGAGTCCCGGGTTAGACCCGGGTTGATAATTAGTGTGAACAGAAAAAACCTCAAAAAATTGACCCGGTCATTTTTTTCCAACCTCGGAAAGAACAGGTTACAACAGAAATTCACTGTTTGACCCACATTACTGGAAGTAAACACTACCATTATCACTCTCTTTCTATTGTTTCTGTATGCACAGCAAATCAGGCCACCATATCTAATCACTGTACTAAGTTTGAAGTTGATCAGTTATTGCATTGGAGCTGCACAGTGGATTAATGAATTTGCTTCCGCCCCGGACAGCCAGGCAGCCAAACAGCCAGGCAGCCAAACAAACAAAGAAACAATCGGGCAACCATCTGGATGATAACATAAGCCCCACAAATATGTGGGGGCCAAAAATGAGCATAATTAGGCTGCAAGCATGTTATAGTCAATGGCAGAATATGTACACGCCTGCAATTTTTAGTAGGTTTAGCCAAAATAATCAACCAGGGTCAATTTTCTTCATGAGAACAGAATTTTGTTCAACCTGGATTAACTTTGGTACCCGGTAAATAATTTATATGTGAACATGACCTTTATCATGTTTATCAGAGTGTATATGAAATTAATTAAAATGGAAGTGAGAGGAGCTGCACTACTAGTACTTACATTTCACTCCATTGTATGGCCATTCTCTTTTAATACATCAGGAAGAAACACACACAAATTGCATCTAGAAGAAAACACACACAAATATTATATTATGGTTATTACTACAATATTCATCAAAGTATACAAATAACATACCCTTACCTGCCATGTACTTGTTCCATTTTTAATGGGACATTTGCGGTGGAAAAATGTCAATATTAGCAGGGACTGTCTTTTGGAATTTGCAGGAGAGCATGAAATAGCTCTTCTGGAGCCTTCAAGTTCAAGGAAAGCTGTTTAGAGCATTTATAATAGAATGTAAGGAGAGAATGGTCAACTAAGGAGAGCTAAAAATCACTCTCCTATATCAGATTTAAGGGGGTACTACACCCCTGCCCAATTTTGTGCCCATTTTTGCATTTTTCTCAAAAATTATAGTGCTCACATTGGTGACAAGTAAGATATGTATATTATAGGGGCAAGGACTACAATTACTGTACTGAAAATTCAGCAACTCAAAGCAAGTAGTTATTGATTTATTGATCAAATATTGGCTTTCCCTCATTTTTGAATGTAACTCCACAACTGTTGTCTGTGCTGAAATAAAATTTTCAGTCCAGTAGTTGTAGTCCTTGCCCCTATAATATACATATCTTACTTGTCACCAATGCGCTATAATTTTGAGAAAAATGCAAAAATAGGCACAAAATTGGGCAGGGGTATATACCTTAAGGAGAGCAGTAGAGAGCAATTGCTCTCGCTCTCCTCAAATGGCAATAACTGTTTTAGGCTGTTTTGGGGTTTTTTTTGTTGGTTTTTTTTGCTTCAGGATTAATTTTGGTACCGTATTTAGTTTTTACACCACCCCCCCCCCCTTTCAATAGTAAAAAAATTGCCCCCTTTTCATACACCCAAAACTTCATAACCCACCCTTTAGAACTCTAAAAGTGTATGACCCCCTACATATTTTCTACCCCCACCAAGGTATTTCTGAACACTCCCTTACCATTTCAGGGTTCAAGTGACATACTTGTCAACTACAGAATGTCTTTTGCTTGTTACTGTTATACTGTATGTAGCCTACTTACATTTCACTCAATTGTATGGTCAGTCTCTGATTTATACATCTGGAAGAAACATACACAATATTAAACTATTTATTAAAATATTCATGTAGTCACATTATAATACTTTGTAAGGCCAAAAACATTTGTTTGCCCTAAGAGTAAAAAATGTGGAGGGTCGGTAGGTCAATATTTTTTTCCATGGGCACTTCCACTATTTCAGGGTCAGAAATTCGCAACCAAGTGGGAGAATCCTTTTGAATTCTCTCAGTGGAATTTTGGAAAAATCCATGGATTCTTGCCATATAACTTTGTTCATGATTAATTGCATTACCAGAATCCATTTAAGATTCTTGCAATTTTGTTGACGAGAATCTTTGCGAGAATGGATTCTCACTGAATTTCTGACCCTGCTATATTTTGAAGTGAAACCAGTGAAAGGTTGGAACCTCAGACATCAAAATTCATGGATCCCCCTATTAAAGGGTGGATTTTCTTTGATCCCCTTTTTATAAAATGGTTTAAGAATGTTGTACAGTCAACAGTGTTACTGTTACACCCAAATTGTAAAATGCACAATTTTTTGTATTTTAAGCTTGAGTTGAGAGTACACACTTGAAACACTTAAAGGAGTATTTCGAGATCCTAACATCATCTTAATTTTATGACATTCTTCAGGATATATCCATGAAAAAATATTATTCCCAAAATTTAAGTTGATTCCGATTTTGCATTTTGAAGTTATGATTTAAAAAATGGTAAATGTAAAAAATGTGCACGAAGCGGGCATCGTGTCACGCTTATGGGGTGGGGATGTTCCCCCTCAGAGTCAGAAACTTTTGCAAAATGAAGACCTAATTGAAACGATTTGGTGGACCATTTTGTCACTATTAGTGTGTAAAATTTCAGATTGAAAAGGGCGAAAATTCAAGAAATGACAGGGCATGAAGCCGTTCGTGAACAAGTTTTCCCTATTGTTGTAGGCCTATGAATTGTTTTAAACATAAATTGGCAAATGTTGAAAGCAGAAGCGAAAATGGCCACTCGTTGATGCACTATGCAGAGGGTGTCTAGTTGGAAGTTGGAAATTTTGAGAAATGTAAATCTACTTGAAGCGATTTGGTGGACCATTTTGTCACTATTTAATAGCGTGTAAAATTTGTGAATTACGGCCCGTCCATGAAGCCTTTCGTGAACAAGTTTTCCCTATTATTGTTGTCTAGTGACTTTGATGATATTGTGTAGTAGGCCCTGCATATCGGCAGGCCGCAGTAATTTTCACAAGCTTTGCACGCGGACCCGCCTTCAAGCAATGCCTAAAATAATTACAGTGGCGGCGCTACGGGGCATTTGCCCCCCATATATTTTTCTTGCCCCCCTCCACTTTTGAGGAAAAACCCAAATTATCATAAATTTCCACTTTTGCGGCAATTTTGCACAAAATTTGTCAATTTTGCCCCCCCCCCTACGCTGACGCAGAAGGTACATCCTCTCATGATCAAGAATTTATTATTTTGGCTATAGGCCTACAATGTAATGGCCAAGCCCAAGGCAATACAGTAGATAGGTATGCTAGGTGAATTCAAATTTGCCATCAAACTGCATCATTTTATATATCAAATTAAAGCCCTTGAGTAAACAAAGCCAAAACTGAAAACCATTTTTCATAGCACTTTCCGTAGCAAAGTTACATCTTGTCAAAGATTGACTTTCATCAAAAAGTTTCAGCTAGCAAAATTCCCCAAATCGGCATTTCGGGGTGTTTCTAGATCTTAGTCTCATTATGATAGCAGCTTTTTTAATGGAACTGCTATCCAAATCCTCTAAAATTCCATGTGCGAAAGTGACTTATCACCATAAAAAATCATATATTTGGGTCAAGTGAAGTATAGAAAACATATTTATGTAGGTTTCCTTCTTCGCCAGTTGTTTAAAATTTCTATGTAAATTTGCATTGACATTGTCGGCGAATTTGACTGACTAGCAAATGTGTTAACTAAGGTTTGCCTGGGTTACCTACAGTAGACTGAGTATACTAAAATGCAGAAAACCTTAGACGAGCGCCAGATTGTAAGGATACATCAGCGTATTTACTGCGTTACGCACTTGTCTCTGATTGGCTGCTGAGGTGATCTGTTGTTGCCGAGTGGAAATTTATGAATGAACTGTGCGCCGTACGCGTTGTTAGCGCCGAATTTGCAACATCACGGTAGTCGCGCTCGTAAAAGGTTTTCTGCATTTTAGTATAGTCAGTACTGAGTCTGAGACTGAGTACGGTACAACTACATGGTCCTGACCTGGCATGATGCCAGGCATGGACCCATCAAATGGCATCATGTCCATGATCGTGAGAAATTGAGAATGAATGCCAAACAATGCTGGACATGAGTAAAAGCTTACACTTACAGCCATTGCATGTATGCATGCATAATCAATACTACTCATGTACTGCCATGCATGCATGCACACATGTTACTATCATATGCATGATATGCGTTGCGTTGTTGCGCTATTCAGTCACTGTCAGTCTGGACACACATCCCGCCCGTCATCCGCCGTCATATGTATGCATGACATCAAACATTTCCTCTGTTTCTCAATGTTAACCTCTTCAAAAAAGATACTTTACAACATTATAGGAAGCATACAATACCGTTTCATGTAAAAATTCCGCACGCCAAGCTGATGTGTTGAACTTTTGAGCGTTGACCTTCATTCGTTCGAAGGGTGACCCGAATTAAACATTATAAACTTCAATCTTTACAATCTTCAATGACCACGAGACAAACTTTATAAAGTAAAATTAATTCAATTAAAAAAAAAATATTATAATACGGCATTAAATAATAAATATGATAAAAAAAAGAAGATAGAGTACGGCATATCATTTTGGTGCATGTAAATCAGTGTACTAGTCCCAGCGAAGGTTCGGGCGGCCGGTGCAATATCGTCGATTTCGGACAGTTTTCAACTGAAATGTTTCGCGTTTTCGTGCAGAAAATAGCGAGAAAATCATTTTTTGTGATTTTCATAGCTTTAAAAAAATTAGAAGAGCAGGTAAGAAAACCTGACTATCGATTTACATTACATTTGAAAAACTATCTGAAGTAATATTAGAGAAAAACATCGAGTCCATTTTTTAAATGGTTGAATGAACTACTACGGGCATGATCCTTCAAACAATAATTTCAAACTTTCAATTTTCGTTTTTTTTGTTATAATCGCTACCACAGGGCTTCACATGAACCATTGGGAAAATATTTACACGTATCTACTACTGTTTTTGTTGATTTTAACTAAATTAATACGATCAAGTAACCCTTTTTCATCGGAATAAAAAATATTTTGGGACTTGCATCAAATTTATTGACAGCTAACTGATGAAAGGACACACAATTTTTAGCCGATATCGCATTTGGCGCCAATTTGTGCGACGGAGAAATCCCTTAGTGATAGCGCCCCTGTTGATGAATATATGTCAGTGGAAAATTTAAAAAAAGTCGCGGCGAGACCAAGGTGGGCACCCGAGGTGTCGGGGTTCAAAGCCGCACCCGAGAAAAATGTTTTCCTCTTCTTTCTTTCTGCTTTCCTTCTGGGGCGTTAGGGTTAATGGATAACCAGTGCAGGTCAATGAGTTCATTTGTGATCAATGGCGTAAGTGACCCCATCCCCACGTTAGAAGTCTTGCCCCCCCCCCCTGTGGGATGCTGGCCACCCTGATATTTAAATTTGTTAGGCTTTTTTGAGCTTTTTAGCCCATTTTTGAACATGGTCATCAAAGTTTGCAACGCTTGAAAGTTGCTTTGCCCCCACCCCTTTGCTGACCCTCTGAATACAGTGGTGTAGCCAGCTGACCCTCTGAATACAGTGGTGTAGCCAGCTGACCCTCTGAATACAGTGGTGTAGCCAGCACATTTTCAGAGGGTAGGCAAGGCAAGGGGGAATTTAAAACTTTGATACAAATGGTCAAAAATGGGCTTAATCCTGCAGCAGTATGTTGAATATATTATTGAAGAGTGATTTGTTGACAATAGTGAAGCCTTTTGAGGTGACAAGAGTATGGCAAGTTTGATATACTCAGTGGTCAGCATTTTACAAGCACATCTAATCTATATCAACAGGTTGTGATGGTGACTTTGAACATGATCCATTTCTGAAGTTAGGGATCATGCTCCAGTTCTTGAGCTTCACTGAGTAAAGCCTGCAAACTTGTAGCCCCATTTTTAGCTCAAATTTGGAATTTTCTTAGCTCTACAACAAGTATAACCTATAATTTGGCCCTAATTTTGTAGTTGAAATGTGTTGAAATTTCTGTTCAGAAGGCCCTAGTTGCTCAGTTCCTAAAGCTCAGCTGTACCAAAATGAAAGCTGAATCCACCCTCCCCCACCACCTGGACTAGTACTCCCCCACGACCCACACTGGTACTCACAGGTACATTAATTAGTACCCCTGACATTATAATAGCTGTTTACCTTATTTCTTCTTTGTTGCATTGGTTTCTGTTGCAGTGGCTGATGATCTGGCTGAAAAACCAAATAGATGACAAACAGAAGAGGCAGTGCTAGGAGTGAGTACAAGCCATGGCTCCATGACATCATGTTTTCAACTTGATTTTCATTTCAGTGTAAATTGATACCTCCTCACATTAGGCAAAGTTGTCATCACCTAAAATTTGTGGAAATATAAATTCATGATAGTTTCAGTTCAATTCAAAAATTTCGTAACACATACTCTTGCAATTTGCCAACAATTGACTATATTTGCCGTGTCACACCCCATACCCCCGCCCACCCTCTAGCGGCTCTGTGACAGATCGGCACGTACTTGCTATCGGGGAAATACATGTCTTGGTTCTCCACCGGCATGACGGGAGCGTCATAGACACCTAATGATATGCCGCATGTGCGATGGTAGGCTTAAGCTAGCCTACAATGTCTACAAGCATGACAGCCTCAGGTGATTTCGCGAGTCGACGAGCATGACAAGTCGTGGGTGATCGTGAACATCATGCATCATGCTCTTTTAACTTCATTAATAAAAAATTGAAATCCTACTATTACCCGTTATTGAAAATTTTGTTCGATTTATGTCAACCAAAAGAACGCACAAGTCGAGTTCAGTTGACCAAAATGGTATCTCCTGCATCCTGGTCACCTCAGATATGACGTCAGTATCACAATCGGTGGATCGGATTGGTTGAAATCAACGCCACGTTTTTGACCTTACAGGGGTCAGAGATATACATGTATGAAAACAGCGATGTGGATAAAGTATCATCACCGGGACTGAGAAATGCGACATTTTCGATGTTTGTACCGGGGAATTTCAGACACGGAGACTCCGCGGAGATTTCGACAAATTCGTCCAAAGGTAACCAAAGGGTTGGGGATCGCATTTTTAACTATCACTAAATGTTTCGGAATTGAGGTCGGCTAAAAAGTAGACAGTTTCGGGGACTGTAATTGGTGTAGATGTCACATTTTGAACAGTGTTTATCTTTAGTTTAGTGATAGTTAAAAATGCGATCCCCAACCCTTTGGTTACCTTTGGACGAATTTGTAGAAATCTCTGCGGAGTCTCCGTGTCTGAAATTCCCCGGTACAAACATCGAAAATTGCACATTTCTCAGTCCCGGTGATGATACTATATCCGCATCGCTGTTTTCATACATGAATATGCATATCTCTGACCCCTGTAAGGTCAAAAACGTGGCGTTGATTTCAACCAATCCGATCCACCGATTGTTACCTTTTCATGAATATTCAATAAGCAGCTTAATACTGACGTCATATCTGAGGTGACAGGAGGCAGCAAATACCATTTTGGTCAAATGTTCCTCGACTTGTGCGTTCTTTTGGTTGACATAAATCGAACAAAATTTTCAATAACAGGTAATAGTAGGATTTCAATTTTTTATTAATGAAGTTACTTGTAGTTTTGAGGAATGACAAAGTTGATTTTAGAAACTTAGATGTTTGTTTCAACCCGGGGTTTCAACTGATGATGTAGGATCGCAAGGCGAGTGAATTCGTGAAGAGATTTGTTTGTTTGAGTGATAGTAGGATACGGGATGTAGGCTAGTCCTCTGTATTTGACCGGCTCCGACGTCTCAATTCACACAGAATTATTCGCACCTGCTAACCAGACAGCAATACATGGAACTTGTTCGAGCATGTAGCCTCTATCGCAAATCTTTGATTTGCGTTAGAGACCCGACCATAGAGGTTATTGTGCGGACCCGATACACAAAGATGCGCCGGCATATAAACATTGATAAAATGCTTCATTTTTCACAAACACATTTTCATAAGCGTGTCATATAAGCTTAATTAAGTTCAACCCTACCTTTTGACATCTTTGATACATACGATCCTAAAAAATAAGATGATATATGAAGCCTAATTCAGCGCTGCTTACAGTGCTGCTTATCGTAGCTGTCACATCGTGGAAAATAATCTCAACCTATGAGATAATTGTACACACGTACATTCTGGTGATTTATGACTGGACAGTCACTTAGTAGGTACGAGATTACCTCATTCAGATAACACCTGTTATTTTTGTCGATCGATTAACCAGTCCAGGGCATTTCCGGTCCAAGGCAAACTCGACCACATGCAAATTCGGTCCCTGTATAAAACCACGTTTTTATGTGTAAGGGGCACACCATTAGATATCAAGGGGGTAGGCTGTAGATAGTTGAAAAAAAAATGTTCCACTGGCAAAAAAAAAATGTTGATGTCAAGGGTGAAAATGTCACAGTTAGTGCAGAAAAATTAACCTCATAGTTATATAGCTTTGAAGTAGCAATTTTTTTCGCAAATTTGCTCATTTTTCATCATTATATAAGGCTAAATAAAAATTTCTGGTAACCCGACCGACCATGTAAGGGACGCACCATTAGATTCTCCAGGGGGGGGGGCATGGGTGTTTGGGTCAGGCAGATTTTTTTTTTTTTATCGCCTCCGAAGGCAGATTTTTTTTTTTTTCGGCGGCGAAGTATTTATTTTTCAATTTTAATGTATATTTTTATTCAAAGTTGGGTGGGGAATTTTTTTTTACTGATCAGTGAGGCAATTTCTTTTTTTTCCGTCTCACTAGTGGGTAAAAATTTTTTTTTTTTCCTCTCACTAGTGGTAAGTTTTTTTTCAAAAAACTCCCATGCCCCCCCCCCTGGAAATCTAATGGTGCGCCCCTAAAACCCTTGCGACTCAAGTAATTTTATCCAATTATGTTCAAAATAAAAAATAATTGCTCACGACTGACCGGGTGTCTACAATGCTCCTCATCAGAAACTACATTATTGGCAAAAAATGGACGCACCATTAGAATTCTCAGGGGGGGGGGAGTAAGTTTTTGAGCAAAAAAAAAAAAACGAGCAAGAAAAAAAAAATTCCCACCAACACTAAAAAAAACCCAAAACTTCCCCCACCTAACTAACTGTGTATAAATGCATGAAATAAAAAAAAGCAAAAATTTCCCAGGAAATATACCATGGCAAGGTGCCGAGATGTCTAGCCACATTCTCAATAGCGTGGGAAACTGGGAATTGATTTTGATCACTTACCAACAATTTTCTAAAGCAAATGGGAAAAGGTAATTGGTTGGCTATTACATTTAGCCCCGCCCACAACAGTGACCCACTGATTAAAAGGTTTTTGGTTATAAAAAGTGAATTTATAAAGCCATTATAACGATCAGATCATGTACTTTGTGCAAACTTGTATAGTGTTGTAATCTCTAATGATTGAAGATCTGAAGAAAAATGGTCAACACACATACATTTTTTAAATGCATGAGGTTTAAATAAAATGTAACTTTAAAATCTGGGTGACTTTCACGACTGCGCCTCTCTCAGTTCTTTCTCCATCCCTCTCACTCTATTTCTGTCTCTCTCTCTCTCTCCCTTCAAACTCGACCTTCAAAATCCCTCCCTCGATCCAGTTCTCAGACTTTTTCGAACCCGAACTCGAGTCCCAATTTCCGCCATCGTATACACCTGTACCGATGGCTGGCTCTGGACCTGTACGGTACCCAGGCGCGCAGCCAGCATACGAGGGGAGGGGGCACGGTCAGTATCGTCCCTATTTTCTCAAGCCTCCACCATGTATGGCTCTCCTCTCTCTCCATCTCCCGTCAAATGTGGCTGTGTCCCGTAAGTGACTTTACACCACGCCCTATTCAGGGTGCTGTAGGTGACTTAAGACGGTGTATCATAGCAGTAAAGACAAACAAGTTAATTGGCTGTGCTCCGTAAGTGATTTTAATACAACACGCCCTATGTAAGTGACTTTAGACTGCACCCTGGTAGACGGCACAACATGATTTGGCTGTGCTCTGTAAGTGACTTTACACCACGCCCTATGTGAGTGACTTTTAGATCGCACCCTGGTAGACGGTACATAGCAATAAAGACAAACAATGTAATTGGCTGTGCTCCGTAAGTGACTGTACACCACGCCCTATGTGAGTGACTTTCACAGAACTAATTCTGTGGTGACTTTAGACCGCACTCTAGTAACATCATAAATTGACAATTTAACAAAAAGGAATTTTGATTGATCTGTTTTAAAAGAGTACAAAGTAGAGGGAATTTTTGGCACGGAGGGGGGGGGCAAGCAATTTTTGGTGGGCGAGTGGGGACAAGTGACTTTTCAGGCCGAGGGGGGTCAAGCGATTTTTGGCGGTCGTTCGAAATTTACCCGGGGGGGGGCTCATAATCATTGCACAGCCAGAGCACATTGCGTCTTCTAATTAACATGGCATCTACACATAAAAACCTAAGTGGGTTTATACAGGGGCCGAATTAGTTTGTGGTCGAGTTGGCATGGGCCAGAGCTGACGAGTCCTACTATTCACGTGTTGTACCCATTGAACATGCGATCACCGGAAAAGAAGGGAGCGATTTTTATCACAAATTGTGCCGAAATATTCATGTGAGTACACTTAAAATAGGACATACTATCTGGGAATTATGCCACCAACACGTATAGTAACAGAATGGTAAGTGAAGTTAGATAAAAGGGGGTTATTTCAGGGTATGTTTATCATGCTGTATTGTCATTATAATTTATGTGGTCTTACGTAATATGTTTACCCCCCCGAAATTAGATATGAAAGGACACTAGCCACGAATGCGAGGGCATCCGTGAGCAAATTCGTGGCTAGTGTTTCTCGAGCAACATGGAACCAGACATACACATGCATCATTAGTCCGAATAATCAGACCCAGAACAAAATATTAATTTCTGACATGATCGTGTACTGGGTCTGAACTGTTTCCATATGAAATCTTGATGGCAAATTGGACAATAGACATGATAGAAGCACATGGTTCTACGTGACAGCTTTTTAATCCCTATTCATGTTACGTGAATCACGCTATTGTGGACCATCCTTCTGATACTTGAGTGTTTGGACAAGCGGAACGGTCTTTTGTCTACCTCTCTGTTTGTAAACAAACCAGGAGGTCGAAATCGTCCTCCTCGCCGAATACGAAAGTCACCGTAATAGTACGGCACTAAATGCATCATGTGCATAATCATTGGCTTGCATTGCAGAACGTACGAAACACAAAATAATAAATGCAAGTTAAAATGACCATGCTCAGGTAGCTAATAAACAGGCCATAATTAAATCATCCCTTATAATTCGCTCCTAAACAAGTAGGCAGTACATACCTTTAAACATGTTAAATGGGCTATTTAAAATGGCAAATAAAAGTGTGGTGCTGGTGACAGTTTTCAGCTCGTCTTTTCTTTTTTCGTGGTGAGTTTTCTTGCGTGAGCAAGCGCATGCGCGTGAGTTGGGAAGAGCTCGTAGGCATAGACAGATGGCGCGAAACACAAATATTGGCACAACAATCTCGTTGAAGGGGCGAGAAACAAGACCACTCTTCCGGGCCACTCTTATAGGGATCTGGAATGAGCGTTTTGAGCGTTTCGACAGTATTTTTTGTGTGACATGAGAGCACATCAGACATATCGAATAGCACAATTCTGAATACAAAGAATGTCTCTCTGATATCAAATAATTTTCATTTGTTGAAATTCACGATATAGGCCTAGGCCTATTCAAATTTTATGTCAAATTATTAAAATATTTTACATTTTTGATATATAACAGTCCTCGAAGTAAATTTTATAAATCTAATGATATATTCTTAAAGTGTATGTAGCTGGGAGGAAAAGCCGACGATCAATTGAAAATTTTGACCTTTCATATCAAAGATATGGATTTTTTTCCCAAAAAGACCTAATTTTTGTGGTGTTTTGGTATTTTAAAAATCCATATCTTCAATACGAAAGGTCAAAATTTTCAATTGGTCGTCGGCTTTTCATCCCACCTACATAGGCCTACACTTTAAGTATAAATCATCAGATTTATAAAGTTTACTTCGAGTCCCGCTTCGAGTACTGTTATCAAAAATATCAATTTTTAATCATTTGCCATAAAATGTGTATTACATTGCGAATTTCAAAAAATCAAAATTATTTGATATCGGAAGGCCATTCTTCGTATTCAGAA
Source organism: Amphiura filiformis (assembly GCF_039555335.1). Lineage (NCBI taxonomy): Eukaryota > Metazoa > Echinodermata > Ophiuroidea > Amphilepidida > Amphiuridae > Amphiura > Amphiura filiformis. The sequence continues at coordinate 87,901,836 of NC_092628.1, read as the reverse complement.
TGCAATTCGATATGTCTGATGTGTTCTAATGTCCCACAATAAATACCGTCCAAACGTTCACACCCCATCCCTTAAGTATGTAGATTCTGTCGGTCGGACATCTGGTCATGAACCGGCTGACAATCAGGGGCGGACTGGTGGTTTTCGGCGGCCGTGGCAAATTTATTAAGACCGGCCCTATTACTCCAATAGAGCGCAGTGAGCGAAGCGAGCGTAGCGACTAGCGCATGGGGTCCAGGGGCCCGCGTAAGGGCCCCTGGCAGGGTCCAGGGGCAAAGCCCCTGGTGGGGGACCAGGGGGCGAAGCCCCCGGACAACTAAGGGTTTTAGCTATTCTAGGGGGTCAGGAAGCCCGGATTTGACAACGATTTCTGAAGCCAAATTCCATTTGTACAGACTTGAAATATTCTTTATCCATTGTGACTCACTTGCAGTAATCAAGATCAAACCAACAGTTATTCAATTTATAAGTAGTGCATGATTTGTTTTTGACATTGGGGTTGGAAAAATATTCTTGAAATAGCACCTTTTGGCGACATAAGTTTATTGTACAAATGCGCGCGAAGCGCACAGACATTTTTGGCATATTGAAGCTAAACTGGTGATGATGTAGTGGAATAAATTCGCGCGAAGCGCGAAAAAATTGACACTTTTTAGGCTAAAATGGCCAAATTACCCCAAATATGAGATTGATTTGGTCAGAAACTCACATAGGCCTACAGGTGTCATCATGGGGGCTTGTATGGACCATCCCTGTTAAAATATTGGGGGGGGGGGATTGATCCCCCATCCCTCGGGGTCTACGCCTATGAGTTGAAACATCCAAAGGGAAAGAAATTGGTTTGAGTATTGAACTGAGTAATGTGGCTGTAAGTATTATGTAATGTAATCCCTGCATTATTTTACAAGGAGCACCCCAGCCCAGAGGTTTTCGAATGATGGTCTAGCCGTGCTAGTTTTGACAGCTGATGGTGGTCCAAATGGCCAAAGGCCGGGAGGGGGGCACTCACTAAAAATGAGTGAAGCGACGTGCGTGCAGTGCGGCCACAACCCACATTAACCCCCATTTTTCAACTCCCTTTCACTCAATGACCACTTTTTTATTTTTTATTTTACTGAATTACTGAACTCCTCACTCAATGACCCCTATTTTTTTTTTTCTTTTTTCAATAAGACCTCCCTTTGTAAAGAATTTTTGACAAATTTCTGGTAGTCTTTCACCGTTGTTTCTCAAAAAAAATCCCATTTTGATGACTTTTGAAAAACAATTATCAAAAATTTGTCAACTTTTATATTTTGACCCAAGTTTTGTCCCATCTCACTGAAAGAACCCCCTTTTGAGGCCTCCTTACTGAATGACCCCCTTGGTTATATGGCGTCGAAGCTCTCACCAAAAGACCACTATGATAGCATGTATAGTTTCAAACTGGTGTCCCATATGTCCGCACATCCCCGTCACTTCGAAAGTCGAGTGCCTGTAGGCCTATCAGCCCCTATTTCTACAGGCCTTAGGCCCTATCACTATGCAGACAAACAGCGGGCACACTGTGTAGGCCCTTATATTACTCATCCCCCTCAATGATCCCCCTCCTTTCTTCTCTTTTCCTTTCTTTCTCCTATGTCTGCCTAATACCAAATGCCTATACCGGCCCTAGCCTCATTCCGCAGCCGCAATGAAATACCAATATTCCATTGACAGCCGGCCCAATATTTTGCTGTTGGCTTAAAATTAAAAATTTTTACTGTATCGCATCTCCTATTGGCCTTTTGCTGTGTTTACGGTCTAGAGAATTGATTCAAAAGGCCATTTGTAGGTGATGCCGCGACGGTGTACTAGTGGCCGGCCTATAATAGCTTAGTGTTAGGGCCTATACCTTAAGCCCTATATGGCCTATGTCTTGGGTTTTACGCCTTCGGCTCTCGGACCTATGCCTCAGGCCCTAGGGCCTATGTCTTAAGATACTTCCCCGTTCTCTCCCCTTTTCTTCTATTTTCCCTTTCTTTCTTCTCTTTTTCCTTTTCTCTCCTTTTTCTCCTTTCTTTTCCTTTTTCTTTCTTTTTCTCTTCTTTTTGAGCAACCGGCCCTGAGCGGCCCAGAACCAAGCGGCCCATGTGGCGATCGCCACAACGCCACAGTGGCCAGTCCGCCCCTGCTGACAATAGCACTGGAGTGAAAACAACATTCGCATGCACTGATCTCTGGAGTGTTTCACAAGCTATCACACCATTATGATTGTGCCCCGAATATGATACCTCCGTGATTGTGCCAGGTTCGACTCTCTGCAAATAAAAATATGCTAAGGATGGCGCCCAGGGCACGTGCCCCACGTGCCCGTCACTACGCCACTGCTGCCTCCCATTTTTTCTTTTTATCCGCCCTCATTTTTTCTTCCCTTTTCTTTCTCCATTCTCGTTTTTTTGTTTGTTGGGGGTTTTTTTCGCCCCCTTTTTTGCGCCCCTCTGCGTTTGCCGCCCTAGGCGACCGCCTTACCTGGCCTAATGGTCGGAACGGCCCTGCATTGACGATGGATGGATAAAACTTTATCGCTGTTTGTAGGCCCGATATGTATCGGCGGATTTTTATGAACTTTGCTAAGGGGTGGTGCAATAATTATGTGTATTCTGGGGTGAATTCTCAAAATGGTCTGCCAAAATCGCTTGCCCCCCCCTCTGGCCGTGCCAAAAATCTTTGCCCCCCCCTTTCGACGTGCCAAAAACCTTTGCCCCCCCTTTTGATGTGCCAAAAAATCTTTGCCCCCCCCCCTTACACATGCAAGATTTTGGGGAACCCGAATTGAAAACCTTAAATTGTCTTATCATATAGTGCGAGCGCAGCGAGCAGGAAATTGCATATTTGAACGTGTTCCTAACGTTTTCCTACGCCTTTTAGGGCGTAATATAGAAACGGTGCCCAAAATATCTGTGCCAAAAATTGCTTGCCCCCCTTTTGACCTGCCAAAATCGCTTGCCCCCCCTTTTGACCTGCCAAAAAATGCTTGCCCCCCCCCTTTTGGCCGGCCAAAAAATCTTTGCCCCCCCCCTATAATTCACCCCCCGGGGGTACACATAATTATTGCACCACCCCTAAATGTATATCGTCAAGTGAACTTTTGTGGATAGATAGAACTTTGATGTCTTCACTATTTTGGTGTTTTTAATATTTTCCCCCCTACCCTGGCTACATGGGTGCGCCTATTGTAAGGCGGGATTTATTACGTTACTACTACTACTTCTACTAGTATCTACCTGGGTTTAATGTGCACCCCCCCCCGACTATAACAAACCACATTTTTTAGCTATGGTCCTATAACATAATCAAGATGTTAACAAACATATTTCCCGGCACTCCGGTCATATTCAAGGTTTAAAGGTCAACACAGTGGTCAAATTTTAAAGTTGCTCAAATCTGGTTAACAAGCACACCAAATTATTCCTCTCATTGCAAGGATTCAGAAAAAGCATAGTTTGACCTTCCTATGACATCCGTTCTTGAAAAGGGTTAAATTTTTGGGGCTGGTCAGTGTTGTTTTTTTGGCCACAAAGGGGCCAAAAATTAAAAATGCTCCGATTTGAACGAAATTGGTCTCAAATTCCTTTATGTAAAAATAAGTCAAATAAGGATTAGTTATAACCATGTATGATGTCTCGTTACCTAGGAAACATCACAACATAGGTTGTGGTCAATAGGCTATAATTGACCTTTAGGCCTATTGGGCAATAATGAAGCATTATAGACGTGGTGTAAACGAAAGAACATTACGATATATAATGGTAACAACACAACTTGCTAGTTGGACAGTCCATGGTAAAAGGAAATACTAGCAATATTATAAAACACAAAATGTTGTAAACGACATGGTAAAACGAAATACTAGCAAATTATAAACGACATTAGGCCCTACTAGCGAAGTCTAGGCCTACGACGTTTTTTAGTCAAATTCAAACAAAAATCGTACCAAATTTGACCCGGATTAAATTCAATTCAGCCCAATTATGATACAAGATAATTTGACCCTTTTTACTAATAAAAGTCTTTTAATGTGAGGTTGACCGAGATTATGGTCAAACGACAAAGTTACTAGTTGACCAGTACATGGATAAAACAAAATACTGGGAAAATTATAAAACAAAAGGTTGACCAGGACATGGTAAAACGGCAATACTAGCAAAATTATAACACAAAGGGTTAACCAGGACATAATGTAGGCCTATATTAATCAGATAATAGACACTATTATCTATAGGCCGACCGCCGGAGCAATGTTAATTTACGCCAATAGGAGACTCATTTTTCACAGGTTCGTCTGCAATTAACATGATTAATATCTGACTAGAACAATATCCATGTGATTGTCCGTCCGATTTTGTTAACCTATAGCCTAATTACGATTGAGCTACAGAAAAGGATATGCCTACTTGCATCACCAATTTGCATATTCATTAACCTCGGGATTAACCTATCACAGCGATTGATGATTATAAGAATTTTCACATCATCTGCTGGTTTCCATAGTTTGCATTTACAGTGTTTAGTTCATTATAGCTTAACATTCATCAATAGACACACGTAATAATCAGATACGGGTACCTGTATAGCTACTGGGATTGGAGGAGGTATGTCAAAGAAGACGAAACAACGTACAAGTATAGATTGAATTTGAACTTCGAGGAAACAGGTTAGTAGTAATTTTCCATTTTGTTTGTGAAAATGTTTATTATAATAGCTTATATATCTATAATGCTAAATACGATTATAATAATGGACTTCTTCGGTCAATTTTCATCGCATCATTTTGGTTTTTTAACTTAAATTTTTACACATTCTAAAAGGTTTTATTTGAGTCACTCGGTTGCCGTGACAAGCATGTTAAAAAAAAGACTGATAAAGAAGACTAAACAGATGCTCCGCGAGACTATAATTATATCACAGTATACTAGATCCCTGACTATATTTACACGAAACACTAACACTTCAGATCTATTGTTCTAAAATATTTTTTCTAAAATCATGCTAAATCTTATTTACTGTCCCAAATGTATTTTAACAACTCTTTAATTCACAAGGTGACACCAATCCTACAGTCAATCATTGTTAATGTTTGAATAAACAAACCTTGCTTCATTTCACGAGTTATTTCATAGCCAAAATTATTGGAAAATAATACTGATATCCAGAATTTTTGAACACTGCTACTGACAGCCCTAGCTGCGAATCACTTTCGCACTAGTTTTTCAGATTCACTGAAAGGTCTCCACACGTTAGTCTGTTTGAAGAACTACAATCATAGAAAAAAAGTCTTGGAACTCTCCCCCCCTCTCCCCCCGTTCAATGTTGAGAAATGCCAATGTCTTCAGCAGTTTCCCAATGTGTTCCAACATTGATTGATAGGGAGAGGGGAAGGGTAAATCATTGTTGTAGATGTCATGCTTGTTCCCAGGCAAAATATACGTCAGGCACATTCTCCGATAAAGTGTTCAAAATGCCAAATATGTGTCGTCCATAGTGTCAAGTCGTATTCAGACTTGTTTCTTCAGAAAGAAATAACTTTTATTAATATAACTTATACTTAGGAGTTGCTTTTTAAAATGTGTGAGGCTAGAGCTTGTAACATGCCTAGAAAGTATAAAACAATAAAGCTGATTAGGCATGTCCATTGTTTTCCTCCATGTCGCCAGCCAAGGTGTGTTCAGTATAACGTGTCCCTGCTCTCTAAACATGCGCGCACATAATGGATTATAGGTACTTTTCATTAGCTGGTATCATGCCCTAATTATAAAGTATAAATCATCACAACACAGATTATTAAATTTTCCAACAGGTCTTAAAGACTATGTCGCCAATATTGTTCACAGATACGTTACCATATTTCTAATGGATAACAATCTGTGAAAATAATTGGCTAGATGAATGTTCTCATATGTGATGGATCAAGCAGGCTCCATAGTTATATTATATATATGGAACAAAAAACAATGGTTTCAAAGTAAAAAAAATCAGGTCTATTAATGGCAAAAAGTCCTGACGTTACGTTCATGCCTTCACAGATACGTTACCTAAATTCTACTCTCCTCGGAAAAAACGTTGTGATAAATGAAGCCAAATACCATACCAGACTTTAGTACATTGGGTGATGACTGATCAAGTATGGGTATTAAGTCGGTCAGTTTTTACACTTGCACGATTAAGACAAAGATGGGAAAGGGTTTCACAGATACGTTACCACTGATACGTTACCCCCAATACGTACAAGTAATATTGCTCAAAAATGAAATATTGTTGAAAAATCACCCATGCATTGTTTTGTGTTCTTAAACTATTAAAGTGTACGATTCTGAATGAATTTTATGAATTCTTTGTGGTTGGCATTTTGTCATTCCTGAGACCAAACTTGGACGCTTTAACGGAGAATGGGCCGTCAATGAAATTCTGCACGGAATTTCGACAGAGTGCATGTACCACAAAACGTTCCAAGGATTTTATCCAAGATTGTCTCTACCGAATGCAAAATATTTCATCTAAATTTCGTTTTAGTCTCATATCATAACTCAAAAACGGAATGTCGCGTCGTATGAGCTTCACATTGCACGCGATTTGAGAGTGGATTATATGCTTTAAAATAATAACAAAATTGTTGATAAAGAAATTTGTTTATTTAGGAAGTGGTCACTGAAACCACCCCCTATGCTAAAATACACACATATCGCAATTATAGCTCTAAACTGCTCTAAAATATCGTTTTTGTCCCAATACTCAAAAGCAGAATGTTGTATGAGCTTCATATTGCACAGGAATTGGATGTAGAGCATGTACTTTGGAATCATAATACAATTGTTGATAAAGAAATTGGTTGGTTCAGGGAGTGGTCACTGAAGCACCCCATACCCTAACGTACACGCATTTAATGAAGCTTTTGTGCTATATCTCAAAACCGAGAAATCGTATCAAACAGATATCTCGTAATGACGGCTCTAAGCTGCATGATTCTGAGTTGTCTAATTTATTTTTTTAATTAATGTTTAAAGTTCACCTTCATAACATGCACTTGTTAGATAGGTGAATGAGCGTTAGAAAAAGAAAAAGGAGTTTTATTTTAATCTAAAACCGCGTGTACATGACGATAAACTACGACTATCTTCAATAGATAGCATTAAATTGTTTATGACATGATGTAACAACTATCTTCAGCAGATTTGTGCTTCACAATTTTGTGTATGGGGGTGTATGTATAATGTTTGTAGGGGTGTGTGTGCGGAGTGTAGGGTGTGGGATGTATGTGGGGTGGGCGGAGGGGGTTTGTAGGACTATTATAAGATCACATTTAAATCGGAAAGTATTTCATTTGGGAAAGAAATGATTAAATAAATTAATCAAACATACAGAAGGAAAGGAAGAAAGAAAGACAGGCAGAAAAAATAAAGCAAAAATGTATACTTCGTGTATTTAGGCCTATAATAAACAAAATTTTCACCTGGTTCGCCGTCGTAAATAATAAAGGAGACAGAAAAAGTGATACCGCCTGGGAATCAAACCCAGGACCTTGGCATGCTTGCCACGGGAACTTCGTGATTAGGCTGGTTGCGATTCGAACCTATAAGTGGTCACTTTTATTTAAAATGTTGCCTTTCGTTCATTCTTTAATTGATTCATTCATTGATCTTTCTTTCTTTCTTTCTTTCTAATACAAAGAAAGGAAAAAGAAGCATAAAAATAATGAATAAGTGTAAAGTGGAAAGTGGGTGGTAGATTAGACTATATGATGCGCCAACTTCAGCCTCCTGCTTTGCTCCTATTCTTTCTCCCTTTTTCCTACTGCACGCTCTTAACCTTCTTCTGCATGCTTCCTTCCCTCTTTGCTTGCTTTGCTATTCCTTACTATAGGATAAAGGTTGTAGGTAGACTGTAGGTACAGGTGACATTACCATCAGCCCACCTGTCCCTAATCGCCTCTCTGTAGTTACCCAACCCCACGTTCTCGAAGATTGCATGTCAATCGCGTATCACCTGTTACGGCTCAGAACTTTTTCTGAGTTAACAGACGGGGCTCTGGGGGTAGTGGACTGTAGCCGGATAGGTTATTGGAGTAGCCTAGATGACTGAAGCACACTGCTTCATACTGTAGTTACTGTCCGTTTTCCTATACACAATACACAGTGCTCTCACCATTGACGCGTGACCTCTACAAATGATGTATGTTGGAAGAATGGACACTTGCCTAGTTAACATCACTGTGTGAAAAATAACCAGCCAATATTTAATTTATTCTCCAAACTTCTAGCAAATATGTTTCTCTAACATGACCTAAAATTACAGCTAGGTTAGATGTTCAGAAATGGTCGCACTTTTGTAAAATATGAGTGAGGGCAAAGCATAGCTAGCTAGCTCATAGCTAGCCAACTCCCCGTATTAACATGTTAATTGAATGGAGATTTGACCGAAAATATTGAGCTATATTGGTAACGGACCGCTCCGTTCTGAAGGATGCCACAAAAAACGGTACAAGCTACATTTAAACTATTCTAAATAGGTTCTAGAAAATATAGTTTTGTAACATGTCCTAAATTTTTAGCTAATTTAGATGTTTGGAGAGGGTCGCACTTTTGTGTTTTAGGAAGGATATGTAAACGACAGATAACACCAAAAATATGAAGAATTATTTCCAAACCGTGTTAAGTCAACAATCATTATGTTGCTCATTTTGAAGAATGCTGGTTAACAAAAAGCAGGTCTTTGTCTCATTTCGTGAACAAAGGTACACATACCATTGTTTCCTTTCGTTTCCTTTATAATCGGTTACCCAACTGAAGCTATAATACCAGCTTTATTGCGATGTCGCACATTGAAAACAGACACTTGTGCACAACCAGAGAAGATCTGATTTAATCAGTTGAGCTGCTTCAATGAGTGTTATCTTGGTTTAATAGCTTTTAATGGGGTTTAAGTCCTGCAAAGGTCGAGATGAATTCTACTGTAGACATGACTGCATCATGTTGTCTGCATCCATCGTAAGGGTGAGGTAACCCGGACTTTAAGGGTGAGGTAACCCGGACTTCAACCTCTACTGACAACTCACCCAGCCAGCGCGTCAGTATATGGCTAAAACCCTTTAAGAATCGATATGGAAGTGAAAGTAAAAAGAGGCCGTAATGCCCGAGGCCAATACGGGCGCAACCACCAGAGAAAAGATGGTTGCAGATTGCCCAATCATGACTCGGAAGCCAACACTTCGTATGGCGTTTTGCAGCCAAAGCCGAAAGGACGCTGCAAGATTGATGAGAGCCATATGAGTGGACAAAGAAGTACCTTGTACCTATACCTTGTAGAGATTCTCCTCGTAGACCTCCTCGTGGAAGTGTAACACAGGGCTGACGAGAGTGTGGGACGCTAATGTTTACTTCTGGTCGTCGTCGTTGAGATCTGGTCCACTTCTGAAATAGCTTGTTTAAAGGGTTCAGTTGTTTTGATGTCTACAGTCGATTGGGGTACCCGGGGGGGCCACTCGAATGGTGAAGGGGGGTATCAGGCGCGTCCGTAAATTCACGTAAAAAGGGTATTTTTTCAGACTAGTGCACGTTACGTGCGTAACGCGAATAGGGTATCAAATCCATGTAAAATTGGTGTAAAAGGGTATGTTTTTGGAGCTCTTACGTACTTAGGGTAGTTTTGCCCCGGGGTTTTGCCAACGGACTCAATTCTTTCGACGCTAGACACTTAACCCATACCAAACTGGCAAAAATATACATCACTTTTCTCCCGACTTTCGTTGATGCATGCATATTAAAAAAATTTTAATAGGCCTACGGAAACCATCTTGTTGTAGCCTACAACAAGATGGTTTCCGAAATAATTTTCTCCTGCACATTAATATTTTAATAACCATCTAATACTATGTCTTCTGAAGGTATTCAGTTAACTATTTAGCTCTATTGGTGCAAAAGAATAAGCCTATACAAGATGGTTTCCGACTGCGTTATTCTCCCGACTTTCGCATGATGCATGCACATTAAAAAAATATATGGCTAGGCCTACAAGATGGTTTCCGAAATAATGTTCTTCCGACTGGCTGATTTTTCATGCACATTAATATTTTACTCAACCATCTAATGATATGTCTTCTGAAGGTATTTAGTTAACTATTTAGCTCTATCGGTGCAAAAAAATAAGCGTACAAGATGGTTTCGGACTTTGTTTTTCTCCCGACTTTCGCATGACTAATGCATGCACATTAAAAAAAAACTATATAGGCCTACAAGATGGTTTCCGAAATGATTTTCTTCCAACTTGCCGATTTTTCATGCACATTAATATTTTTTATTAACTATCTAACTGCTACACATGCTTTGTCTTCTGAAGGTATTTAGTTGACTATTTAGGTCTATTTGTGCAAAAGAATAAGCCTACAAGATGGTTTTCGACTTTGTTTTGTCGTGACTTTCTCATGGTGCAGCACGGGCACATTAATATATTTTCTTTAACCATGCATAGACAACTGCTATCATAGTATTCTAATTGACATTGACACTTGACTGTTTTAACCCGGTGTTTTAATGATGTATTGATCAATGATTTTCTGAAATTAGTGAGTTGCCAGTCCTATTCATTTAAATTAATAATTGATAAATACCAAAAAACGATGTTTTACCACTTTACTGATGTCCTATTAACTCCAAATTCAAAACCTAGTTGTTTGTTTTTCGCAATTTAGCCAGTTGCCAAATTGAATAAATTAATAAATTTAGGACTTACTTTTTTAGGGATTTTGCCAACTCAAATTTTGAGAAAACATAGTTGTGCATCCTTAAACTATCGTTTTAATGGAAGCTACTACTAGTACTATTATAATAGGTAAGCTTTGTGAATAAGTGACTTGTGATTAAAAAGCAAGCTCTTGGAAACCTTAAATTTCTCTGTCAGACGGCGGAGCTCTGTCCATTTTTTCAGAAAAGCTTTATTTTAAAGAGCTCTATCTCTTGACACAGTTCATATGTACGTAGGGGGCTCAGTTTTCAAGTTATGAACCTTTGAAGTTGACACTTTTACATTCAACATGTTCAAGCTTTTCATAACATGCATTTATTTAATAAAGGAAGCAAAAACACGTTTTTGGTCCAAGTTATTTCCAAAATTGACCAAGGCAATAGCAGCTTCTTACTTATTTTATGGTTAAAAGCACCTGTTTCTTATAGTGTTGTTTACCGGGGTTGTTTAGGGGTAATAATTGCATGAATTGTTAAGGGATAGAGAAAAGACAACTACTTGTTTAGGGTAGCAAATCACGCTACTTATACTTGTTTAGGGGTGCAAATTTCAGTCTCATCAATACTTGTTTAGGGTGCTTTCTGTGAGTCCACAGACGCGCCTGATACCCCCCTTCACCATTACAGTGGCACCCCCGGGTTGGGGTAATTGGTTCCAAGATGAAATTGTAAGGGGGAAAATGATGTAGCGAACTGGCTTGTTGTGATGAAATTAGAGTTGCTCTGGTATTGTTGGTTGTGCGTCCGTCTTGGTCAGTCAACTTTCTTGGTGGTGTATTTATTCAATTCAAGTTCAAATCCACCATGAATTATTTTGTGAAAAGCACATAAACGTTGCTTTTCACGTCTCTGCTCCAAAGTGTTCCAATTTAAGGTTTGAAGCATATTGTTCACACTTGATTTTCTTCCATAGTCTCCTAAGACAAAGCGTGCAGCGCGTCTTTGCACCATTTCGAGGAGTTTTGTGTTTTCTTTTGTGACTGGATAACCGCACGGGAGCGCACGTTTCTGTCGGATAAGTATCATGAAACTAAGAGTTCCACTGAAGTTCAGCGTCTTTTTCGTCTCCAATTTCCTACAGCTACCCGGGTTTCATGTAAGGGAGCAGTATACACCAGGCACAAAAAGAAACTCGTCAGTCATATTCATCCTCGCTGTTCAATAACTTGATCATTTTGGATTATTCTGAAATATACATTTTGTTAATTGGACTTTTCTTTCTCATTTGACACCCTGTTCGTGAACATTGAGCAAGTATTGACCAAGATATGCGCCTCCAAACTCACAAACCCCAAAATGAAAAGTTGCAATTTTAACGATTCAATTGTGCCTGTTACACTGTGTGCTTTATTGATTGGCCCGTGGTGCTTGTGTGCAATACAACGATGCGTTCCCATTGAAAATTGTTGAAAATGCAACTTTTGATTTTGGGGTTTGAAGCTTTGGAGGCGCATATCTTGGTCAAATCTTGTTCGTTTTTCACGAACAGGGTGTCAAATGAGACAGCAAAGTCCAATTAACAAAATGTATATTTCAGAATAATCCAAAATGATCAAGTTATTGAACAGCAAGGATTAATATAACTGACGAGTTTATTTTTGTGCCTGGTGTATAAGAATGTGAACAAGCTCAATGTGCATGGGACACTAAGGAACAGACAACAGGAAGCTTCAAGCAGACCACGAACTGCTAGATCACAAGTGAACATTGTTAGAGTTAGACATGCGCTACAGCAATACCAAAGATCAGCTCAATCCTTTACGCAACATTCCCCAATCAAGCCTCTGCCTGATTGTTCGTAAAGACTTGAATTGGTATCCTACCAACTTTAGTACCGTCATGGACTTCGTTGAATATTAATTAAAAGCAAAAGTTGTCTTTTCAACAATAAATCATGTTAGCACTTTGCTGATTCGTCGACATTGAAATGGATGGAAATCAATCAGCCGTGTGCAGCTACAAAAATGGGTGGTGGTATTCATATAACTTTAGTTTGCTGAGAGCAATTGCAACAATTCTTTTTATTATTTACACGTGTAGAATTCGCTCTTTCCGGTGGTACTTTTATTTTTAGCAGATTCCTTGCAGATCTCGAGTTACAGCCCATACTGCCCTACCTTGTTGAGGACTTTCAAAAGAAGTACCTGCATGTGCAACCATGACTGCTTCAAAATAGCCCGCCAGAGTCATGCAGGTAACAAGGGGATGACACTTTTATTCACATTTTCATTTTACAACGCAAACCTATATCGAATCCCGGTGGTTTGCGAATAATGAAATGTCCGCATCCCAGATCAATTAAACCCTGGTATGAATTATTTATTAGCTTTCGCCACGATCCGTTTTGCAATAACATAAAAGCACTTCAAATAACAGCTCGTTGAGTTCAATGAACTACGCCCTGAAACCGATGGCGAAGTGCCCCGTAAAGAAGCTCTCCCATTGACCTCTATACAGGTCAGTGAGCTCTCCATTCACAAATGAACAAGTACAATAGGACAAGGCCAGCACCTATGACCTGCTTAGTGACATGTTATTTTGAAGTCTTCTAAAGCTTAATATCTTGAAGATTAGTATTCGTTTATACATATGGACTGCGCATTTATGATGCAAAATATTAGTTCTTATATAAAATTACAAAATATTGGTATTATGACACACGGTATAGGTGATATAAAACTACTAATAAAATCATGTCATCATGGCGTCATGTCAAAGGTTCAGTATATCCCGTATGTTTGTCTAAATTAATATTTTCAGAACAATTTCTACACCCATTTAATATGTACTCAGGTGGAACCCGACTTTTTTAAATTTTCATTTCTTTTTATGTAACAATTTCAGGTTTTTCCATTGCACGGGGCCGCCGGGCAATACAAATTTAATGCTAACATTGAATAAACGCGGAATTAAGAATATGCGTTTCTAGTATATACAGTGTCTGACTCTACCTGAGGACCTAGCCTGAGTCCCATGGGCTCCAAGAATGGCTCTCCATACACAAATGAACAAATACAATGAAGGGTCACCATTGCTCTCCATACACAAATGAACAAATACAATGGAGAGTCCGACTGCCATGCAAATGAGCCAAGTGTCCTCTCAAGGTATGCTCTGTGCAGGTAACTCCGAGGTCGTGCATTGAATTGGTTTGAATGAGGAATACTACGGGAATCAGCGCCTTTTGTTAGAAGTCACGCATGAGTAAAGTGGATAATCTCTATTGTCGCTAAGAGTGTACCATGTCATGATGTGGTGATAAAGTACGTGGCCTGGATTTTTTTTTTTTTTAAATAGTTGATAGCATGTTACCTCAAGATACTATAGCCAAATGTTTAGCGTCCTGACAATTTCAGTTTGTCAGATAAAAAATCTTGAATGGACCAAAAAACCTCACGAAACGATTAACACATTTACAGTGCATGGACGTTATTCAAATAAACGTACATAGTGCAGTTTTGGCCACGGCAAATTCACCGTGACCTTTTCAGCCATAAAAGTTCGGTGGCTCAGAAAAGAGCCATTCATTCTGCGGTTCGAAAACCTTTTTTGTCTCTTTTATAGAAACGTGGTGGCTCTGAAAAGAACCGTTTAGTATTATGATTAAATTAATTTAACCTTATTTATTGTTAAGACTGTGCGTCCTTTCTTGGACTCGAGTTTGATATCAAGTCCCGACTTGGACCTGATACCGAATGATGAAGCCTGACTAGGTTACAATCTTGAGGGTGGCGACTACGAATCCTTTCCTGGACTCTAACTTTGAAAAAAAAACAATCAAGTTTGGTTGATATCAAGTCCAGACTAGGACCTGATACCGAATGATGAAACCTGACTAGGTTTAATCTTGAGAATGGTGACTGCGAGTCCTGACTAGGACCCGCTACAGAATGACGTTTCTTACTGAAAACTTCGCTATCAAATATCTGCTGCACTCTCATTAGTTGTGGAGTTACAGTCAAAAATGATGGAAAACCAATATTTGATCAATAAATCAATAACTACTTGCCTTGAGTTGCTGAATTTTCAGTGCAGTAGTTGTAGTCCTTGCCCTATAATATACATATCTTACTTGTCACCAATGCGCTATAATTTTTGAGAAAATGCAAAAATAGGCACAAAATTGGCCATGGGTGTAGTACCCCCTTAAATTAATCATGTGATATGATCATTAATCAAGCCCAGGAAGTTTACAATGACTGAAAATAAAAGACTTAAAAAGACCCTATTTTGCTGGACTCTGGGAGGATTCGAAGCCGAGTCCTTGGGGTCCGAGTCCAAGTCCTTAGCTTCCGAGTTCAAGTCCGAGTCCTTGAAAAAAGGACTCGAGTCCGAGTCCCGAGTCCTCCAACACTGTTTAAAGTACACACTGATGTTCAAAATTTGGTTCAGTCCAAAATAAGCACAATTTAAGTATAGATCTACCACTTGGCATGAATGTTTATCAACAAAGGCGAGGGACTCGTCTATCGATATGCTCGAACGAGCCGCTATCGCTACACTGTTCTATGGCTTTCCTGTACTATATGAAATGTGGCGGGCGATTTAAAATCCACATGCCCTTAGCAGACTACGCTGCGTACACACACTGCAGGGCAAAGAACAATGGAAATAGCCATAATGCGCACGCATACTGCCGGGCAATGACGTCACATGCCAAGTGGTCTATACTAACTGACACTGGGATCCAAATAAAGTATAGTTAAAGCACAAAAAAATTCCCATATTTATCAAAATATTCATAAAGTATAATTAAAGTCATATAAAGCACATTTAAAGTACCTTTAAAGTACACAGTATGAAAAATAAGCACATTTAAAGTACACTTTATATGTACTAATTAAGTACAGAAAGTACAAAGTACCCATAAAGTACAGATAAAGTACATTTCTAATGTGCTTTATTTGGTCCAGGGATGAATTTAAGCAATGGAATTTCAGAAGAAAACACAGCTGATCATGCCTGGTCTTCGTATCAGAAATGTTGCTAAAATTGCCCTTAAACTAAATTGCTCACAAGATAAAATGAACTCATTGAAATAACTTTCATCCAAAATTTCAAACATCAACAGAATAAATAAAATCTGTTCAAAAAATGTCAATGCTATTCTACCAAAAAATTATATGGACTCTAACATGTGCAAATTCACAGCTAGAGTCCTCAACATACAGGCCCATTCAATGATTTGCTCATTCGGTCTATCATAAAAATCATCAAAATTAAGATTCTGGTACGTTTGTCATTTTGTAAACACAGCCCGCTAGTGGTTCAACCAAAAACTGTGTATTTTAAGACAAAAATAAGGAATTTACATGAATCTGTAATTTAAATACCGTACTGACAATATCTAAATTAGCTACATGTGTTTGAATGGGGCTTCAACTTCGTTACTACTGCTGTTTTGTTTGTTTTTTGCCAAATTTTTCATTTCAAAAATACCAAATGACAATTTGAATGACTTATCCAAGTTCACTTTTAAGCAATTTATAAACAATTTCAATTTTTTTTACACTTTCGCTGGGATCACTGAATGGGTGTTTTTAAAACTGTGTCAGTGATCAAATTGGAAGCTAGCGTATGACTCCAACAGACTAGTTCAATGATTAAAATTTAAATACTTTAGGTCTAAAAGAAAATCATAATACTATGGTACTGTATTCAGCAAAGTCCTTCAGCGGTGTTCAAAGGCTCTTCATGATTCTCGCATAAGAAGAAATAGATCACGCCTGGACAGGGTCTTAGGCAGGATTTAAAGGTTGTAGCATTGCTAAGTAGCTTGATCGGTGAATGAGGTGCCGATGCGATGATGAGGCAGTTTAATCTTTTCCAAGGTTCCTTTGACAGCTTAACAATCGCGTATATGTGCGCGACGTCAAGCGTGTGCATTGGACCTTGTGCAAAATAATACGCGCTGACGGCTAACAGTATGCTTAATTTGTAAAAGGAAATCTGAATAATACTTTATCAGCCATCAGAACACCATTTCTGTGTTTACGCTATAAATAGCACCAAATTACCACTGAAAAACCTTGCTGAAAACTGTAGTCTTATTTTAAAGTCTTAGTAATAAATAGAATTGAAGGCATAAATCAATAATCCCTGACATCCTAGATACAGAACAGAACAATCTACTTACCATACTGACGCGAGAACATTTTTTTAGTCCCACCCCCATCTTTTAAAAATGTTCACCTAAAAACGTGGTGGGACTATACTTGAGTCAGTACGGTAATATGAAGTGAAAATTTAAATTACAGCTCTCAATCCAGGGCCTAGCTACATTGTGACGGGAATCACATAATCGATTCTCGTAATGATTCTCGTAAGATTCGGTTGCGAGAATCAATTTCTCTCATTGTATCATACACAGTGACTACATGATGGACTTTGATTCTTGCAAACCAAGCTGAAATCTAGGCCCTGCACTCAAAATTTTTTAATCTGTCATCTTGTTTTGTCGCTCATGGAGGGTAAATAATGTACCTGCAGGAATTATCAGATTATAAACATACATGCAAAAAAAAGCACAACAGTCAACACAGATCTTATTAAAGTAACCAGCCAGCCAGCACAGGTATCATGGTATGTCCGCTCAGGGTCTGACTTGATATCCCAGTGGCTCTTGAACCGGATGGGGGTGGGGGCAGCACTCCAACCCAATAAATTTTGTTGGCTATGGAAAAATACCATTGCCCCTTCCCCAATAACTGGGCCAGGTGCCATTGCCCACACCCCAATATTTAAAATCTTATTAATAAGTATTAATATCCTCAAACCAGACCATAACCAATGATGGCTATGAGGATAGAGCTCTTGGAGCTACGATGTACCTCAAATCACGTCAGAATCAGTGAAGCACAAGAGCATGACACCATCCATGTTTTAAAGCAATTGAATTTCGGAAACTAACGCTGATCCCGATTCCCGACAGGTATTTAAAATAAGACAGGAATTTTTGTGCAGGCTCGCAGGTGCCTGCCCGAGATTACATTACCCAGGCAGGAAACTCCCTGCCCATGTATGCGAAATTAAAAAGAAAATTATATTCTTAATTTTTTTTTGTTTTTTTTTTGTTTTGGAGTCCCTGGTCGACCTGGGCTAGACTGAGCTAATTGCTAGAATTATTCATGGACTAATCATGGACGGTTGACTCAGCTCAGCCACGAATGATCCTAGCAATATAGCATAAATGCTAGGATCATTCATGGCGCGGACTCAACGACAGTCACATGATCTTACCATGAATGATCCTAGCATAAGCCCCCCCCCCCCAAAAAAAAACATTAAAATTTCGGGTACCGGTACCAGATATGGTTTACCGGCCCGAAAAATGTGTAGGGGACGGGGCACAAAATTACCTGTAAAATGGCGAAAATCCCTGGCTTACAGCTAAAATAATAGTTTCTCAATCATGAGAGTATGACTGTACTGCGTGCACTGCGTAATGTCGCAAGTTTAGTGGAATGACACGATAGAAAAAAAAGTCGATATAGCGCAATCGATTGTGCTCGCACAGGAAATGCAGTGCCAGACTAGTCCTACCCAAAAGCGTGTGCGGTAGGCGTTGTACGCCGACGCAATTGTCATTGAGCTCTCATGATCGAGAAACTATTATTTTAGCTAAAGTTGTTTTCTTTAAACTTCCGTGGTCATGCCTGTGCGTATCGCGTACACTAGCGTAAACACAAAAGCAATAAACAATCACGCTGATTGGCTGATCAATGCACTTCACAACAAGCCGGCTGACCCATTGGTCTTCAGCGCGGCGCGTAGTAGGCGACCTTGTCACTTCTACGCGATCGCAATTCACCAGCGCGTACCCGGACCACGGAAGTTTAAAGAAAACAACTTTAGTCATGATAGTACACTTAATACAGTGGCGTGGCACCGACCATGTCCCATGCACTTATTCACAACCAAATGAGAGCTGCAAGTATTGGAAGGAAGGAAGGCACTGGATCTGAGTGATTGGGGTGCACAAGCCCTTTTTCGGCAATTTTCCTAGGCTATGGGATCTTTTTTAATTTCAAATCGATTGGGGGTGGTGGCACGTAATGAACGTGCCCCCCCCATGTGCATGTGTGGCCCTATGACACTACGTCACTGAGAATATATATATTTCGTAGCACCCGAAAAAAAAATGTGTATGGATTGCTTTGGCAATGCCAATGATTGAGATTGGTAAGCTTAAACAACATGAACATGTTAATATAGTTGCAGTCCAGCCAAGGCCTGTAAAAATGTCCTCCTAGCGCGAGAAGGTCTATGCAGAAGCCAGAAGTCACCACACATGCACGAGAGCGGGCAGGAGAGATCACGCGATTCGATGAAAATCACCATCTTTTTATGTCATTTTTGAAAAACAATTTTGATATAAAATCGAAATAACACATTTACGTAAACATACCAAAATGCGGAGAATTATGTGAACTACACAGAAATGAGGTTTAAAAAAATCGTAATTGCGTAAATCGGTCAGGAGGTAGTAGAACGTCTACTAAGGTCCTCAAATCTGGAAAAATGCAACAAAATGTTAGTATGATTCAAATGACTGAAAAAGCAACAAAAAAAATCAAAATTGTATCATGTTTCTAACACAATTGTTTTATTATTATAGTTACCTCGCCATTACGGTACATCATAAATACATTAATCGCCCCTAGATGGCAGTATTTTGATTTTTATTTCAAATCAGCCCGTACCCGGTGAGATTTCTGCAAAACTTAGCAGACGTAATGGTCGCGAGATACTACGAGAATCTTGGAGATCCTCATTTCACAATCGGCCAATCGAGCTCATTAGCGACCGTGCTCACGACTGACTGTAGTCGGTAAACCGGAATGCCTGATTGAAGGGTTAGATTGGCCAATCGCGGAGCTCGCTAAAGTGGCCAAGCTGCTGTTTTTCTCGCCGTTTCTCGTTTATCTACGTAGAATCGGCTAACATATTACCGACCGACAAAATAATTCGCGTTCTCCCCTCGCGTCCGGTGCGCTCAAAATTTTCGGATTCCCCCCTTGTTTTCCCAAATTTCTCCATTTAAAATTTAACAATCCCCCTCCTGGTTCAACGAAATATTTCGCGTTCCCCCCGCAAGACCCAAAAACAATTTCGGGTTCCCCCTCAAAATGCCCATTTCCCCCCTGTCGTAAATAACGATCGCTCCCTTAGTATCATTTTCAATTGTTGGCTTGCCATTCATTTATAAAACCTTTTTCGCTGCGGTTTTCATTGCTATGACATTCAGAACTTTGAATATTTAATATTTTAAAACGCCCTTTCCAAAATAGAGAAACTTATGCACAGTGCGTAAACACACCCCCACTTTTTAAAAAATACATGTTAGGCCTGCGTGTTTTTAAACTTCAAACACTACAAATAATCTTATTACAAGTAATAACTATTACTTATATAGTTAAAGTGTCCATGCCGACGGTTTGAAGGTTTGGAAAATAGACATTTCAAAATGATTTTTCTGTTAATTTTTTACAGATTAAGAAAAAGACATGTTTCCAGTGTAGTAAAAAGTGTTTGGCTCAATCTTTATTAGCAGCTTGATGTAATTTTTTGGCTTTTTCTGCAGCTAATGTCATCTCCATCACCGTCGTCATCTCCGTCACAATTGCAACGAAGTTCAACTGATACCAAAAATGTGTCGCACTTTGAACATTTGTTTTTTACCTACAGATGAAGGGAGTATAACCAAGATTATGCAACATATCATTACATTTCCATTTGACCAGTTTTAAGGTCAAAGCAGGGCATTATCTGTAGAGTGACGGAGATGATGTCAAGGAATGGAAATTCTGCTGTATCATCTCCGTCACGTGACGGAGATGATTCTCTCATAGTGAAAATCACCTCCAATGTGATGGTATTATTACGAAATTAACAAACTTACGACCCTAGTGGTAAAACTATAACATACACATGGTCAATAAAGGAGGTGAATAGAAATAAACGCACAACTGCTGTAATTTTGAAGAAAAAAAAGTAAAATAAATAATGCGAACACTTTAGGTATCAGAAGCGTTCGGAGATGATGATTAATAAAGGTACCCACTCGTATGAGTGAAGAAATGGTTATAGTTTTGATGAATTTATTGCGCCAACATGAGGAAAAAATGTCTAAATAAATGTTTGATGACTTCGTATCTTCACTATACAATGTATTTTGTTTATTTTTGTTGGTTTAAATACCGTAAAATGGGGTAACTTTGGGCACTTTTCAGAGTTTTTAAACCACTGCTTCAAAACAAAACCCATTACATTTCCAATTATCTCTTTTTTATGACATTAGGGTTCCCTTCTACACCTTAAAGTTGAAAAAGATTTTTAAATAATTTTGTCAGGGTGCCCTATGGGTTAAAAATAGCCTGACCAAAGTTACCCCGCATTTGGGGCAACTTTGGTCAGTGTACTACATTCCATGAAGAAAAAAAAATCAAAAAAATTGATCTTCATTGTATATGGGCAAGTTGTTATTTTTTGTGCAAAATTAGTCAAGCACACGTCCTTTTGCTCACAAATATCGATTTTTATTTTTTCTGAAAAAAATGTAAAAAATGCTAATTTTTGGTCAAAAAATTGGACATGAGCGACTATTATTTCTTCCAAATATATTTCTTAACAAATTGATACCATATATGACTAAAAAACAATATTGCTGTACGAAAATATGACTATTTAAAAAAATATATTTGACCGACCAAAGTTACCCCGCTGACCGAAGTTATCCCATTTTACGGTATTAATTTTTGAGTTTAAAGCATGGTGATATCCAAATTGTATCACAGTTTCTGTGACTTCATGACACAAGTTCAGTTTGCTAAGTGTGTCATTGTCCATCCTCCTCTGCTTGAACTTGAAATTGAAGTAGCAGATAGTGTTCTTATTTTTTGAGTTAATTATGGTGTACATGTATATTATCCTCCATGCTCTGTGCTGATTATGTTTCTGATTTTGAACACCATAGCCTACTTGCTTTGAATTCACATTTATTTCATCAGTTTGGCTGAGCAAGGTCACCATGGTTTCTTTCATTCAATTTCTCAATTCATAGTCAAGCTTTGTCTTTAATCTGTTTTGACACTCATGCCCATGTATTTATATCTTGTTGCCTATAATTCAAGTTATTTTTGATGAGTTTCTTTCATTAAATTGTAAAGTTACTTTCATTTTGTAAATTGTATATAGTGATGTGACTCTTATGCATTTAGCTAAGTCTCATTGACTCAATGGTTAGATTAAAGGGTCAAGGTTTGATGCTCTCCTTTTTTAGGTTCTTGTACTTTGCTCATGTATATCAGTCACATCATTACTATGAAAAGAAAGTTGTTCAATTTTGTTTTTGTCTTGCTTTTTGATACAACATTATGTTCATTACATTTTAGTATCAGTGAACACATCTGTTAGTTGAATGAATTTTATATTCAGGCTTTTTGATTTGAATTGATCACAGTGAAAATGATTTATTTATTTTTTGTTGGTCCTATATTCTTCCACTACTCACTGCGCCAGTTTGTACTATATTTGTTTTTCTTTTTTTGTTGGTTTTGAGTACTAAAGTTACTTTCATTTTGTATTTAATTGATATGACTTTTATGCATTTCATTGAACTGTCACCACATTCAGCTAAGTCTTCTTGACTAGATGCTTTTGTCTCTTTTTCAGTGGTTTGATGCTCACCTTTTCTAGTTTCATGTGTTTTGCTAATCAGTCATATCATGATTATCAAAAGAAAGTTGTTAAATTACACAGGGTTCTTTTGTTGTTGTTGTTGATACCCCGGGTTGATACATTTTAATGTTCATCACAATTTTAAGGGATTTAGCTGTCAAGGTGACACTCTCCGTCGAGTTTTTCGATAAATTCATTAATTTCTCAAAAAGTAAAAATAGCAGTTTAACAAATAATAGTTCAAAAATGAAAGCCATTATTGGGGGCATAATTATCGTATCATTAAAATAGGTCTGACACCAATTAAAACATGTGTTTTGATGTCCCAAGTTCATAGTAAAATATGCTCACGCTCTTTTTTACAGATGGCCTGGAATTTCATATTTCGGTTGCAGCGATTGCCCAAAAATAGGTGGTATGCTTATGAAAAGCTTTTCCGCTTGGAATGTAGATAGTTATTGTTGCTATTACTGTTCGCGATTTTAATTTATGCATTCTTTAGCCGACAATTTTCAATGCATTTTACACACTAAAAATGTCGCTCGCGTAAATACTGATATTTTAAACAGTATCCGTTTTTTAAACGAAACTACTGTCCACATTAGTTCACAAGACTTTGATGAAAACATAGATACCAAATCAGACTGCATGTGACGAACAGATTTTTAACTAGAATTGAAAGAGCCAGCGTATGTCCTATGAAAATGCTGTTTCGTAATAAATCGCGTTGTGATAAAAAGAGGGAATTTTGGACATCCTTTTGGCTGTTTTTTATACCAAGGAAATGCGTGACCTACCCCAAACTTCTCATGTAGCCTTGACTTAATGTCCGTGACTGTTTGATATTATTGAATTTAGACGATTTGAACTATTTACTTACATTTAACCCGATGTTTGGCCTGATAATGTTGTATTATATTCCAAAGATGGCGACAGCTACAGACTCACTTTAAACCAGTAAAAAGGACACGTTTCTGCTCAGATGTTTCAGAGTTTGAGACCATATATTCACGGTTTTCCTATTACAATTCAAACCTATGACAAATTTGGCAGGTTTGCGATATGCGATTTTTCATCCTGATGTGGTAGTGATGTCAGTACAGTGAGCATTTAATTGGGCACAGCCAAATAATTACTAGCGTTCGGTCAAAGCGCTGGTGTACACATGCACACGCTTAATACGCCACATAGATGCGCGAGCGAAACAGCTGCTTCAACGCGTTGACGTTGACTGCCACATCAGGGTGAAAAATGGTAGGCCTACATGTATGACTATAAAACCTCAAACACGCCCCTCGATAAAGGTTGGCAAATGAAGGAGGCGGCAGTTTAGCGAATATGCGAGTGCAAGCGCCGCCCTAACCGTGGAAGGTTTGGTTTCCGCATACCGAATATAGGTTTATATCATGGCCTCTAGGCCTCATGGTTTATTTTTCGAAAAGAAAGCATAATCAATTGAGAAGGGAATGGATATTGCCATAATAATATCAAAGTTAATACTTGTCGTCCATAACAAGAAAGAATGCATCACGATTGTATAATATCCAGCTTTGGTATTTCATTTGATTACACTAAACATGAAGCTTTATCTTTACTAGATTTATGCACTGAACATTTGCAGACCAGGCCTTCTACATGTAGTGAGCACCACATTAGATTGTGTTTACAAGAAATATTTATAAAATTAATCCATATAAGATTTATATAGTGCACCAGAGGATACAAAGCGCTGTAATTTCGCTGCTACTAGTGAATTATTAGAATCAGATATCATCAACTGTGCCGATTGTAGCCGATTAGATTGTAACATCCACTTATTATCTCAGCAGTTCCCCAAAGTCCATTGGATGAAGAAAGATGTGAGCGGTATGAATTAATAAGTGTCGCCTCCTAGAAATATCCTAGATCACCAGCTTGGATGATAAAATATTATCTAGAAAGACGCATCTGTTTTTCAAGGTCTCCCTTTCATCTATTGACCTTAAAGAAAGGATTAAAATTATTGAATAGAGTCCATGACCTGACGCAACGCATTATTAATGAGTAGCTATTAGGGACAGTCATGATGTTATGGTTGAGCGAGCAACGTATGACCACTACACAGGTCAATGGCCTGATTGCGATCTGGCGGGTTTTTAAAAGCACGGTCCCTGAACTACGGTGTACCATGAGGGACATGCAAACTTAAAATAATTTTTCACAAACTCAAATATTTTTTTGCAAACTGAAATGATTTTCTACAAACTCAAATATTTTTTTACAAACTCTAATAATTTTTTTACAATTTTTTTGCAAACTTTCGACTTTCACGAGAGAGCAAGACTCCCAGCGAGACTCAGGCTATCGAGATTGAGTCTATGCGCGATGCGATATGATTTTTGTTTTTTAAGGGTCTTAGACCGCTCGTTTTTGGCAATATTTGTTAGGTACATCATAACAAAAAAACACTCTTTCCAAAATATTTTATTTTGTTTTTAGCTCAAACTTGAGGCTCCATTCCAAAAGCGGTGTTTTTATATTTTTTTTATATCAATTGGCCTTATATTTTGAGATATTGACCATATAAGACATCAAATTGAACTTTTTAATATTCACAAACGCCTATTTGCACAAAATGATGCCTAAAATCGGAAATAGCCCAAAATATAAAAAAAATTAGAAAACCGTTTCTTGAGTCAATCGTGCTTTTTACGATGATCATATTTGCTTACCTATAGATGCTGTATTTATTGAGTTATCGTGTACCTAAATCGTCATTTTACCGAGAAAATGAACATTGAAATGATAGCCGTTGAAGTTTAAAGTGGTCACATTTTGCACTTTCATCGAATTTCACAGGGGAATAGGGCAGTTTTCGTTTTTGTACCTTATATTACGTGAACATCGGGTAAATCCACAGCCCCTTGAGAAGTTTGAGCGAAATCCATTCATAACTTGATATTTAAATCGGGGAAAGAACTTGAAAAACCCACATTTTATCAGCTAAAACGGAGCCATTTGACCACTAGGTTTTTGTGAAATCAGTGCTTCCGTGGTGTTTCCATAAGATGCGCCGCGCATGCAGATAAGCGTCGCGTATGCGTAGCGTATTTGTGCGTTAACAAATTGCGCGATACGCAACGCGATGCGTTGTTGGGCGCGTGTACCCTGCTGGTTCAACAAAGATTTTCTTTTCTTTTCAATTTCAAACACGAGTGGAATAGTGAAATAAAATCCTTAAAATATTGCAGTTGGAGTTTACAAATCTGGATTTTCATTCCTTTTATTTATTAAAAAAACACAACAAAGTGCAAACATCAAAAAAACTCAATTTTGCGAAAGAAACAATGTCTAGAGTACACAGCCGCCTTAAGAGGCGCACCATTTGATTTCCAAGGGGCATGGGAGTTTTTTGAAAAAAAAACTCCGCCCACTAGTGAGACGAAAAAACAACATCGCCCACTAGTGAGATGGACATTTTTTTTTGCCTCACTGGTGAGTAAAACAAATTTCTCCCACCCAACTTTGTATAAAGGTATACATTATAATTGAAAAATAAATAAATAAATAAAAAAAGGCGGTGAAAATTAATCCTCCCTTTGGAGGCGATAAAAAAATACAAAAAAAATTCTGCCTGACCCAAACTCCCATGCACCCCTGAGAATCTAATGATGCGTCCCCTGCGTGATATAAATACAGAAATCCGACAATAAATGGGCCTCTACATGCACAATACATTATATTAAAGTTTGCAACAACAAAAATTAAAGTTTGTAATAATTATTCGAGTTTGTAAAAAATAATTTGAGTTTGTAAAAATTATCAAAGTTTGCAAAAATTATTTTAAGTTAGCATGTTCCTCATGGTACACCGTACTGAACATAACATATCCGTGGGCATATGACCGAAATTGCCAGGGGGGGCCGGCCAAGATTGGCTCAATTTTGACGTTGTCATTGGTTTTACACGTAAACACAAAAATGTCTCAAATTATTCCAAAACTGTACGTATGTTATTAAGCACTATTTTATCAGTCTAAATCCGTTGAGGTTCGCCAGTGAACCTCATTGTAAGTATTGTTTTTTTGATTTTTTTTGTATGAATAATGCACGATATGTTACGATATATACTGAAAATTTCCCCACGTGTATCAATGAGTTTACGTGGTGTAGTGGTTACGGATCTCGCCGCCCACGCAAAGGGTCCCGAGATCGATTCCCATCCCCGGCGATGATTAAAAATTTTTTTCTTCTTCTTTTTTCTTTGAATTTAAAATTATTTATTTTCATGTGAAAATGTATATATTGCACTGGGAAATATATTTTGTGCATTTTTTTTCTGTAATGGGGCCACCCGGCCAATAGAGCTAAGAACGGATCTTGGCTCCGGGAAAAATAATTGCGTCCATCGTGCAGGCAGTGTTGCCGTCATATTGTCTGTTTCGTTTACGCTTTTGGCTGTTGCCACATTGAATAATGTAGTCCACCATCGTCTGGAAATTGCCTAGCAATTGACGTCTCATGTCAACACAGTCTATAGTGTGATTAGAACATTATTGTCTGGTGATCATTATAGTATGATCAGTACGAAAAATCCAGATTTTCATAAATTAAAAGAACCACTTTTTAGCGGGAATTTTCGTAAGTTACACAGCTGAAGTTATGAAAGGGTTGAAAGACTACAATATTATGGCATAAACAAGAATATGTTCGATTGGTCTTTATTCCTATAGGCTGTACCCTTAATAGCAGTAAACACTTCCCTGGTTATGTGGTCTGAACACACTTCCAATATCTGTGGTCTGAATGAATGTTCTATTGATTTGTTTTGATTTGATTACAGTGGAATTGATTTATTGGTTGTTCACTCCCAGATGAATTCTGCCAGCTGATTTATCATTGGTTGTTGCTTGATTCTCATCTTCTCTCCTTGCATGGAGCTATTAAAGATGGAGAAGCAATATATTATGTAACGCATTGTTCACTTGTGCCGATTTGAAATCTGACAAGCTATTCATCGAAAGACCACATTGGATATTTATATTTTATATTACTTATTGTTGTGCATTTTCTTATTTACTATTGTTTACTGTTATTTTTCATGTATTTAGGTTCATTCATATCAAGATATGACAGCTCACTGTTGCTTCTTCGTTGAAATGACAATCTGCTGCCATGTCAAATGATGAATTAACCAATCAAGGAATCACAGACTTTCAGGCCTCTTCTTGGCCTTTCCTGTGATTCCTTCACTCTCTCACTTGTATTATGATTTTGTATGTATCCTATGTTTTTTGCTATTTGATGAGTGAAAAAAGTAAATGAATGAATGAATGAATTAACTGCATATTGACTTGTACTCTCTAGGTCAAATAAATGACCTTACAAAATTAGTATTTTTCTCCAGGCGCTTCTAAATTTTCGTGACGGTAGATGACGCAGACATAGGGACAGGAAATTTTAGACATAAAGGGTGAAATTATTTTTACTCCTGGCTATGAAAGATGTGTTACAATAACTTTTTCTATAATATACAATAAATAACTTCATTCCCGGTGTTTTTTACGATGCTGAAGTTATCCACTAAAAGATATCAGCATCAAAAATTTTGATGACCCCAATCGGGACATGGGGTTTGGGGGGTTGTGACACCCTGTATAAGCAATTTTCTCCAAAATAAGAACTTCTTTTAATATTTTAATGTTTTGAGATATAAAAGGAACGTCAATACTAAACAACCGCAAAAAATAAAATTCAAAATCATGTTTCGTATTTTAGTTATGACTCCTGAAAGTGGAGGGACTGCAATTATGCACCTTACTGAAGAATGACCCATAAAGCATACAGATAGCTAGATAAGCCTGTTTCGATCATCAGTAGCACTGTTAAGATCTTTATATTTCTGACCTATGCATAAAGTAAACATTATAAATAATTTCTGCTCCTCGGAAGCATTTTATAGGGTGAAACTTACCCTTTTACAAACCTATATAAAAGGAAACTTACTTTTTTGCACTTTTGGTGGCTCTGAAAAGAGCCGTTCTTTATGCGATGGACCAAAACATATACTTTGTTTTGGTAGAAGGAAAGCTGTAAACGATACTAGGTTTTCTGCATTTGATATGGAAATAAGGCTTTTCTTGAGTGCTATGATTTCTTTATTCGATAATTTGTTAGCTTACAAATTCATAATTGACTGTTCTTCTCTCTATTAAAAAGTTCGTACTGACTTTTAAGTTTTAATTTTTATGGCCGTCTTTCAGTCTGCCGTTTCATTTGATATTTTCTTGCGATACTTTTTTTTCGCTTAAATTTTTCGAGTCATATTTGATATCAAACTACACCACATTTCGCCATAATACATTCTAGAAACGCTTGCTGTTAAAATAAGAACAAATTTAATGCTAATTTATTGCAGGGAAACGTGGTTACCTTTTTAAAATAACCGAGTGAGAGGGTTTTCAAGAAAATATTTTTCCTGTTAAAACTGAAGCATCCTCTGTATAAAAGAAAATATGAATATTAACTGCACATCATATATAACGATTCGTGATACCCAATTGTGGCACATTCGATGTCATTTAAGAGGCAGAGACTTTTATTTCAATTTTATATACGCCAAAATATTTTTTTAATTGAGCAAGAATAAGGATAGAAAAAACGTTGAAAATTCTATGTGAATATTACATTAGACCCAACCAAAGATTACTGTTTCGTTTTTATGGTAATCTAATCTTTTATTTCCTGAAAAACATTTTGGGTCTAATGTCGAATATTCACATACTTGATCAAAACATCGAACGCGTATACGAGAAAATGGTAGGTTTTCCTCTATAGTATTTTACTGACCATGGAAATGTACTGAGACACAAGCACGTGTCAAAATCGATATAATGTATTGTCCATATAGACGCCCAGTTATCATGTTTATTGTTGGATTTTTTTTGTATAAAACACACAGTTAACAACAATTGAGCGCTAATAATACACATAAATGTTTTTAGGCAAATAAAATTCCAAAATATGGTACGTTTTCTGCCTTTGCTTGTCACGTGGTTGGCCTATGTTGAAGTTGCGATTATATCTTCAAATAAGTTTCAAATGAATTCCAACAAGACAATTGGCCGAGTGGTCTAAGGCGCTGGGTTCATAGTGTGTCCAAAGCAGTCCGCCGCCGTGAGTTCGAACCCCGCCTCCGCCAAACTTTAATGAAATAAAATTAAAATTAAAATTTTACTTTAAAAAAAATTCATATTGGGGAAATGTGACTGGCAGAATTTATGTATGGCGTGGAGTGGTGTGATATCAAACAAACTTGATGTTTATTTCAAGGTTAGAGTCCAGGAAAGGACTCGTAGTCGCCACCCTCAAGATTGAAACCTAACCTTGATATCAAACTCGAGTCCAAGAAAGGACTCACAGTCTTAACCATAAATAAGGTTGAAATAGATTTTTAACCATAATAATAAAGTTTCTATAAAAGAGACAGAGAAGGTTTTCGAACCGCAGAATGAACTGCTCTTTTCAGAGCCACCGAACATACATAAGAAAATACCATTAGAAAAAACAAGTTACGAGCAGTATTGAACAAAATTTAATTATAATTTATGTTTAATTTCATTACAAACGTTACATCAGGTATTACTTTTTGAAGCAATTACCAACGGATTTTACAATTGTTACCTATGATGTTGACACACCTCGTCATCGGTTATCATCTGTTCTGTCACGTTTTCCACGAGGTAAAAAATATTATTAAATTATCATTGACGTATAAGTGACATTAATTAAATTCGCTTTTATCGTGATTATTTTGCTCTTTTGCAGTTTTAATCAACAAGCTCGGAGATGATCTTCTGGAAACATTGGCCAATCATCTTTTGGTGCGTCAGTGTCACGTCAAATGTATATGCACAAGGTACGATATCTCAATCATCTGATGATTAGAGGTGTTACGATGTTTCACACCTCATGCCTCTCAGTGTAAATTCGCCCGTTCATTCGTGCGTTGATACCGCATGGTACAGCATGGTCACGCGTGAGGATAACTACCCAATCAACGGTCTAATGTCAAAGGTCTACTTTAATTAAACATGCTTTTGACGTTGATTATAAGCCTGGCTAACATGCCGCTATAAAATAATTGTATGTCAGTGTTTCCCGAATATTATGGCTGCAAAAGGACACAAATATTTCACAAAGACCACTACGTCCCTATTTTAAATATGCCTATATAAAACTACGTTATCATCAAAATTGCATTTTCTTCGTGCGGAAATAAAGTCACATAGGCATGAACCGGAGGCAGCACAAAACGATCAACTTCGTGCGTGCGTTAACGGGGAAGTTTGTGTCAAAGATGCAATTTACAACCTCTTTTATCTTACGGGTAGAGATCTACCAATGGACAATCTGCGCATATGTACGTGTCATCCGCACATGTGAATGAAGTCAAATTTTCACACCTTACTGCAACTTCATTATAATCGTTTCTTACAAAATAAATCATATTAAGGGATGGGGTATGAACGTTTGGATAGTACTCGAAGTAAACTTTATAAATCTGATGATTTATACTTAAAGTGTATGTAGGTGGGATGAAAAGCCGACGATCAATTGAAAATTTTGACCTTTTGTATTGAAGATATGGATTTTTTCCCAAAACACCAAACAAATTAGGTCTTTTGGGGGAAAAAATCTATATCTTCAATATGAAAGGTCAACATTTTCAATTGATCGTCGACTTTTCCTCCCAGCTACATACACTCTAAGAATATATCATTAGGTTTATAAAATTTACTTCGAGGACTGTTATATATCAAAAATGTGAAAAATATCAAATTTTAATAATTTGTCATAAAATTTGTATTATATCCTGAATTTCAAAAATGAAAATTATTTGATATCAGAAAGACATTCTTCGTATTCAGAATGCAATTCGATATGTCTAATGTGCTCATTCCAGATCCCTTAATCGTTTAACTTTACTTCGTCAGTTCGTACGTTCAATATTCTTGATTCTATTTAAAATTGTCAAACGGACACATTTTGTGCATTTCGGTTCGTCTGGGGCTCATTTACTTACGTGAATGATTTTTATCAGGCTAAAGATCCCTCCGTTACAGGAGAGTGGTTTTGAATAGTTCAACGGTACGATCACGCCGTATAAATCGCAACCTCTATAAATAATCACTCAGGACGCCACACGAGCATGATATGGGAAGCACGATGGTCCAATGGTTAGGGCGCGAGCTTCATAATCGAAAGGTTGTGGGTTCGAACCCCCACCGCGGCCAGTGTGTTGCGTCCTTGGGCAAGACGGCTTAATTCCCAATTGCTTCACTCCACCCAGGTGTAAAATGGGGAGCTGCTGGGGTAATCACAATCTAAGTCAGCTGAGAGTACCTGCGCATCAGTTGCGGACTTGTGGAAGCGGAAATGATTCTGATATATCCTAATGGCAGCGGAATAATTGTTGAAGTGTGCTGGTACTTAGGTGTAGCGCACGTTAAATTACCGACATTTATAGTCGTGCTGGAAGTCGATTGATACATATTGAAATCAACACAATTCTTATTTATCTATTGATCTGTTTATTTATTTATTATTTATTTAAGCATGCAGGATAGCTCCTTCAATTTTAAGACACTTATTTTCAAGGACGCGCTGCAGCAAATAATATACAATTCTTATAGAGTAAAAACATTTATTTTAAAAATTACAGTCATACAAAGCTATACAAAATTACATTCAAGTACAAAGATTACATGTTTTTGTATGATGCAACTCTTCCATACATCCACGTATGCAATATTATTTTATGTTATTTTGTCGATCCTATAATACTATTTTGCTTCTGAGACACCTTGCTTTAAAATTCATTTTATCCAATAAGTCCTCAGTGGCGTAGCTAAGGGAAGCAAAAAGGGCATATACCCTAAGCGCTTTTGTATTATGCGCCGAATCGACCAATTTAGCGACCATACACTGCAAAACAAATGTTTATATTTAAACATATAGTATGTATTTAGAGTGACACTTATTGAACATATATCTATTATTATTAACATAACTTAATGTTAATCATAACCATGATAACGAAGTTCCAACTCACTCGTCTTTAAATATAAACATGTGTTTGTTGTATTGTAGATCGAATCTACGCCCCCTCCAAGCGGTGAAAGTCTAAATTTTTGCGCTCTTTGTGCGCATTTCAACATCAACATTGATCAATAGTCATTTGAAAGACCGTTACGTACCGAAATTCAACTTCATTTATAAATATAACCAAAATTAGTTTTATTTGTGCAAATTTTCGCGCGCTCCGTCCATAATTGTTTCAGGGAATGAGGGTGGGGAATTCCGGGGGACATTCTGTATGTATCCTTGCCTCCGGACGCCATAACCCCTAGCTACGTCACTCTAAGTCGTAGAGGTAAGCGGCTGCAACATTTTAAGCAATATTAAAAGTAACAAAAATTATACTCTACTGATTCATCATAAATCTACTATCTATAAGACATTTTTGGTTTGCAATCTCTTTTTCAGATGAGTATCTATACGTAGGGGATGGAGACCTTACTGTTCCACTCTGTCAGAACCGCCATAGTTCCTGCATGGAAAGACCATGTGGCGAATTTGAACCCCTCTGTTACTGCTCTCCATTGTGCCATTTTTTTTTTTTTTTTTGCGTTGGATCTTTATCCACATCAACATGTTACGACGTAACTAGTTTTGATCGAATCACTGCCAACATAGAGTCTAATGGGTACTTGCCATCAGATTTGTCATGTGTGGATCCCGTAAACAACGAAGTACCGTCGTTTGGAATACAGATGGTAACAACTTGCAAGGCGACCTTTAACGATAAAGAGGTTGTCCGTAGATGTCTAGATATAAGACAAGATGATGCATATGCTTCCACTCCGGTCACAGATGGACAAGGTTTTACCTTCAGGAATGTCTATTGCGCCTTATGTAACTACCGTGATACCAGTGACGTTAGCAGCTGGAATGCCGAATATCTTTGTGACTTTGGCAACGAACCTGACACATACTCATGGAATATGTCGCAAGTGGTGCAACATATGAAGTCACAATGCAAAGTCAAATATTACCCTCCAGTCAATCAGGTATTAATTGACGTTGGGTTGTCAAAAAGAAAATGCTTGAATATTCCACCATCACACCTGATTGACGAAAGTCGATGTCAGTTCTCTCATCCGGCGTATGATGAATGCTCTGATTATACAGCTTATATACAAATGTCTTCGTCAGAGTCTCAAGTCTTGTTCTTCAAGAATCCCCACTGTCTCATGTGCTTTCATAATCTGACTAGTCTAAATGGATCAATGTACCAGAACTTAATTTGTGATCCATTTTATTTTCCAGGTTACAGTGAATTACCTATGATGACCCTTTACCCAGGAATAAGCCATACAGGGTTCCTAACGATTCCGTTGTCGGTTTTGTTTGATTTCAGAAGTTCGAGTCAGGTTCAGATTACGGAGGGTTTTCAGCAGTTTGTAACACTCGAAGTGTCCTTTGAATGTTCGATAGGGCAAGCTTATGATCCGTTTCAAAGTAGGTGTCGCCAGTTAATTTGTCCACCCGGGATGCAGTTAAACGGCAACGAATGCATCTATACCTCCTTCACGAATGTAGAATGCGACACTAGCGGGCAAATCAATGCTACGATGTTGATCGAATCGCAACATCATGACGAGTTTGGTATGAAAAACACATCATCGTGTTCTTATTCTTTAGACAAGGTATTAGGCGAGCAACTTAACCTGGTCAAAACCCAAGCCAACAGACTCATCGCCAATGACTCGGAAAGGTTGGTTTCATCAGTTATTGTGGCTGCTGAAGATATCAAGATACTTGAAGACAACGTAGACAGACATATTGCCGCCTTGACATCAAGCACTGAAGAGAACAAACGCTGTAATGTGTCAGAGATTCAACTTCATTTCGTTTGCAATTCAAGTGCTATCGCTGATGACTGCAGCGGTGAATGGCATATAGAAGATATATCAAGTGATGGTCTGGGCCGCCATATTGATGACGACTTCCAGGTTCATTTCTCTTCCCAAAATGTTCTACTTCAAATTAAGTACACACGTACAGGAGAAGGTTACTTCAACAAAAGCATCTTAATCAAGCGATGCGTTATGAAGGCTCGTCATGCTAGCTTGGAGTGTCCACTCGTATCCTTTCCAATCTCATTTTTTAGAACTTCTCCTACTGGCGATGGTTGGTTAGAATTTATTCCAACGGGAGATTTGTTTAGTCCAGATAAATATACCAAACCGTCTGCTGATGAGATTCAAATCTGTTCTGACTTCACCATTGGAAAACATCCCGTATCCAAACCCAATGTTGTTTCCCATTCTTCCGCACAGAAGAACATCACTCTTGTTGGTAGTATCTTGTCCCTTATCGGCTGTTCTATCACTTTTTCACCATCTGTTTTTTCAGGACTCTTCGCAATCGAGTCAGTCCTTTACTTCTAAATTTTGTTGTTGCGGTTTTCCTGGCTCAATTATTCTTCATTAGTGGTGGGCATCAAACTCAGCACCCGGTGGCGTGTGCAATTGTTGCAATGTTTCTTCACTACTTCTGGCTGTCCACGTTTTCTTGGATGAACGTCTTAGGGTTTGATCTTTTTCTAACATTTGGGTCACCAGACAACCTGAATGCTCCGAGACAATTGGAGACTATACAGCTTATTTGGTATCCCATATTCGGATGGGGTTTCCCATTGTGTGCTGTCATTCCAACCATTGTCCTTCATTGTTGCCAGTGTACCATTGTTCGGTATGGAAGTGAAGCAGCTTGCTGGATCAGCAACGGTTGGGCAAACTTGTTGTGTTTTGGTTTGCCGGCAGCGGTGATGCTGTCAGCTAATATAATCTTTTACATTGGCGTGGTTTGGGGAATTCATTCGTCCAGTGCCCCTAGTGGCATGAACAATGCCAACATCCAAGCAGCTCAGGCTCACGGAAGGAAGATAGTAAAGCGTCTTCTGATATACGCCAAGGTAATACACGAGTCCATTTACGTTTGAGTTAGACAAAATTGGAACATCAATGTTTTTGTTGTAAGGATCTCAAAAAGACACCCCAATAAGATATCAAAAAATGAGAAAAAAGGAAAAGGAAATAAGGAAAAAAACCTAATTTGCATAAAACAAAAATGGCCGCTTATGTAGGGCTCAGATTTCAAAATAGGTCGATTCTGGGTAAAGCTCATACCAATGCATGCCTCTTGTTATTAGTATTCAGAAAAGTATAGTAACTATTTTGACCTATCTCCGATGTATAGTCAAATGTCACATTTTGGCCTCCACCATCGTCCTGACAGTTTCGTTATGTCTTGAACGATATACATCTTCAGAGTGATTGGTATCCCATCATGCTCTGTGCTGGTGGTAACATTGTATAATTATCTACAAACCTGATGATTCTCTTCACCAAAATCAAAAATGCTCCAATTTTGATCAATTAATGGTATGAAATTGTTTCACTTGGAACAACATTTTAAATAATAAAGAATAGTTTGCATATATCTCATGTGTTTTGTTACCTGGGTAACAGCACGAAATTGTTCAAGGTTAACATGATTCAATGGGCTTTTGACCTTTCTTGCATTTGCCCTGCAAAAACATTGGTGTTCAAATTTTTCCAGGTATATTATTTTACTTAAATTTGACTAGTCTATAAGACTATAATATTCCCCTATTGAACAAATACATCTTTAGAAAATAATATACTTAGAAAGGTGAATATCTTAGCGTGAATTAAAATGGGTCTTCTAGATTATAATTTCCAACAGTTTTTATATTCTTTGATGCTTTTTAATAAAAATCGATTTTAAAGATTTTGATGAGCTACCTTAGCAGCAAACTCAGGTTAAAGATAATGTCAGCATTTCACTTTAGGGGGCTGTCATTTTCTTCAGAAGGGGGGGGTCATGAATATACTATTGGTCATAGAATTTTCAGACCAAAAATAGGGGGGGGGGGTATATTTATTACACCAAAAATAAGGGGGTTATAGAATTATTAAGGACTGGTGACTCAATATTTTCTCGCGCTGTGCGCGCATTCCTTTTAACTTAAAAAAACTTTAATCAAAATTTGCGCGCAATCTTTAGTTATATAGGCCTAATGTTAAATTTTTGCGCGCGGAGTGCGTCTTATTCACACTTACGATCCAAATTCTAATACACACCGCGCACTGTTTTACACTAAAATTTGTCTTGAGCCTGTGTAGGCGGAAGGGGGGAGGTCATAAAATTTTCGAACAGAGATAGGGGTCATAAAAATTTAGCCCGCGATAGGGGTCATAAAAATTGACTCAGGCCACCGACATATTCATGACTACCACCTTCCGATGAAAATGGCATCCCCCTTAAATATTAAGTGACTGTATGATAAAGATTAAAATTCAGCAGCCACAATATGCAAGTTTGCTGCTTAAGTATTTTAGCAAAACTTTACATGTTTCAAGCGTATTTTGGCACAATTTGACATTTCCAATGCATCGCAAGTTCCCACTTATTAAGGACTGGTGACTCAATATTTTCTCGCGCTGTGCGCGCATTCCTTTTAACTTAAAAAAACTTTAATCAAAATTTGCGCGCAATCTTTAGTTATATAGGCCTAATGTTAAATTTTTGCGCGCGGAGTGCGTCTTATTCACACTTACGATCCAAATTCTAATACACACCGCGCACTTTTTTACACTAAAATTTGTCTTGAGCCTGTGTAGGCGGAAGGGGGGAGGTCATAAAATTTTCGAACAGAGATAGGGGTCATAAAAATTTAGCCCGCGATAGGGGTCATAAAAATTGACTCAGGCCACCGACATATTCATGACTACCACCTTCCGATGAAAATGGCATCCCCCTTAAATATCAAGTGACTGTATGATAAAGATTAAAATTCACCAGCCACAATATGCAAGTTTGCTGCTTAAGTATTTTAGCAAAACTTTACATGTTTCAAACGTATTTTGGCACAATTTGACATTTCCAATGCATCGCAAGTTCCCACTTAAGCTTATTAGACTCAGAACTCGCTGAAATGTATTTTTTAGTATGTTAATAGGAATGAAGTTTAAGCTGATGTATTACAGAAATATCGGTCCCATACTTATTTTGTTTGATTTCAAAATCTATCCCATGCTTTCCTCCATGCAGATATCCATCCTGATGGGATTCACCTGGATATTTGGTTACATTGCAAGCTTCACTGATAACGATGCCCTCTGGTATGTCTTCATCATCTGTAATTCATCTCAAGGATTTCTAGTGTTCCTAACAAACACATGCAATCGACGTGTTTACGAATGTTACAAGAACAAAATACGTGGACACGGAAACAGAGTCGGAGCAGCCGGCGCAAATATGCCTCATCAGCCACCACGGCAACACGGCCAGGCATTCGCTCCACATAAGTTGCCAATGGAGAATGACGGATTACATGCCGAGGTTCAGCAGAAATTAGAGAGACCCGGAGTGAAGGATTCCAGATATCAAGCTTGGGACAAATTTCCCAAAACGGAAAGTAAACCTGCGCAGCAGTTTGATCCTGATCTGACTCGACCGCATTCAAAGAATTTCATAGGGACAACACCACCATCTGATTTTAAAAAGCAAAATGAGGACGTAAAGGTACAGGGTGAAAGATCTGGTGCATCTTCTCTGCTTGATGATGACGACGATAAAGACGACAAAACTAATAACAAGCGTGATGCCGCTAAGACATTCACTTCTGCTGATGATACTGGCTACGTATCCGGATCAAGGAACATTATGACAGTCTCTGAACTGACTAGTGATCAGTAGTAACCACATTCCTGTAATCTCCGTTATAGATTGCAGGGACAAACATGCCTTCACAGAAGACGAAATCCAGGCAATTCAGAAATGAAATAGTAGAAGCTAGTAGACCAAAGAACAATTCTGTATAACGTGAACTTGTGATAAAAATGTGTTGGACTGGATGGACTGACAACATGGTGATATAAGTCGACGTCGAAACTGACTGCGAGATCTTTTACAACTAATGAGTGTCACGACATTCATTGTAAAGTTATTAGCACTGGCTCAGTGCTGTCTGATACCCTCAGAGATAGCCTTACTATTGTCACTGATTAGGCTAAAAAGTAAACATGTAAATACATTTTTATATCTTTACACATGCAAGATTTTTGTGAACCCGAATTTAAAATCTTAAACTGTCTTATCATATAATTCGAGCAAGACAATTTGCTTATTTGAACGTATTTCCAACGTATTTTACCTTTTTTGGGCGTAATACAGAAACGGTGCCGAAACATCTGTGCCAAAAATTGCTACTCCCCCCCACCTGCCACCCCCCCCTTCTACCTGCAAAAACGCTTGCCCTCCCCCCTTCTGGCCTGCCAAAAAAAAATCTCCACCCCTATAATTCACCACCCCGGGGTACACATAATTGTTGCACCATTCCTTAATTTTGTGGTTGCAAATTTAACATTTACCAATCGTAATGTTAAATATCATATTCAACAAAACAAGAAAAAACATCTATAACAAAGAAAAAGGAAAGGGGATTTTGTTCAAGCACGCCAGAAGGTCGAAGATAAAAATTTAGATAAGTTGCACATGTACATATTGGTTTAATACATTAATGCACATGTATGGTAAATTTACTTTGTTTAAAATATCATATTAAACAAAACAAGGAAAAGTATATTGCACATGTACATAATTGGTTACATAAATGCAAAATGCATATTAAATTGTTCAAAATCACTTGTCAAAACCAAACGTAATGTTGAATATCATATTCAACAAAACAAGAAAAAACATTCATGACCAAGAAAAAGAGAAAAGGGATTTTGATCAAGCACGTCAGAAAGTTGAAGATAAATTTTAGATATGTTGCACATAATATACATACCGTAAAGGTTCGCCTAATGGCACACCTGGGCTCCTTTGCCTTGGGGTAAATTTCATGTACAAATAGAGAGCTCCCTCCTGTATAAATCCCAACAAGAATTAAGGGTATGTGCCCTTATTTGCCGGTGGGATTTTTATGGGAGAGCAATTTTAGTTTTTGTCTAAAATTCCAGTTATGTCAAGGGAACCCATTTCGCCATTAGGCGAACGTTTACGGTATTGGTTTAATACATTAATGCACATGTATGGTAAATTTACTTTCTTTAAAATATCACATTCAACAAAACAAGAAAAACTATGTTGCACATGTACATAATTAATTGGTTTCATGAAGTTGCTTTGTTTAGTCATGTAAAGCCTTAAAATTTGGTTATTCTTTGCCAAATATTTATAAAATATTATTAGCAACAACTGCCAGGAAAGTCTTTTGGTCATTTTAAGCCAAACTAATGAGGTAAAATGAAAGAAAAATCAGTTTCTAAGAGGGTCGTTCAAAACGTTCTACCTCCACCATCACGTCTGTGTTTCTTACGTCCCAGGATATTGAAATTACCATGATTATACTCTCCAATCTTGGCTACAAAATAAAGGTTATTTAGTTAAAATGTGATTTTGGCTTTTAAGATGTGTTGGTTAAAGTGAATATAGTGGAAACGGTTAAAAACTGAAGTCAAAAATTCAAAGATGCATCATATTGTAGCTTTGGATAATCTCCATAAAAATGTTTTTAAGACGCGGTTGTCCGAATGCTTACTCAGGATTATTTTGTTCCAATTTGAGCTCCCTGACATGTCTTAGGACTTCAAAACAAAATAAAACATGTTTTAGGATATGAGAAAAAACATCAAAGGGTGCAACAGACACACAAATGTTAGTGAAATTTCTACAAGACCACGTTTAAGGGTAATTCGTAGTTATGTCCTTATTTTAAGCAATGGATGCATGCATCTGGACATGGAATTACGGTAAGATGAGCAGTTTGTCAATAACCTTGTATATACTTACAAAATACAAAAAAATGTGCATACGACTTATTATGGTTGCAAATTTAATATTCACCAATCGTAATTCCAAAATGCTATTCCATCTTTCCAGAGCCATCTTTCATTGCTTCAGAATCAAATGTCAAAACCAAACGTAATGTTGAATATCATATTCAACAAAACAAGAAAAAACATCCATGACAAAGGAAAAGGGGAAAGGGATTTTGTTCAAGCACGCCAGAAGGTCGAAGATAAATTGTAGATAAGTTGCACATGTACATATTGGTTTAATATATTAATGCACAATTGCACATGTATGGTAAATTTGCTTTGTTTAAAATATCATATTCAACAAAACAAGGAAAAGTATATTGCACATGTACATAATTGGTTACATAAATGCAAAATGCATATTAAATTGTTCAAAATCACTTGTCAAAACCAAACGTAATGTTGAATATCATATTCGTTATTTGTTTAGTCATGTAAGGCCTTTTAAAATATATAATTTCAATCAAATTTTAATTTGGTTATTCTTTGCCAAATATTTAATATAAAATATTATTAGTAACAACTGTCAGGAAAGTTTTTTGGTTATTTTAAGCCAAACTAATGAGGTAAAATGAAAGAAAAATCAACCATCACATCTCTGTTATCTTACATCTTAGAATATTGAAATTACCATGATTATACTCTTAAATCTTGGCTACAAAATAAAAGTTATTTAGTTAAAATGTGATTTTGGTTGCTAAGATGTGAATGTTAAAGTGAATACAGATTTGGTACGCTGGAAACGGTTAAAAACTGAAGTCAAAAATTTAGTAAGCATCATATTGTAGCTTTGGATAATCTCTATAAAAAATTTCTTTTAAGATGCGGTCGTCCAAATGCTTATTCAGGATAAATATTTTGTTCCTATATGAGCTCCTCGACATGCCTTGGGACCTCAAAACAAAATAAAACATGTTTTATATGAGAAAAACAGGGTGCAACAGACACACAAATGTTAGTGAAATTTGCCCGATACAAGACCACGTT
The DNA here is from genome assembly GCF_039555335.1 of Amphiura filiformis. Lineage (NCBI taxonomy): Eukaryota > Metazoa > Echinodermata > Ophiuroidea > Amphilepidida > Amphiuridae > Amphiura > Amphiura filiformis. The sequence goes on along the minus strand of NC_092628.1, from coordinate 87,860,457 downwards.
TAAGGGTAATTCGTAGTTACGTCCTTATTTTAATCAATGGATGCATCTTGACATGGAATTAAGGTGAGCAGTTTGTCAATAACCTTGTATATACTTGAAAAATATTTTAAATTTTTTTGCATACGACTATTTGATTTTAACTTATGATCCAAATAATACGGTTCTCATGACATACCTGGCATATTGACATTCTTTAGTAATTAGACATTCTTTAAGTGATTATGAATAACCACTATCTAAGGCCAGCGCCCTGATGACGTCGGGAGAACATTATGTTACTTTCATCACTTTCCGAATACAAAATTGTATATCATTCATAATGTGGTTTTGCATGATTTCTTAAAGGAAGCTACCGCCACATCATCTTCTTAAGATTAATAGTACAAGCAAGGTGAATGTATCACAGTAAAACAATAGAGATGAGTTCTACGAAAGTGAGAGTTTCCTGCATGCTGATTGGATGGTTAAGTTGGATGTGAGTGATGTGAGTTAAGAAATATGTTTTGAGAGTTAGTTTTGGAAGTTGCAAAAGGAGGATCACAAATAAATATCACAGTCAAGCAAAAGGAACATTAACGTTGTATTTTTATTGTAAATTAATCGAGTCTCTACCTGAGTTAATTCCCCAGACCATCATCAACACACCTCATTTAGCCTGGTTATACATGTATGCACTAAAATTTAACCAAAAAAAATCGCCGCCAAAAAGGCGGCGAAGAAAAAATTGTCGCCAAAGGCAGTGAAAAAATAATCCACCGCCTTCGGCGCGCCGCGAAGGCGAAAACAAATCCGTCTGGCTCAAACTCCTATGCCCCCACACCTAGGGTGAATCTGAAAAAGATGAAATTTCGATTTTATTTTTAATGGGCTACCCTCTCATTTGGTACATTATGGTTAAAAAACATCAATCGCATGAAAATTTTTTATACGTTTTAGAGGTCCCTACCGAAATTTTGTGTGTGAAGTCAATGTGATTTTTGAGGTGAATCTTTTTCTCTTTGTTTTCACTTTCAAAAAGTCAGATCAGATAGATACCAAAAGACTGTCACATATTTTTAACATGACAAATTCTTTTTTATAATCATGGATATCTGTATAAGAATAAAGTTAATTTCAACATTTCAATGGACTATTTCAATATTATGTAATGGAGATACAAACTAATCAGAGCAAGGCCTAAAAAAATGTTCACTTTGACACTCCAGTTCAATTGCCTGGTAGCATAATGCCACATTACACAATACATAAACATTTTAATGTTAGAAATAGCAAAAACATACGAATTTTTCAAATGGCCAACTACACACTGGCTGTTGAATAAACTGTTGTCACCCTCATTTTGCCCTTTTTACAATGCAGTTTTTTTTTTTTTTTATTGATTTAGGGAAATTTTAGATCCCGAATTTCAATAACTCTCTGATGACACAAGTTTTTAAGGAAATATTTCAGATAAATATTAACTTTATAGTACTTTGTTGAAAATAGTTGAAATCACCATTGACTTTATGTGCAAAAATAAAATGCTCGGTAGGGACCTCTAAAATGTGTTCAAAACGTATAATTTTTTTCATGCGATGTTTTTTAACCATAATGTACCAAATGAGAGGGCAGCCCATTAAAAAAATCTAAATTTCTTCTTTTTCAGATTCACCCTACCCCCCCCCCCCGAGAATCTAATGGTGCGGCCCTAAGCCCACCGGTAGGCTAGTTAAATTAATAAAAATAAGCGGTTAACTCACCACTAATTCCAACAGAACCATTAAATCAACATTTATTTCAGAAAAGCATATTTAATATTAATAACACATTAAAAGTCCCCGAAAATAGTGCTTAATTTGCATAAATACAAAATGGCAGCTTATGACGGTGAAATTTCAAAGTTGGTCAAATCTTTTAAATAAAACCATACCAATGTATTGCTCTCATCATAAGGGAAAAGGTACAGTTTGACGTGTCTCCAACATACAGTTCTCGAGTTATAGGCAAAAATGGGTCAACAGACGTCTAGTGTTGAAAAATGCTCCAATAATAATCCACCTGGTCTCAAATTGTACCTTTTGCAAAATGAATCAATTTGAGGAAAGTTGCATAACAATTAACAATTTGTTTTGGATGCATTGTTACATAATGTAACATCACAAAATAGGTCAATTAGGGGATTTTAGATGTGTAATTAAGTATGCTTTTATGAAAAGAATGGTGATTAAATGGATTCTGTTGCAATTAGTGGTCAGTGATTTCATACTTTGACTGGCCTATCGTTACTTAATTGATTTGATTAGTTGTTTGATAGTTATGCATGGTAGGGGGGAGGGGGGAGTGTTCCCCGGGGAGTGTTCGCCCTATATTTTTCTGACCAGCCTAGCGATGTCAATTTTAAGGTAATAGGGATGACCTGATAATAGCCCACGTGAAAGCCCTTTGTCTTAGCTATACGGCCACAATCCCAGAATTATATGCCTTGCAATTTAGCAACAGGATATAGCAAACAAAAAGGTTTTGCAAAGTGGCGAACTTGCCCCATATTGGGGCAGGTTCGCCCATATGGTGGAGGGGTAAGTTCGCCCTAATCACAATAAATAACAATAACATATTCCATGCAAACATTTGATATGCATGGGTAAACCTTTAATGATAGGCCTAATGAAATTAGACCTCTCAGATGCGTGTAGATGAGATGTTGATTAACGTTATAGTACCTGCCGGCCTATTCAGGCGACGTTATTCTTGGCACTTACGCTAGCTCCGCCGCGTGATGCAACTCCCTATGTCATTTTTAAAATTGCACGAATTTCCAAATAACGATTCCTATGCTCACGATGAATAAACTTTTGATACTCAAATTTGTTATCAACCTTCGAAGGAAAGTGTAGCCCATAGAAAATTATTATATAAATAAAAAAAAGTGGGTAATGGTGAATCCAACGGACGAGGACACAAAACACATCAAGGATCAATAAATGATACAAGAGGATACCTTGAATATAAACAACAGAAAGGAAAACGAGCAAGGTACATCAACTTGATGTGGGGAAACAAGTAAAATACAGACTAGACAATATGCAGGGGAGGGGGGGGGGGGGCAAAACCAGCAAATGTAGGCATAGGAAGTAAGCAAAGTTCGATAGCCAAAAATTACCAGTTCCAAGGCTCACAAAAGTGCTAAACCTGCAAAAACAACAAGGATCAATGGTAATACAAAACTGCACTAGAACAAGTGATGAAAATCACTGTGCATATAAACAGACACGCTAAACCAAACATCCAGAGTAGGCACAAAACAAGCAAAGTTCGATGGCCAAAAATTGCCAATTCCAGAGAAAAGTATAGGCCTATAAATACTTTTTCCATAAACTCATCAGACTCTGACTAAATGGGGATGGGACTAGTGGCGACTTTTTAATTTGACTATGTTTACTATATAATATGTGGCAGAAGAAGCATTTTGAAGGTATTTGGTTAAATATCGGAAATACCCCCTTAATAACATTTGACCCCAATTCTGTTTAAACCATATGGGCACTGGATATAGCCGATACATATGTGCAAGTTGCGTAATTATAGGGTGGTAACCGTGTATCATGTAGGAGGAGAAGCATTTTTAAGTTTTAAAGTTTATAACCGATGCATATGCTAATGACATCATTGTACTATATAATATGTGACAGAAGAATCATTTTGAAGGTATTTGGTTATATACCGGTAATGCCTCCTTAATGACCTTTGACCCAATTCTGTTTACAACCTATGGGAACTGGATATAGCCGATACATATGTGCACGTTACGTAATTGTATAATTGTAGGGTGTAACATGTAGGAGGAGAGGTATTTTGAAATTTATTGCCAGAAAGAAGAAGAAAGAAAGAAGAACTGGTGGCAAATGGTGGTCATAGACCACAAACCTAGCTGGGGCGTGTTGGTGTTTTGGAGGTATATGACTCCTGCAAAATGTTCCAAAAATGATCCCCTGGTCATGAGGTTTGTTGTCACCGAGTTTGAGCCACATACTCTTTACAGATGTCCAAAAAAATATAATTCTAAGTTTCGACCCCAGATAACCTTTGACCTGACCCCTGCAAAATATTCCAAAATGTTTCCCTGGTTACGAGGTTTGTTGTCACCGAGTTTGAGCCACATACCGGTTACAGATGCCCAGAAAATAAAATTCTAAGATTGGACCCCAGATGACCTAACCCCTACATGATATTTCATATGTTCCCCAGGTCTTGAGGTTTGTTGTCACCGAGTTTGAGCCCCGTACCTCTTACAGATGTCCAGAAAATGAAATTCTAAGATTTGACCCCAGATAACCTTTGACCTGACCCCTGCCAAATGTGCCCCTAGTCATTAAGTTTGTTGTCAAGAGGGCGCAACACTAAATCACTCCGCATTTTATGTAACAACGAAATTCGGCTAATATAGTCCATAGTGAATATGAGATTGTAGCGACCATATCTACCGACATGTTCACTTTAAATCACTCAATATCGGCTCATATGAATTCGACAAGTGTCTTTAATGATAACATGCAGATAAAAACTGGACAATTGATCTCAAAAGCAATTCTCTGTGGCGGATTAAGAGAAAACCCGATTTTGAAATGTGAGTGTTGAGTTTAGTATATTTTTAGCTCTTTTTTTTTGCACCGCAAATTAGCGAAAAAAGTCAATGGTCATCGATATATGCCGACAAAAGTTTTGGAATCTAGAGAAACAGAGCTTTAATTTGATACCAAATTTATTTTGCCAAGTATTGCAGGGACGCCAGAAATGGCGCTTGAAGTAGGCCGAAATCACACGTTATCCTATGGGGCGCTGAATTAGTGCTGCGCCCCTTGTAACGGCCGTCATTATGAACGCGTTCCTTTTACATTCTTCGCGCAAAATAAGAGACGCGCTTCACAAAATGTGTTCTATTTCCATCATGATGATAAACAAAATTATATTACAAAAAGTCATCCGCATGAAAAATTATTGGAAAAAACACTTTATTGGCCGAGTAGGCGCCTTCAAAGTCAAGAAATGCGTCCAAAAATCCTCAAAAAGGTTCATAAATGGATTTTAAGGTTAATAGACATTGTTAATCTGCATGAAGCCGTTTTGCTGAATATTCAGTAGGCCTACTCAAAAAGATCGCAATTGTTACTACTGGAACGGGGGGGGTATTTATACTTGAGACTCAGTAATAAATGATTTCCAAAAGAAAATGGCAACACTGATAATCTAGAAAAGAAATTAATCTTGGTTCAAAGACGTGCTCAAATTGTCGTCTGTCACTAATTTTGTGAGTTTTGTATAAACTTTCGCATATTGGATGAAAAGTCGAAATATTCGATTTTCGGCATTTCGGCACTGATCTTTAAAACACCATTTCTCTTGAACGGAATGTCGCAGAGACATGAAATCTTCGGTGTTGAGCTTCAAATTTTCTCTAGTTTACTTAATGAGTAATAAATGTGGATTTTGAAAACTTTTAACACCTTATAAGAGGGCGCAACACTAAATCACTCCGCATTTTATGTAACAACGAAATTCGGCTAATATAGTCCATAGTGAATATGAGATTGTAGCGACCATATCTACCGACATGTTCACTTTAAATCACTCAATATCGGCTCATATGAATTCGACAAGTGTCTTTAATGATAACATGCAGATAAAAACTGGACAATTGATCTCAAAAGCAATTCTCTGTGGCGGATTAAGAGAAAACCCGATTTTGAAATGTGAGTGGTGAGTTTAGAATATTTTTAGCTCTTTTTTTTTGCACCGCAAATTAGCGAAAAAAGTCAATGGTCATCGATATATGCCGACAAAAGTTTTGGAATCTAGAGAAACAGAGCTTTAATTTGATACCAAATTTATTTTGCCAAGTATTGCAGGGACGCCAGAAATGGCGCTTGAAGTAGGCCGAAATCACACGTTATCCTATGGGGCGCTGAATTAGTGCTGCGTCCCCTTGTAACGGCCGTCATTATGAACGCGTTCCTTTTACATTCTTCGCGCAAAATAAGAGACGCGCTTCACAAAATGTGTTCTATTTCCATCATGATGATAAACAAATATTACAAAAAGTCATCCGCATGAAAAATTATTGGAAAAAACACTTTATTGGCCGAGTAGGCGCCTTCAAAGTCAAGAAATGCGTCCAAAAATCCTCAAAAAGGTTCATAAATGGATTTTAAGGTTAATAGACATTGTTAATCTGCATGAAGCCGTTTTGCTGAATATTCAGTAGGCCTACTCAAAAGATCGCAATTGTTACTACTGGAACGGGGGGGGTATTTATACTTGAGACTCAGTAATAAATGATTTCCAAAAGAAAATGGCAACACTGATAATCTAGAAAAGAAATTAATCTTGGTTCAAAGACGTGCTCAAATTGTCGTCTGTCACTAATTTTGTGAGTTTTGTATAAACTTTCGCATATTGGATGAAAAGTCGAAATATTCGATTTTCGGCATTTCGGCACTGATCTTTAAAACACCATTTCTCTTGAACGGAATGTCGCAGAGACATGAAATCTTCGGTGTTGAGCTTCAAATTTTCTCTAGTTTACTTAATGAGTAATAAATGTGGATTTTGAAAACTTTTAACACCTTGTAACGGCCGTCATTATGAACGCGTTCCTTTTACATTCTTCGCGCAAAATAAGAGACGCGCTTCACAAAATGTGTTCTATTTCCATCATGATGATAAACAAATATTACAAAAAGTCATCCGCATGAAAAATTATTGGAAAAAACACTTTATTGGCCGAGTAGGCGCCTTCAAAGTCAAGAAATGCGTCCAAAAATCCTCAAAAGGTTCATAAATGGATTTTAAGGTTAATAGACATTGTTAATCTGCATGAAGCCGTTTTGCTGAATATTCAGTAGGCCTACTCAAAAGATCGCAATTGTTACTACTGGAACGGGGGGGGTATTTATACTTGAGACTCAGTAATAAATGATTTCCAAAAGAAAATGGCAACACTGATAATCTAGAAAAGAAATTAATCTTGGTTCAAAGACGTGCTCAAATTGTCGTCTGTCACTAATTTTGTGAGTTTTGTATAAACTTTCGCATATTGGATGAAAAGTCGAAATATTCGATTTTCGGCATTTCGGCACTGCCTGATCTTTAAAACACCATTTCTCTTGAACGGAATGTCGCAGAGACATGAAATCTTCGGTGTTGAGCTTCAAATTTTCTCTAGTTTACTTAATGAGTAATAAATGTGGATTTTGAAAACTTTTAACACCTTATAAGAGGGCGCAACACTAAATCACTCCGCATTTTATGTAACAACGAAATTCGGCTAATATAGTCCATAGTGAATATGAGATTGTAGCGACCATATCTACCGACATGTTCACTTTAAATCACTCAATATCGGCTCATATGAATTCGACAAGTGTCTTTAATGATAACATGCAGATAAAACTGGACAATTGATCTCAAAAGCAATTCTCTGTGGCGGATTAAGAGAAAACCCGATTTTGAAATGTGAGTGGTGAGTTTAGTATATTTTAGCTCTTTTTTTGCACCGCAAATTAGCGAAAAAAAGTCAATGGTCATCGATATATGCCGACAAAAGTTTTGGAATCTAGAGAAACAGAGCTTTAATTTGATACCAAATTTATTTTGCCAAGTATTGCAGGGACGCCAGAAATGGCGCTTGAAGTAGGCCGAAATCACACGTTATCCTATGGGGCGCTGAATTAGTGCTGCGCCCCCTCAACGAGTTTGAACCCAGTATCCCTTCCAGATGTCCAGAAAATGCATTTCTAAAATTTGACCTCTGTATGACCTTTGACCTGACCCCTGCAAAATGTTCTTCTGGTCATGAGATTTGTTGTCACTGAGTTTGAGCCCCATACTCCTTACAGATGTCCAGAAAATGAAATTATAAGATTTGACCCCAGATATAACCTTTGACCTGACCATTGCAAAATGTTCCAAAATATTCCCCTGGTCATTAAGTTTGTTGTCACCGAGTTTGAGCCCCGTACCCCTTACAGATGTTCAGAAAATGCATTTCTAAAATTTGACCTCTGCATGACCTTTGACCTGACCCCTGCCCGGGTCCATACCCCTTACATATGTCCAGATAATGCAATTGTAAGATTTTACCCCCTTCAAGTTATAGGCACTGGGTAAAGCCGATGTACATGTGCAAGTGATGTCATTGTGCTATGTAATGTAGCAGAAGAAGCAATTGAAGGTATATTTGGTTATATATCAGAAATGTCCCTTTAATGACAATTGACCCCAATTCTGTGTACAAGGTATGAGCCCTGGGTATAGCTGATGCATATGTGCAAGTGACGTCATTTTTACTATGTAATATGTGGCAGAAGAAGGATTTTGAAGGTATTTGGTTATATACAGGAAATGTTTACACCCTGGGGTGTAACATGTACGAGAAGAAGCATTTTGAATTTGTTGTCAGAAGAAAGAAGCACAATCGGATAGCATTAGAATACCTAGCTGGGGGATGTAATGTAAACCCCCTGGAAAAGATCGGATAGCAAAACAAGACCTATCGCGTCGGGCGTTCAACCCCCCCCAGCTAGGTAAAGAATCCGATGGGGGTGTAACCCCCAGCTAGGTAATAAGAAATAATAGTTGTGACCATGTAGGATGTTTCGCTACCTACATGAGCATCACAAAATAAGCTGACCTTTATTGCCCAATTTTGTCGATAACGAAGCATTTTAGACAGTGCAAACGATTCCTTCTTTGACTTGTTTTTACATGACGAGCAGTTTGAGACCATTTTCGTTGAACTTTGAGCATTTTTTGGCCCCTGTGTGGTCAACCCATGTGTGGCCAAAAACATTGACCAACCCCCAATATTTGATCTTTTTGCTTATAACTCAAGAACGGTATGTCGCAGGTAGGTCAAACTATGTATAACTTTTTCTATACTTATATTTTCTATACTAAAATTTGACCACTGTGTTGATTTTTGACCTTGAATATGGCCGGAGTGCCGGGAATGATTTTTTGTTTACATCTTGAATGTATTATAGGACCATATAGCCAAACAAAGTTGGTTTCGTACAGTCCTGGGCGGGGAAGCACCTTAAACCCCGGTATACTAGACTTTATAGCTCTATCATTCCCAATGTGGATGTCATCCAAAACAAAGAGCATAGATTAATTTTCGATCATTGCATAGGCCTATATATACGATTCAATACTTATATTGAAATAAATGGGTGTGTATGTTTTTCAACTCCCACATCAAAATGACTGAACATGGCGAATGAGAAAGATATTTGATTCACAATTTGGAAATGACCTTGGGTCACCTTCGTGCACGGGGTGTAACATTTTTATATCTATAAATTAATATTAATATCCTAGCATAGCACCCCGAAAAGTTTTATTTGATAGTGTATTAGGGAGCGATCGTTATTTATGGCAGGGGGGGAATGGGTAAATTTAGGGGGGAACACGAAATTTTTTTGTGGTCTTGAGGGGGGAACCTGAAATTTTTAGTTGAACTAGGAGGGGGGATTGTTAAATTTTAAATGGAGAAAATTGGGAAAACAAGGGGGAACGCGAAAATTTTGAGCGGACGCGAGGGGGGAACGCGAAATTTTTTGTTGATTTTTTTGCCAAAACACCCATTTCACCCTGCCGTAAATAACGATCGGTCCCTTAAATGGCTGCAAGAAACAAAATTTTAATTCTAATTTTTAAAATGCTGAAATTAATGCAATTACTATTTAGTTTCGTTTTACTTCAGAACCGTAACATATATCAGATAGCTATTGTTTTGTGGCACCCAGATATGGTTCATTATGACATGTCTAAATGAGTGCACAAAATGAAAAGACCAAAATAAAGTTCACACAAGGTATAACTATTTAGTTTTTGATATTATATACATGCTATACACTTGCCACGACGGCATTTTACGCCTGAGATGGTTTACTGAAAACCACGACATGACCCAATCCTTTGGTTTATGAACACAAGTTCAATAGCGTAAATTATTATTCGTGACTCAGACTTTAATGAAGGGCAAAACTCCATAGTAATAGGTGTAGTTGTATATTTTTGCACGTTGAATACTTGCTTTATGTAAAAGTTTGTCATGAAACACAAGATATTGTGCCTGAAAGTGGACAAATGATGAAAATATGACAGCACCTGACGTTACCAATATGCAATACTGATTGCAGATATTGTAGTATTTGTAAACTCCTTGTTTCCGGACAGTTTCCTGATTTGGGCAGTTTCTTCATCGAGACACCATGGTGAGATTGACGTACATTTGGGAGGTTTCTTCTTCTTCGCTGTTGAAAGTTTTTATCTTGATTAGTGTGATAGCAGTAAAAACAACAAAAACACAGGTAAACGATAAATCTGTTTTAATTTTCAAATTAAATAATAAACTGGATAGATTTCAACCATATATATATATTTGTAGGTATCACGGATTCAAACTCAAACTAAATCATGTCAATCTTGTAACCTTTATTTTACACAAATTATCAACAATATAATCATACCATAACATAAGGGCCGGGGGGGGCACTCAACTTTGGAAATTACGGTATGTGCCTGTCAATATAGGCCGCTTTTGAAATCGACTATACCCGATGACCCCCTTTTTTTTAGTTGCAGCTACCCGATGACCCCCTTTTTGTGGTTGCGGCTACCCAATGACCCCCTTTTTCTAGAATAGCATCATCAAAATGCCAAAAAATAATGCCGAAACTTTCAAATTTTGCTAATTTTTTTCAAAATTATCTACCCGATGACCCTTTTTTGAAATTTTATACTCAATGACCCCTTTTTTTTAAACTATTGTACCCAATGACCCCCTTTTTGGTTTTGTTTGTACCCAATGACCCCCTTTTTTAAAATAACGCTTTGTGCCCGATAGGCCCCTACTTCGCGACCCCGGTAGGCACATATCCGTCACTTCTAAAGTTGAGTGCCCCCCGGCATAAGGGATCGAATAGCGAAGTTTGAACAGTATTATTGTGGGACCTGTGAGTACAACAGACACACCAAATTGCATTCTGAAATACAAGGAATGTCCTTCTGATTTCAAATAATTCTGATTTTTATAATTCACGATAGGCCTATCATACAAATTTTATGGTAAATTATCATGATTATTATAAAAATTAATATTTTTGACATTTAATAGTCGTCGAAGTAAATTTGATATGTACTTAAAGTGCATGTAGCTGGGAGGAAAAGCCGACCATCATTTGAAAATTTGACCTTTCGTGTGGAAGATATACATTTTTGTCTCCCAAAAGACCTTAAAATTTTCACATTTCCGTTATCAACTAGTTTTATACAACACCAAAATACCAAATAATTGTGTTCATTTCGTTACAGTCTGCGTTTCCTATCGGTAAACAACTACTCTACAACGTCAATTACATCAAAACCGGTCTACGTCCTATTAAATGAAGTTTGAATAGATTTAATAATATTAATGAGGCCGTCATTATTAACGGATGCTTCGTGAAAATAATTTGAAATTACCTCAACATGGAGACAACGATATTTGAAAATGCTGTCTCTGTTTGTATCTAACATTAATTTGAATAAAGAATTAAATGATTCATTTGCAATGAGTATGTGAAATGTCATGCGTGAATTAATTTGTGACCTGCATACCTTAATATTCAGTCACGGTTGCTATTTCTTTGACATGTAGTAGGCCTCTTAAAACGAGTAGTCCTTTTATATATAACTAAAAATTTGCCAAATTTGACTAGGAAATTTAATCAGAGGGGACGTAACAGGTTTATGGTCAAAATCAAATCGGATATTCTGATCAAAATTACTATAAACTCATCAAATTTGATTAGTTTAATATGATAAGAGCAAATAATATAATATAATTATTAATTATATTAGTTAAACGTTACAAGGATTCAGAAAATACAAGTTTGACATATATACGACCAATCAGGCTGGAGTTATTAGCGAAAAGGCTGAAATTTAGGCTCAAGATGGGCCAAACAGAGAAAATTGATCCGATTTTTATTTTTTTAAATGGTCTCAAAATGTTGTCTTGATATAATACTTCAGAAAAATAATAGTTTTTACTATGTACGATAATTCCTGTCCTGGGTAACTCGGGAAATATTCAACATTAATTTGACTCAACGGCCGTAACTCCTTTTGCCATGTTACAATGGTTTGATTTGATTTGATTTGAGTTTATTAAGCATATCATCAAGAGTCAAAAAACATACGGTATTGCACAGGACATACACAATTTTATAAAGTACAAATTAAAACATAATTAAAACATGGTAACAAAACATTGTACATGCAGCTCGGTGGTGCAAACTATTTCTCTTTTGAATTATTATAAGAAATCAAAGATTTTGAGACCATTTTCATCAAAATTTCATAACTTTTATTAATTTGGCCCTTATGGAGCCCACTATTCCAACCTTAGACCTTTCGCAGTCACCCGGGCATGGGGGGGCACGTGCCCCAATCGATTGCAAAATTAGAAAATCCCATAGTAAAATTGCCAAAAACGGCTGCCCCCCCCCCCCCCCCTCCATCATGGTCGGTGCCCCCCCCCCCACCCCCCCATGTGATGACCCACGCTACGCCACTGACCTTTCGCAAATAATTCCAGACTGTTATAGTCGTATAGGTATACGTCAAACTTGACTATATATTTTCTGATTATATCACTCATACATAAATTCTAGACAGTTCATTGGTTGATTACCATTTGCCATTTTTACTATCACCCTCTCCGTGTGATAGTCTTTATCATGTGCTTTGCCGTAGTGCGCCTGCGCCAAGCCGTGCGCTGACTCTTGGACTCGCCGATTTGGTTATGGGGTGGACCCCAAAATGTGAAGTATATCACCGCAAAACATGGTGTTATGTTGATGAATAAATGTATTTCCTACCTTAAATAGTATTTTAGTAATAGAATTTATGCATGAGTGATATAAAACAAATATTAACTGTCTTAAATTCGTGTAATGGTCTAAATATAATCACTCGGTGAAAGATGCCCAGCAAACACAAAAACGTTGATGAATAAATGTATTTCCTACCTTAAATAGTATATATATTTTAGTAATAGAATTTATGCATGAGTGATATAAAACAAATATTAACTGTCTTAAATTCGTGTAATGGTCTAAATATAATCACTCGGTGAAAGATGCCCAGCAAACACAAAAACGTTTTTAAAACGTTTTAAATAAGTTATATTTTGGGTTTTGGTTTAGATCAAAACGTTTTAATAACATTAAAATGTCGGGTTATATAAAGGTCATGAAATCGTTTTAAAACGTTTTGTATGAAAACACACTACAACAATATTTTTAAAATGTTTTCGAAATGTCATTGTAAACTATTTTTGCAAACATTTTTGGCCAAATATTTTATCAACACTTAAATAACATTATGTTAAACTATTTGCTCCCAGCAAACACAGAAATGTTCTTAAAATGTTTTTTACAAAACGTATTATTAACATTTAAATGTCGGGTTATATAAAGGTCGTGAAAACATTTTAAAAACGTTATTGTAAATATTTTGGGCAAACCTTTTTTGCAAAATATTTTTTCAATCCCAAAATAACATTCTGTTTAGAATGATTTGTACCAAGTTTTCAAAAATGTTTTTGGAATGTTATTAAAACGTTTTTATACCCTTTATATAACCCGACATTTAAATGTTTTCTGTAAAACATTTGTGTTTGCTGTGCAGTAAATTACCAACAAATGTTATTTAATGTTATGAAAACGTTTTATACCATTAATGTACCATTTATATAACCCGACATTTAAACGTTTTCTGACAACCTTTTGTAACCTTTTGCGAATGATGTCGAAAACGTTTTGTGTTTGCTGGGTGTATTGTTCCATTCCACTCGCCGTTCCGGCTCGTGGAATGGAACAATCCATCTTTCACCTCGTGATTATATTTCGACCATTACACTCATAGACAGTTAATATTTGTATAATATAGGCCTATAATCAATTATCAATATGTTTAAATAATTTTAGTCTATGTTTTCATTTCAGCTATCATTTAGTCCAACAGCTTGTGCTCGCACCACAGACCTACAAACCGTAGTAGATATCACTAGCGTAGCCTACGCGCACAGATTTCAAGTGACTTCTGTTCTACAGAAATATCAATTTATAAAGGAACTATCTGACATTGACAGTGTAGCTTTTCAAGACCTGGCAAACAAATATGAAACTGAGGTAAGAAAAGGCCAGGGTGCAATAACTTGCCAATAAGGGACCGTTCAATATTAACATAAGGGAGGAAGTGGGAGTTTTAAGGGGGTAATCCGATTTTGGTGGTCTTGAGGGAGAATCTGAATTTTTTACTTGAACCATGAGGGTGGAATGTTAAGTTTTAAATGAAAAAAAAGTGAAAACAAGGGTGGTCCGATAATTTTGAGCGGACGGACGCGAGGGAGGAACGCGAATTTTGGTCGATTTTTTTGGTCAAAACTCACTATTCCTCCCCCGCGTAATATTGAACGGTCCCTTAGGACAAATGACCATACGGATTTAATGTTTCCCCAGAAAGACGCAACCCCTCGAGAGCCCAGAATTTCATCAAAACAGAGAGCTGAAATGCCCTTAAACAGTTGATTTTGTTAATTTCAGTTCTAAAAGACCACCACATTATCACTCTTCTCAGCAATATCCTCACTACAATAGGTCCCAAAAACAGAAATCCCCCACCCCACATAATCGCAAATTGACACGAAAGCTTCATTCCCATTTATTTCATCCAAAACGGTCCTGTCATACACCCTCCCCAATCAAACACATTTCTCTTGCATTTGATCATCTTCTACTCTTCCCTAGAAAAATCATTATAATACCAAATCTACACACCATGGAATTCACCATCACGTCCAAGCTCACATTGGGCGCCCCATTCCTTTTTTAAAGGAATTTTTTATTTTAAGACGATTCGCAACCAGAAAGCCAAGAAAGACCCTTGATTTTGACGGTTCGCAGCTCCGAAAGATAGCTTTTTACCAGCCGAGTCAGCTCTCTCTGGCCTTTTTTTCGTGATATGTACCCACCCTATTTCTGGAAAGATTTCCCCCTTAGAAGTGGGAAACTGTTGCAAACTGAACGCCCAATAAAAACCATTTGGACACTATTATTTTGTACCATTTTAGTTTTAATAATCCGAAAATATTTAAATGAAGGCAAATTGAAGCCATTCATAATATTGGGTGTCCCCAGAAGGGGGGCACTCAACACAAATGACCATACGGGTATGCTCCCCGGCAAGACCCCCCCTTTTGGGTTTCGCAGCTCCGAAAGACCCCCTATATTTGACCAAAATAAAGCTCCGAAAGACCCTTGATTTTGATAATTTCAGCTCTAAAAGACCCAAAATTGCTCATTCCTCATATTTCTTGTTTTTTCAGGCGATTTTCAACCAAAAAGTCAAGAAAGACCCTTGATTTTGACTTTTCGCAGCTCCAAAAGACCCCATTTTATTTGTTCACAGCCCGGTTTGCAGCTCCGAAAGACCCCCTTTTACCGGTACGCCGTCAGCTCCCAAAGACCCACCACCTCAAAATTCCGGGGAGCATACCCACCAAATTTTTTGATGTGCTCTCCCCGGGGTGTCCCAAGCAGAAGCGAAAAGGAGGATTTGTTTATCCATACACAGGGAGTTGGAATAGTTTGCAAAATGAAGGACCAATTGAAGCAGTGGCGTAGATTTCTTTTTGACATTGGGGGTGGAGTTTGAAAAAAATTCTTGAAGTATAGTTAATCCAGCACCTTTTGGCGACAGAATAAGTTAACGGTACAAATGTGCGCGAAGCGCGTGAAAAATTGTGCTATTTTGAAGTTAAACTGATGAAACATGGTGTAAAAGTAGATTAAATGCGCGCGAAAATTTGGGGCTAAAATGGGCAAATATGAGGTTAATTTGGTCAGAAATATATTATCAAGCGTCAAGGTATCCCCCCCCCCCCCCCCATCCCCCGGGATCTATATACGCCTATGAATTGAAGCCACTTTTTACACGTCTTTCTTCCAGCATACATGTATTAGGAGCCAGCCCCATGAAATGTCCGCGTCGTTGGACAGATGTTTCAAAATGGACAAATCATATAGGCCTATCAAAGTGTTCAGAAGAGTCTGTGGAATCTTTCCTGCCATGTTGCCAAATTTGTAACCCGCGCGTTCTATTCCGTTTCCATGGCAACGGTTACGCTATTTAATGATTTTCGTTATTTTATACCTAAAAATGGCACATTTTAACCAGTTATTTCTTAAAAACTAAACGGAGTAGAAACTTCATATTTGGTGTACAGAACACATGTCACAAGGATATTTAAAATATGTAAACAAAAGCATCGCTTAATTCATTACATTTAAGTATTGGGTAAAATGCCACTTTTTGGTGATTTTGGTCAGTTTTGACCAAAAATGTAATTTACATGGAAATTTGTTTGTGAAAAATGCATCCTAGAGATTGCACCAATTTACTAAGATGGATGTTTGGATCCAAAAAAAAGTCAATCACAACATTTTTCTGTGATCTATGGTTTTTAACCTATGACCTCTTGAAATTCATAAGTACACTGCAAAAATTGTGTCTATCATGGAGACATGTCTTCAGTAGACATGTCTTAATTTAGCGTCTTTGTGCAAGTCCCATATCATAACCACATGTTTTGTAGTTATTTAATATTAGTCATAACTTTATGCATGAGTCATGTCTAGTTTAGAGACAATGAAATTGCGATAAGACACGACTCGAAGAATTAGTGACTTGTTAGAAGTCACTTATTCAATAATGTGTCTTTAATTAAGACATGAAGTAAGACATGTCCAATCCAAAAACATTTTTAGCAATTTCTTGCGTTGCAAAGGATTTTTAAAAGTTGCTCTCATTATATCTAAATAACAAGGCAATCGGGTCTATGGAATTCAAGTTCTGTTCAATTTATATCGAATCTTCATATCTTTATTCTAGGTAGTAAATGAACTAATCTACTATGAATCTGACAACAAGTACGATGCCGTGGTGTTCCTATTCCTACCTAATGGAGGTACTACTCAGATAGAAGCAGTAGTGAACGCACAAGACACAAAACTTCAAGCTATCGATATGAATGAGGTGATGCGACGAGTGAGCGTTAGGACAAATATCACAGAATTACAAAATATGGACACTGCACCGGTCCAGGAAGAAGGTACGAATACTTAACACCAAAATCACATGTAGTATTATTTGTTAGACATTTGAAGAAAAGGTAGAGATGCGATTTCAAAAGTTGAAGAAGTTATTCAAACAGCTCAAAAGCAGATGACAGCTGTTCATAATAGAAAGGACCTTTCTCCTTCAACCTTGCACAAACACGTTTGCCTCATCATTTTATATTGTTATAATCATTTCATTTTGTTATAATCATTTCGTTTTGTTATAATCATTTCATATTGTTATAGGCCTAATCATTTCATATTGTTTAAATTGACGTTTGAAAGTGGACATTTAATTTTGTTTTGCGGATTCCCGTGTGAAAGAAATAATGACTTCATTAAAAAGAATGTAGCAATACTATGGACATTGAAATAGATATTTTTCAAATTTAATATCTGCTCAAGATAATTACAGGAATTAGGTTTATTGTGTGTGGAATAAAGTATCATTGTAAACACCTTCTAAGGTGTTTACAATGACACTTTGTGTTCATGTTCATTGACGTACGTCGGGTGAAAATCTCATGCAGTAGTATTTGATCCTTTATCAGGATTCTTTAAGATTACAATAGCCTCATTATTATACCCGGGTAGTATACCTATATTGTTGATTGATGTGAGATTTTTTAATTTTGAATACAGAAAAGCCAATTAGATGAATTAGCTAGGCCTATATTATTTTGTTTTTTAGAATGGATGGAATCTGTCATTTTCTGTGATTAATTACGTTCGTCATTGTTCATGTTAGTTAATAGTATTTCATAATATCATGTGGTATGCAGGACTAAGTCTGATAATAAGCATGGCTACCACCAATTTGGTAAATTTTGGAAATTGAATTATAATCATCATCACCTTTCTCTGTAACTTTTGCGGAATCCTTAGGGGCTGTACAAATAATTATGAGCCCTGGGGAGGGTAAAATTGGGGGGGGCAAGACATTTTGTCCAGCCGAAAGGGGGGGGGGGCAAGCAATTTTTGTCTGGCCGAGGACAACTGCTGCATTTATATTAGATGATCATATCATAATAATTTATATAGGCATATATAGGTCTATTATAGGTGTGTATGGAACATTGGGTTTTGAATTTGACTGATATTTCCATGTCTTTTTCTAGTTCAATACTGTTTACATGAGACTATTATCCCACCTAATGGCACATTGACATGGCCATCTACACCAATAGGAACAGAAATCAACACAGTAGAACTTTGTCCGCAGGGAACTCAATTTGGTAAGTATACATATCTTTTCACCAAATCACAAGCTAAAAAGTATTAATAAACTCCAACCGCTGAGTGCACCAAATCCGCGTAACTTCGGAGTAAGCTACTAGTTTAGTAAGTTGGCGAGTATCTCGCATTTTGAGACTTCCAAATCAGCGTAAATTACTAGACTAGTAAGTTCTATTGTTAATATACTCGGCAACTTACTCTTCATCTTTTGCGGAGTAAGTTGGCGAGTATCTCAGATTTTCGTGACTTCCAAATGTGAGTAAGTTACTAGACTAGTAAAGTTACACCGCAGCTTTTGTTATTTACTCGGCAACGTACTCTTCATCGTTGGAGGAGTAAGTTGGCGAGTAAGCAAATCGATTCATAGATAGAGGAGAAAATCATTGATATTGATGAGATTTTTAAAGTAAATAATAAGATATTTCGCATTAGAGCGTATTCTGCGTGTGGAGCGAGCGTCTCGTATGCGGCACCGCAAACCTTTCGTGTAGGCCTACTGACGGAACATTTTAAGTTAATGTTTACCTCAACCCTAAACTATGGAAACCACAAAGTTGCTAAGCATAATTGTAGGCCTATATAAAAGTATACATAATATAGAATGACAAACACTTGAGGAAATGGTATATATCATAAGCGATGAGATCCAGCTTGCCACTACAAAAAACGTATTATCACCCAATCAATCAATCAATCAATCAATCAATCAATCAATCAATTAATATCCATTCCTTGTGACGTTTCACAAATACAGGCTGTATCAAAATGATTTGTACCCATCAATTACCAGTGATTATGGACAAGACTGCTACATCGAAATGCAGTGCCCATCTCATTTGTGGATGAACGTTATTCAGAGTCTTAAAACGGTAATAAACGGTCATATCAAGAGGATTCAATGTTACATTTTGAAGAGGCAGGACTTTCAATCAATATCAAAACTGACACGTACCAAACATTTTGATACAGCTTGTATGGTGATTAGCGAATGCATGTTGGATTCCATTTGTATCTTCAGTAGATATCATAATTATAGTACTAGTAGGCCTACCATTTAAATTTCACAATAGAGTCAAAGTCCCGTTACTTTATGCGTTTATTTTATGCCTTAAAAATGTATGACAATTGTATTCTATATACTACACTGAGTAATAATTCGAATCTATACAAATATTTTCATGTCTGGGAAACATGTTTTCAAAGTTCTAGATATTTTCTATCTCTAATATAGGCCTACATAAATTATCTTATTTCAGGATCTCCCCAAGCTTCAAGAATTATGATTAATTGCAAGTTTTGTGCCAAATAAATATTCCCTTCACACGGCTGGATACACTCACAGATATGAATTATTTCCTCATTTATTATAATCGTTTATTTTAAACTGATAACGGCAGATCCATATGTTATATCCCGACCCTTGAGGAATTATATGCCCCACTCTCCTGTTGTTTATTATTAATCCTGGTTGCAGGGCTGAAATTACACACTATCACAAAACGCTATATACCCCCCCCCATCCCATCCCTGGGGCACACTATCCGGTTAATATTTTTGCGATTTTTGCGCTTTTTGTGATGTTTTAGAAAAATACAAACCTTTATCCTAGAATTGGGGAGCCATTATTATACAAGAGGCCCCAAAATGAGACCCATATTTTTCGGCTTATTATGACATTTGAACTGAGCACCAAGGTGGTCTTTGCGGGGAGTTGGTTTGCTAACTCACCCCCCTAAAAAAAATTCCAACCCCCTAAAACCAACCACACAAAGAAAATATCAACACCTATAAACAATTCAACCTCCTGACCCCCAGTGAAAAAATTGAAAATGGCCCGGTAAACACACAATTTTACCCTTATTTGGGCAAATATAAATGAATTTTGGCATAGAAAACAAAAAATATCACCTTAATTTTGGGCTAAAATGGTGTACAATTGAAATTAGCAATTAACACAGGACCAAAATGTTACCCACCATTTTTTTGTCTCCGCTCTTATACAACTGACTCTGATACGCGACTGAACATGTAACTACTTTGACCCCGATAGGATTTTTACAAAAACTACACTGCTGAGTCCCCCACCCCGGCGGGTTACCCCTTCTGTCATGGTGTGCCAAAATAGATATCATAATCATAAACCTCTTCATATAGGCCTACTACAGTGCACGCTAAATACACTGATATGGTATTTTGTTTGTACCGGGGTATTTAGTGACATCACTGCCTTTTGTTAAAATTGAATAACAATTGACCGCGTGGTTAAAAACGTGATATTAAAGGTGCTGATTGGGATTTGGCGAGTAACTACTTTTTTAGTATCTTCATTAATGGAGCAGTAAATCACAATCAGCACCTTTAATATCACGTTTTTAACCACGCGGTCAATTAATTTCAACAATAGGCAGTGTTATGTCACTAAATACCCCGGTACAAACAAAATACCATATCAGTGTATTAGCGTGCTTGGTAGTTATAGGCCTATAGGTTTATGATTATGATTTTGTCACACCATGACAGAAGGGGTAACACGCCGGGGTGGGGGACTCAGCAGTGTAGTTTTTGTACAAATCCTTTCGGGGTCAAAGTAGTTTTCGAGTTCAGTCGCGTATCAGGGTTGTAGGAGGAAAAAAAAAAAAAAATTGGTGGGTATGTGTTATTGTGATAATTGCTCATTTCAATTGTAAGCCTACACCATTTTAGCCCAAAAGTAAGGTGATATTTTTCGTTTTCTATGCCAAAATTAATTTATTTTGCCCAAATAAGGGTAAAATTGTGTGTTTACAGGGCCATTTTCAATTTTACACTGGTTTTAAAGGGTTGGAATTTTCTTGGGGGGGGGGGGGGGGGTAGCGAACCAACCCCCCGCAAAGACCACCTTGGTGCTCATAGATAATAAGCCGCAAAATATGGGTCTCATTTTGGGGCTTCTTGTATATGGCTCCCCAATTTTAGTATGAAGGTTTGTATTTGTCTAAAATATCACAAAAAGCGCAAGTTTTTTAAAAATGATATTTGGTAACAATGTCGCAAAATTGTTTTCAATTTGGGCAAAATATCTGACAATCGTGGGCCTATTCTATTCAAACATTAACCAGATGGTATGTCCCAGGGGTAAGATGGGGATGGGTGTTTTTTTTGATAGTGTGTAATTTTGCAGCCCTGCAACCAGGCGAACCGGGAATGGAATAAACAACAGGATAGACGGGCATATAATTCCTCAAGGGTCATGAAATATACTTAAAATAAATCCCATCCAGGGCCAGTCGGATTGGGATATAGCATATGGATCTGACGTTATCAGAAGAGATTATCATGAGGAAAGAATTTATTTCTGTGATTGTATCCAGCCGTGTGAAGGGAATATTTATTTGGCACAAAACTTGCAATTATTCCTAATTCCTGAAGCTTGGGAGATCCTGAAATAAGATAATTTATATGTAGGCCTATATTAGATATCTAGAAGATATCTTGAGTTTTGAAAACAGGTTTCCCCAGATAAGAAAATATTTGCATAGATTCGAATTATTGCTCAGTGTAGTAGGGCCTATATATAGAGTACAAAAAGGGGGCCCTTAAATATTTTGACCCTCCTGGGGGGCTGAAAAAAAATGACCACACATTTCCTGGGAAAATTGAGTTTATATGCTTTTCTATGGGGTTGACCCATAATTTTCATGTCAAAAAGGGGGCCCTGAAATTTCTGAGATCTCAAAAGGGGCCCCCGAAAAATTTTCGCAATGAAATGCATCCGGCTTGTGAACGGTCCCTTGGCATAAATTTGGAAGGCATAAAATAAACGCATAAAGTAATAGGACTTTGACTCTATTGTGAAATTTAAACGGTAGGCCTACTATAATTATGCTATCTACTGAAGATACAAATGGAATCCAACATGCATTCGCTAATCACTATATTATGTGACACGTCACAGGGAATGAATAATGATTGATTGATTTATTTAAGAGCGGTTATACTAATTATCGATGATCACCCCCTTCTATATTGTCTAGTTCTCCCTTC
This sequence comes from Amphiura filiformis, assembly GCF_039555335.1. Taxonomy (NCBI): domain Eukaryota; kingdom Metazoa; phylum Echinodermata; class Ophiuroidea; order Amphilepidida; family Amphiuridae; genus Amphiura; species Amphiura filiformis. The sequence goes on along the minus strand of NC_092628.1, from coordinate 87,837,994 downwards.
CAGAATAAATGTTCCGTCCGTGAGGCCTACACGAAAGGTTTTGCGGTGCCGCATACTGAGACGCCACACACGCAGAATACACTTGAATGCAAAATATCTTATTATTTACTTTCAAAATCTCATCAATATCAATGATTTTCTCCTCTATCTATGAATTAATTTGCTTACTCGCCAACTTACTCTCTAAATGTAAAAGAGTGAAAATCCACTCAAAAAGGAGTGAAATTCCACTCTTTCAAGGAGTTAAACGCAGGACAACACATTTTAGAGTGAAAAAAAGAGTGGTCTCCAATTCACTCGAAAAAGAGTGAAACACCACTCTTTGCAAAGAGTGATAACGTTACCACTCTCTTGGAAAGAGTGGAACTTATTCACTCGTTTAAGAGTGGAATCATCCACTCTTTCTAAAGAGTGGTTTTATTTGCAAACTACTCAAAACTAAAAATGACACTAACAAATCAATTAAAATGACACCAACAAATCAATTATTTCAAATTGCAGGCAATTTTATTTTACCAAATCCAATGTATTTACTTATTGTTTATTAAATGGTATATAAAAAAACGCAAACAGCGGAGCTGATGGCACTGGTTAACAATACAATAATAAATACACAATCAATATATACAAATTCATAGCAAACCATAGTATACCATCATCAGAATTGTATAACACCAATACATATTTTAAGGGGGTAGGCCCCCCCCCCCAAAAAAAACCAAAATTTAGCATGTTTTGTGCCTATCTCAAAATTTTCAAATGCATCCTGGAGCAAATTGTCTGAATATTGTCAAAAATGGCATTTAAATTTTAGTAGGCCAAGGGTTTCTTGCTTTATTGATGATAACTCAACAACTGGGTGGTCTACTGAAATTTAAATGCCATTTTTGAGTTTCTCAGACAATTTGCTTCTGCAGGATATATCACTTTTCAAAAAAGTGTTGATAATTTTATAATAGTGCACAAAACACGCAAAATTTTGGTTTGGGGTGGAGCTACCCCCTTAATGAAATAGCTTACAGGACATTGTCTGCTCACAATTTCTGTCTGCTCACAATTTCTTACATTTCCCCATAATACACTATAATTCTTGCATCTATCAACAGTCCGCACACACTTATCCCAGTGTGACAATGGGTTGTTGTAAATTTAGTAACGTATCGAAACGTATGGAAATGGGTGGAAAAGGATGGAAATGGGTAGGAACGGATGGAAATGGGTAAGAATGGATGGAAATGGGTCAAAATATTCCACCATGGATCGAAATTGATGCAAAGGTACTCGTAAAAACGTACAAAATAAGCGAAGAAATGTTTTCAAATCACCGGCGCAAGTAAATGCAACAATTGCTACAGCTCTGAATTGCTTTAAGTTATGCAGTAGCTAATTGCATGGAGGTCAGGGAGAGTGTGGATTGTGACCAGAGGATTTTCACTAAAGCAAAAGTTTGTTTTGGTTAGTTGGTCAAGGTCACCAAGGTCATTGTTTTATGATTTTAGACTTGGATGGTAAAAAAATGCATGGAGTTTATTTAATGCTAATAAATAATGTTATTGAGAAAAATTAAGTACAATTATTTATTTAATTGATTAATATCAATAAAAATCAATTTATTTATTCTTAATTAAAGAAGAATTGTTCTTTCATTATTTCCTTCTTGCGTTAATTGATTAATTAAAACAAAATTCTTTTTTCCTTCCATTATTTGAATTTTATTTGCATGAAAAGAAAAAGCAAGAAAAAAGAAATTCAGAAATAGGGAAGATAAGAAAACAAATGAAGACACAAGAAAAGAAAAGAAAAGAAAAGAAAAGAAAAGAAAAGAAAAAGAAAAATGAAAGACAAAATACAAAATATAAGAAAAAAGATACGAAAAGAAAGAGAAATAAATAAAAAGGTAAAAACAAAAAAAAGCAATAAGAATCGAAATTTATTGAGATATAGAGAAAAAATGAGAATGAATTAGAATGAGAAGGTATTATCCTCCTCCATGAAAGAAAGCCTCCTAAAGAAAGAAAGAAAGAAAGAAAGAAAGAAAGAAAAAGGAAAAGAACGAACGAAAGAAAGAAAGAAAGAAAGAAAGAAAGAAAGAAAGAAAGGAAGGAAGGAAGGAAGGAAGGAAGGAAGGAAGGAAAGAAAGAAAGAAAGAAAGAAAGTTAGTTTATTGAATTAAATAATTGAATGAAGTTGAAGAAACTTTATAGTGTTTCCATGCCGCTGAAAGCATGGAGGAAGCTATTGGTATCACGACGCACCTATAGCACTGATGGTGGTGAAGTCTTCGGAGACGAGCTTTGTATTATTTGACCGACGGGTGAAACACATTTTGATGAATTTAGCTCTTATTGTACCCATTTTAAGATGTTCGAGTCATATTTTGATTTATTCCGACCCATTTTCATCCTTTTCGATCCGTTCCTATCTTATTTCCATCCATTTCCATCCTTTTCCACCCATTTCCATACGTTTCCATACGTTTCGATACGTTACTAAATTTACAACTACCCGTGTGACAATACCTTATCTATAACATATCTGGCAATGATAATGTTTCAGGAGGAATGAAGTTACAGTTCTTACGAAAGTATTTGTTTTGCGGATCTATAGTTTTAAATCCTTCAAATGGATTTGAGACACTATCAAAATTCGACAAAACCCTGGACATCATCTGAATCTAAGTTTATATTATTAGGGTTATTGTTCTTCTGAAGTAAATCAGTGTATTCTCAATTACAATTCAATTACATTTTACTTCAGTGTTCGAATTAGCACACGTGTGCATGTAAATATTGGTTTGTGCATGTAACTTTTTACATTTTCTGGTATGTTTAAGCTTATTTCACAAAATTACTTACTGAAGTCCTGATACTGTAACACAAAAGTTAACTTGTACCATGTGTACGGCATGGACAATATTGGCAGTTAGTTCGACCCATTCCCGCCCCAACATTACTACATATTTGGTTATTTGCCTAGCTATCACGGCTCATAAAATGGTAAATTTCTTTGTGCAAAAGTATGTGCATGTAACATTTCTCTGGTGCATGTAGAGATTCTGAACTACATGCACAGGTGCATGCAAGATTTTTTTCTAATTCGAACACTGTTTTACATGTACTAACTATACATAAAAACCATATATTCAACAATCATAAAAAGTTCACACAAGTGGAGATTCATTAGTCATCAGCTTAACTTCTATAATTAATTTTTTTTTTTTTTTTTTGTCTAGTTATGCGTTGTTGATTGTTCTTCGTGTATGAGTGGTTATGTTTTGTCCCCTTTTACACCCTGATGACCAATGGGTAAACCGTCTTGTTGTCAAGACCGTTGATCAGCCAATCAGTGTGATTGTTTATCACCTGTGTGTTTACACTGTACGCGACACGCACAGCTCCGACCACGGAACAATTAAAAAATTAATTATAAGAATAGAAAAACACCAGTGTATTATTTAGAAGTTGAATTGAGGACCCTCAAATTGCACCTACCTCTCAAAAAATTCAATCTAGTCATATGATTTTCAGGTTGTCTGTAGCTTCTGCCCTCATCACTGCAACACTGCTTTGGGTTCATCCCCAAGTGGCATTGCTCGCAAAGTGAATTGAACTTGTAACTGTTTGCAATCTACCACTTTCAGAAAAACTACAGAGTACTTATTTTTTTAATCTAGTGTGTTGGGTGCCTCTGCAACGGTAGTAGCTAATGTGTATTTGCAGCTGCAATGAACCTAAAACCACCATTTGAGAGCCAAGGCATTACAAGACTCATGAAAGATCTTCAAATAACTAACAAATATTCCAAAAACCATGCTACTTGCTTGAAAACATTTTCAGGCTTAAAATTCCAAACATTGATCACATTTTTTCCTTGCAAGGTACTAAATTGTGGTACATGCATTTCAAAATCTACAGTATTTGCCAAGTTGTTCAGAGATTTGAGCCGCGATCTCGCGTTAAGTCTGTAAACCAGGAAGTGAAAAACATTCGAGCTGATTGGTTGTGGCGTCCATGATAAAAGAAACCGTAGGTGAGCCAGCGTTGCGTATCGTACGCTCTCGGTCGCCACACTGCGTGGCTGACCTCTAAACAATTTTGGCAAATACTTAACATTATTTTCAATAAGAAATTTTCAATAATATTGTTAATTCTCATGTAATTTTGACCTCACTCAAAAAATGGTAAAATTGTCCCATACTTCCCTTTCATGGGAAGGCAGTACAATACAAAACACATAGTAAACTTTGCACAGGCAATCAAAATGCCTCGGCAGTCTTTCAACCGGGATAGATGTACATCATGTGCTATCCACAATGAAGAACTCTGTAGAGATGTCATTTTCTATCAATTCTATCTATCTATTGAATTCTGTGTCAAATCGACCAAAACAGGTTACCTCTCAGATTTGGCTGCAATTGATTCATACATTTGTTTATGGATGTAATGCACACATGCAAAGTATAACATTCCAAATCTTAGGTCGGTTCCTCAAATTTTGGGTACTCTCCAACTTTCAGCATGCACGATTTGTGTCATTGCATAATTTATCAAATGATCTGAACAGTATCTTATGAACAACCTATACAAAGCTGTAAATTGGTTCCCAGGGTGAGGTTTAGCCAAATACTCATGTATGAATTTTATAGAAATGAATTTCAGCCAAATCTGAGAAGTGACCCGTAGAAACCATCGGTTGATTTGATACAGAAGAAGCCACAATCAAGATACCTCGAGAATCATAACAAGTACATCATCCCATGTCAAACAACCACAAAACCAGATCTAAGCTTCTTTTTGTTGAGGCTCTTGCATCATCTGGGAGTAGAGCTCCCTTACCGTAGGCCTAATGTGCTTGCTTACTCCGTAAACCAGCCCGTCAAAAAAATTGAAGAATGTGAGAACTGGTTTTGCAAAGTGCACGTTGAACACGTAATGTACTTTGTACAGGCGATCAAATGCCTCTACAGCATTTGTCCCTCCTGGAATTGATGTGTTGTCTACAATAATGAAATATTCAGTTGGGTTGCCGTTTTCATCACCCAGTGCGAGAATGAAGGGCTGTGCATAGATCACATCTTTGGTTTTTGCAAAGGCTTCAACATCTGTCCCAGTCTGAAAAGATAAGATAAATACTTACATTAGGGCTTGAAAACAAGTAACAATCTGACCGCCATGGTCGGTTTGATATCATCATGTTATCAAGGTTCTCTTTATTTCACTTAAAGAGACAAGTTCCCCCAATTTTCTGTGACATTGTCCCATTAAACTTAACATACTTTTGTGGCTTAGGCCAAAAAATAAATGTCTCAGCCTCCCTTGAATTAAAAAATTCAGCATTTCTTTTTTAGGTTTTTGAGTTTTTATCATTAAGAAAAAATATTGTGAAAGTTGGCTGCGAAGCAGCCAGAATAAAAAGAGGCCTAATTCTACAATAATGAGTCGGAGTCAGCAGCTCCTTATTTGGTAAAATTCAGTTACTGCAATCAAAACTTACAAGCAAAGGAGTACTTTGTTAAGGGGGTACAACACCCCTGACCAATTTTGTGACTATTTATGCATTTTTCTCAAAATTTATAGCACCTTGATGACAAGTAAGATATGTATATTATAGGGGCAACGGCAAGGAATCCGATCTCTGCACTGGAAAATTAGTAACTCAAGACAAGTAGTTATTGATTTATGGATCAAATATTGATTTTCTCGCATTTTGACTGCAACTCCACAACAGTTGTCTGTACTGAAATTTAATTGCAATTTTAGAGAACCTTGGAACATTTCTAATCAAATCCATATGACATTTTGTCCAAAGTTGCTTTGGCTTTTGAGAAAATGCAAAGTCTTTAAAAATAAGGCCCAGGGGTGTCGTACCACCTTAAATGGCAAAAAATCAAACTCAAATCAGTTACACAAACTTACTTTCTCAAAAACGACATTTTCTTTTCAGGATTTTGATTTCCTGAGTGTCTAGAACCCTGAATCTCAAGATTACTTACTACTACCTGCCAGCAATGTGATGCTTGTCAACTCAGACTCAATAATGTCCATTTCATTTCCACAATGCCAGTACCGTGCTACATTTGAGACATCAATTTACCAGTTTTGCCCAGATTCACTCTCATTGCACTCAGTCTAATGCTCACGACTTTATTGTTCCTTGTGTCAAAGGCATTGCTTCTAACACCTTTTACAATGCCATCTGTGACTGGAACATATCAATTAATTGCATTCAAAGTAAAGAGAGAGGTCTTCAAGAGAGCTGTTAAGAATTTTGCCATGAGAGAGAAACTGCCGCACAAATTTGAACATGTGAAGACTTATTTCCATTGTTTTTCTTTGCTGCGCCATGCTCTGCAACCTTTTGTCAAAATGGACCCCATTGGAAATAAGTCTGAACATATATCTAGATTCAAGAGTAACTTACTTGTCTACGTTGCATTATGAATGAAAACACATCATATCCTTTGCTCTTAAACCCTTTGGCGGTCACTGTTGGAAGTTTCTTCAGGAGAAATTTAAACACATCCAGATCATCTGTAACAGCAAGATTTAGACCAATATTCAAGTCATTTTTTAGCCAAAATACTTTAAAGTTCGAAATATGAAATAAATTAATAATAATAATAAGGAATGATGCTCTTATACCTGCACACCTATCTTTCACCCTAACACTATTCCCAATGTAACAGTACTTTTGCATGAACTTTAAAAAAAATTGTGTGAAAATTAATTACATTTTTGCATACATTGTCAAGTTTGCTAGGGGTCAAAAAACAACAACAACAATACAATACATAAGAAGAGTAGGCTTCAATTTTGTCATATTTTGACACTCAAATTGCCATAACTTTTGAGCCGCTACTCTGATCAAGCTCAGATTTCTGATTATTGTGGAGCTCAACAAGCTCTATAAAATATCTATATTTAAGCAAGTTTATTAACTCTACAACGTTTGCTGTTAAAATGCATATACATATGAACATGTTCAAATTTCATGTTTACTTACTGAACCTCGCAGCTTCCTCTGATAACTGTGTTAGCTTGGGTCTAAAGTAAGGTTCCACTTCACCAACATTTTGAACCACAACCGGGTTCAACATGTCAAACTCAAAGTTAATCTGAAACATGAAAATTGAAAAGTGAATTAATTTAAAATACATCATGCTTATATTGTCCGCTGATAAATTACTTTGGGCAAGAATAAACAAAGCAAAATCTCTGAAAATCAGGAAGTACCCTGAAAACTGGTACCTCTTTATCAATAATTTAAACCATAATACCTTAAGAACCTATGGAATGTATCAAGCCATGCTATGTATATGTCACATAGGAACATTTTTTTTTGGAAGGGGGGAACTTATGTTTGCACTCCTTCAGATGACGGTCATAACATGTTTAGGTTTAGAATCATGAACATGTAGTCCATCTAGATGGTCTGATTTTACTGCAAACCCGCCGGTCCTGACTGGTGAATTTCCAAACCTAATCCATGCCCAGTCTAACATCTGGGATTTTTCAGATCCCCAGATGGTCATATCATGAGTTTGGGCCTGGTTTCACATTACACTTGCCTTGATTTTTCAAGGCAAGGTTTGGTGAAAGTCAATGGATTTCATGAGTCTATCTTGATGGACTATGAACAGGTAAACAGTATTTTGAATTCATAAAGTTGAATTCTAACCCTGCAGGAAAAAGCTTTAAAAAAAACCCTACACACATGTTGATACTGTTTGTTTGTATTCATGAGACAGATCGTGATCTCCATTTAAATACTAACCAGGTCAGGACTGTCTCTGAATCTTGGCATTTCTGCAAGTTGGTTTGTGATAGAAGGTGCCTCCTTTACTAGTTTTGATCTGCGGTAGAAGAACGTGGCTTTCAAGTTCGCTTTAATTTGGGACAAATTCTCCCTCGTTGGAGGGTGGTATTTCAGCCACTCCATCTTGTGGAAGAAAAAAAACACACATAAGATTACCTAACTTACAACATGAGAAATGCACACAACTTTATTTTTATCCACCTGTGTATTTTATCTGGATGTCCAAGGTGGATGGGCATTACAGTGGGTGATGCCACGCCCTTACATCTGTTATAATTACACAAAGCACTAAGCTCATGACTGCTATCTTATCTATGGGTAGCTGTGGTCACCTCTATACATTCCCTTACCAAACATGAATGCCTATTTGGCATTCTGTAGGTATTCGCCAAGCCCTCGAGTGCCAAGGATAGCGGTACTAGGTGGTCACTAGCACTCAACAGCTAATGAATGCCTATAGAGCTGGTTCACAGGCATTCTGAATGCCTCACTAGAATGCTACCGAATGCCTATTTACTCATAGCCCTCATGGTTCTAGGATTAGGTGGTTTGCTATAGGCACTCAGTGGCATTCGGATAAGTCATAGGCATTCGGTTAAAAAAATCCTTAAGTAATAGGCATTCCATATTTTAAGTATTAGGCATTCGGTTAAAAAAATTCTAAAGTAATAGGCATTCCACTGAAAAATTTCTAAGTATTAGGCATTCGGTTAAAAAAATTCTAAGTAATAGGCATTCCATTCAATTAGGCATTCTGATAATAGCCTTGACTAGCATTCCTTAGTGGTTGACCCAAGGGTCAAACAGGTGCATGATGGGAATATATTTCTAACTGCCATTTTGAACTGGTGTGAATGCAGAGATGATTGAATCTTAATCCTTTCATGTTTCCAGCTTTATTATAGGCTTTATTTTTCACTCTTTACATTTGGGATGTTACATGACAATGCATATTATGTGGACAACATCATACATGTATGGGATCCATGTAGTTATCTTTGTGTGCAATAATATGCCACAATATGGATGGTGTAAGTATAGGTAAGCTTAAATATGACTAGATGTAACTTTGAATATAGGTTTTTATGTAGGCAGTTTCTTGAAATATGGAATGGTCTAGTGTTAGGAAGGAGGAGCTAGATAGCATATTGGGGCATTATTATTAACATTAATAATAATAGTGTATATTAATTTTATACCACGCACAAATCCACTAAAAAAGCACTCATATGGCGCAAAATTAGGGGAAATTTTTTTTTTCACTTTTGACTTCATTTTATTATGAAGGGAATAGTTTGGACCTCCACAGTTGTTGATAAGAATTATTTAATTTGTTTCCAGGAGTCAATTTGGAGAATTACATCAAAGAATAAAAAAGATCAACTATATAACAACCATAGCAGTGGCCAGTTTTCATGGTGTTTGCATATGGTTTGTGTGTTAATTGAGACAATAATAATGGTATCCTTTGATTCTGATATATTCGTTCAAGGGCTAATACAACCGTGTGATTAGAGGGCTAAAGCAACTACCTTCATGTGATGGGAATTCATTGAAGCATAGTTTGCATTTGAACTAGGCCCAAGCCTCAAATTTACTCACTTTTTTTCCATAGACAAAAGACGCAGTGATTTATCCATCGGATGTGATTTAGCCACCAGATGTTACATCTTTGCGTTCACTCAATTGATGTCAATACTGAATTCTAAGCTGGTTTGACAATTACATTGTTCAACCAGAAGAACTTGGAGTCACATCTCCGCTTAGTGTCTACACTAAAAATATCATAGACTCGACAAAGACAGACGCTGTACTGAACTAAAATGCCTCTGCGTCTGTCACAATGGATAAAAAATGGAGTATATTCTGGGCTTACCATGTGCGATTTTCTGCAGTGCATTATATTCCTATTCGTCACTCTCGTATAATTGCTTAGCCAGCATAGCTATATAATTATATAGTGGTTCAAGTGCTTCACCTGTAAGTGGTTGGAATACCTATAAGCGGTTGGAATGCCTATAGGCGGTTGGAATGCTTCTGAGGCGATTGGAAATTTCATTGGCGGTTGGAGTGCTTCATAGGCGGTTGGAATGCCACTAAGTGGTTCGAGGGCCTAGCTCATTTACATATTTCGCCTCTGAGGAGGGCTTATGAACCACTTACGAACCACTTATAGCGGTTGAGGGCTAAATAAGTGGTTGGAGTGCTAACCTGTAGGCGGTTGGAATGCTTCCTAGCGGTTGGAATGCTTCCTAGCGGTTGGAATGCTTCCTAGGTGGTTGGAATGCTTCCCAAGCGGTTCGAATGCTTCCTAGGTGGTTTAAATGCTAGGCGGTTTGAATGCCTCCTTGGTGGTTCGAATGCCTCCTTAGTGGTTTGAGTGCTTAGCTCATTTACATATTTCGCCTCTGAGGAGGGCTTATGAACCACTTATGAACCGCTATAAGCGGTTGAGGGCTAGCAAACAGGCGGTTGAGTGCTAACAACCGCCTATTAACTCAATGTTATAGTATTGGAGGCATTCACCATTTAGGCATTCATTACCGGTTCTTTACCATTCAATGGAATGCCTAGTGAGTGCTAGCTGAATGCTAGTTTTTTAGGTAAGGGTTGATATCTAAATTAGTACCTGGTGCTTTGCTTCTTATGTCATCAAAGAATGTGTCCCTCTAAATGATAAATTTTTGATGTTTATAATTATAAAACTGACTTGGATATGCTGGAAAATAATGAAAGAAATGAAGTTTTTCTTCAAAAGATATCACAACACAAGAGCCAAGTTTGTGATCAAAAGTATGATATTGACTATGTTGAAGCTGAATAATTCAACCCCTTTTTAATTATTAACGTATGCTATGTTACATTTACAAGAGGTGCACTAAATCTTTTGAAGAGCTAAAATTGTCACAAAACTGTATAGCACCCACCTGCTCCAGTACCTCTGCTGAGCACTGTTCTGTTTCATTGTCATCTGTGTCATTTTTTGTTTTTTTTCTTGAGTTGACCTTTGCTAGGACCTCCTGCTCTTTTCGCACTCTGGCGCATTGTTTTTAATCTCCATTCAATAAATCCTTCGCCCTCGCTAAAGAACAGCTCCTTCAAAGATAAGAAAATATGAGAAGTTGCAAATTTGTAAGATTTTTTATTTCTCTTGGTAAGTTCTGTGACAGGTTTTACTGAAGTGCCAATCATAGAATTGAAAATTACAGAATTTCCTTTATTCAGGGGTGTGGGTGAGCACAGAAGGCAGTGGGGTTTGACCCCACCCTTTTTTCCTGATGCACTCTTTATACTGAAAATTCCAGACCCCACCCTTTTAGCAGTTCATCTTTCATATTTTCATACATTCAATTCTGGAAACATGGTGATGTCATAAACTAGCACCCACTTATCACTGAAATGTACTTTCTGTGGTGTGATGTCACAGTACTATGACACCGAAACATGCCGACATAAAAGACGTAAATTTTAAATTGTTCAGTTTAAAAAAATTAAAAGAACTAATCTCTTGTGTTGACTTCAAACATGTAAAAACTACAGGTATCATTGGTAACCACAAGTTTAACTCACTTCAGATTCTTTCTAGCAATACTTTCGGGCTCTGTTGCTTATACTATCCAGAGAGGTTGCATGTTTCGGGCTCTGTGTTGCGTCATCAACCCTACCAAATTCACCTTAATTTTTATTACTCTTGACACTCTTTAATAGCTCACATGCAGTGAGCAATTATAAAAAATATAATCATTTATAATATAAATGTGTGCATATCATTTTAAATGTCCAATTTTAAAATTCCAATATTATGAATGAGACTGAGCAAATATTAATTATGGTCTGTAGCATTTATTGATTTATTTATTTATTTATTTATTATTAATGTATTAAATTAATTAATTTAATGGCTATTAATACAGGCCTGTTAAAATCAATTACAATTGATTTATGGCAGTTTTAAAAACCTGAGATGGTTGTCTTCAGATTTCGTGTCCCAGGATCCTTGTTAATTTAAAATTAATTAATTATATTAAATAATTAATTAATTATTAAAATTAATTAATTAATTACAAAACAAATAGATCTTTAGTATAAAAGTAGAGATTTAAAGATTTCATTCATTGTTGTAATGTAGAAAACCATGATGAACTGATGAATGCTTGTTTCTCCCATAGACTTTACATGGTGCGTATCCCTATTTTGCACCACCCGGCATCTTCGTTTACTTAATTAATTATATCTTATTTATTTCAAATATCAGAACATCAAATTTGGTACCAAATTAAAGAGTACATTCTAGGCCTTTAGGCAGTATCTTATTTAAAGACTTTATTCATTGTTGTAATATAGAAAAACCTTGATGAGCAGAGTGCTCATTTCTCCCATAGACTTTACATGGTTCCGTATCCCAATTGCACCACCCTGCATCTTCGTTTACTTAATTACTTACAACTTTTTAATTAAAAACCTCAGAATATTATGTTTGGTATCAAATTAAGCAGTACATTATAGGCTTTAAAATGAATGCAAATTTGATGGCATTAGAAGTGATTAAAGGTGCTTGCTTATTACAAATAAGTCATTTTTTACTACAATATGAAACAACACCACCCTATTGAGAACACCAGTTCATGACACACAGCCATATGGGTATAATCAGAAATAATGGCACCAAAGTGTGACAAAAGTGTCAAAATTACAAACAGTGTTCAGAGATGTAATTGTTGTCTTATTATAAGCAAAACGTATCTAAATTCAAGAAAAAATAAAAAAATTACTTCAGTAATATTACTAAATGTATTTTTTCAACTAGTTTATTTTGTCTAAAGGCCATTTTTGAAAATAGCGAAATAGCGCTATTATCACTTGAGTGGTGGGTAAAGTGAAAATTGCATAATTGCGCAATTTTGTCTAAAGGCCATTTTGAAAATAGCGAAATAGCGCTATTATCACTTGAGTGGTGGGGTAAAGTTAAAATTGCATAATTGCTAATTTTGTCTAAAGGCCATTTTTGAAAATAGCGAAATAGCGCTATTATCACTTGAGTGGTGGGGTAAAGTGAAAATTGCAAAATTGCGCATAATTTTGTCTAAAGGCCATTTTTGAAAATAGCGAAATAGCGCTATTATCACTTGAGTGGTGGGGTAAAGTGAAAATTGCATAATTGCTAATTTTGTCTAAAGGCCATTTTTGAAAATAGCGAAATAGCGCTATTATCACTTGAGTGGTGGGGTAAAGTGAAAATTGCAAAATTGCGCAATTTTGTCTAAAGGCCATTTTTGAAAATAGCGAAATAGCGCTATTATCACTTGAGTGGTGGGGTAAAGTGAAAATTGCATAATTGCGCAATTTTGTCTAAAGGCCATTTTTGAAAATAGCGAAATAGCGCTATTATCACTTGAGTGGTGGGGTAAAGTGAAAATTGCATAATTGCGCAATTTTGTCTAAGAGCCATTTTCACCAAACTGATTTTCTTCTAAGTCTAAAAAATACACTGATAATAGCGAAATTAGCACTTTTTGATAATAGCAGTGCTATTATCGCAATTATGTGTAGAAACGAATGACAAAATAGCTTAATTGCGTCTAGTATAAAAAGAGCGCTAATATCGCTATTATCAGTTATAGCGCCTTTCTCGATCTCACGCAAAATACGTACCATAATGATAAAGCATGCACTGATAGTGATACTACTACTACTACTACTAGCCATGCAGTGCTATACTGTACAGTACACGCACAGCGCAGCGATAAATGCAATAGAATGTATGCGTTCATTTCTGTACAACCAGACCGTCACTTCATTGCCAATTTATACAATAACTAGCCCGGAAAGAAAATAAATTTCATGTTCTTCCTCCTCCCGACTTATTTTTGAACAACTAATTCTACAAATAAATGTATTACCTGCGAAAATCTCCATGATTTTATCTGAAAATCCTCGCTCACGCAGAAATGTTTCGACATCGTTGGTCGCCATTGTAGTAAAACGACTGAAAGTTTCATCGTTCGCTTGACGCATCGTGATTGGTTGCCTCGCTTCCCGCCTCGCTTTCAGTGCCGATAATTTTTATCACTCGGTAGACGAGTGGTCGAAATTCACTCGGGAATATGACATTGAGTGGTAAAATCGGATCACTCGATGAAGGAGTGAACCAATCCGAAAAGAAATGGTTACATTATCACTCAAATAGGAGTGAAAAGTACTCAATTAGGAGTGAAAGTCAGTTCACTCTAATCAGAGAGTGGAAATTTCACTCTTTTACATTTAGAGAGTACTCCTCCAACGATGAAGAGTACGTTGCCGAGTAAATAACAATAGCTGCGGAGTAACTTTACTATAGTTTAGTAACTTATAACGCACATTTGGAAGTCACGAAATTCTGAGATACTCGCCAACTTACTCCGCAAAAGATGAAGAGTAAGTTGCCGAGTACATAACAATAGAACTTATTTTTAGTCTAGTAACTTACGCCGATTTGGAAGTCTCAAAATGCGAGATACTCGCCAACTTACTAAACTAGTAGCTTACTCCGAAGTTACGCGGATTTGGTGCACTCAGCGACAAGTGTGCCCCATGCATATTTTTTCCTATTCCAAATAGAATTCGGAGAATATCCGTTCATTAAGTATTTGTTATTCAATATTTTTTTCTCTTCTAACGCGAACATTTATAGGCCTATTTGACAGTGTTAGATGTCAAATGTTTAGTGGAAAATGTGACTATTGATTTTACGACATCAAATATTCGTTAGAAGTAAAGCTAACTGGAATTTTCGAATGGGAATAGATTAAATAACGAAGACATATTGCATCAAATATTCGACGTCGAATAAGAAATATGAAGCGGGCTTTAAATGTGATGCAAATACAGAAACAGAATTCGAAGTTTACAATGGTAAACCAGAACAAAATATTTAATGCGGCTGACTTGTAGAATACATAAAATGGCCCATTAGTTTGTCCTGATGATAATTATTTTTGGGAGAATGGAAGTCTATCGAACGTGTAGTAAGACCTGAACTAAATATTGATACATTCTGATGCTATCTTTGCAATAATCAATTATCTTTGCTGTTCACTGTGGTATATGAGAAGCGTGACGATAGAAATCATATTGCATGCCAAATTAATCGCATTGGTACATAGTCAATTAAAAATAATGTAGATCTTTTTTTTTATTGAATTGAATTTTGATGATTTTTACGATCGTCCGGATGAGCAAATCACTGAATGGGCCTTAAAAAACGGATTGGCTATGATTGTAAAGGTTGCCTGAATAAACAATACACTACAGTAGGCCTATATCATAAAATTATTTAATTCTTTTTCTGTTTCAGCCGGTCAAGTAGCTTTAGCAACGAGACAGTGTTTACAAACTGGGTGTATCAAATATAAGGACTCAGACAAAAGGGTGTGTCATGGAGCCTGGCAGTCATACCATTGTAATGAATGTTTTAATATGTCTGTCAACCCACTACTTCAACAACTCAGCAACATGGTAACATATTAATATTTTTTTTGTTTCTATCTTTGTGTCTATCTTTCTTTACCTTTTTTCTTCACACCTCTTTATTTTGTTGCTTTTCTCTTAGTCATTGTCTTCTTTAAGGGTTTGTCGTTCGTCTTTAGGCCTATTTCTTAATTTTATACTATTGTTTTCATTTTCTTTCCCTTCATGCTTTATTTCCCGCCTTTTTGTCTTCTTTTCTCTTGTTTCTTCTTCCTCTCATTACTTTCTTATACCCCTTTCTTTGTTTCACCCTTAATTTATATCTTTTCGTTCCATCTCCCTCTTCCTAACTTTCTTCTTAATCTGCTGTGAATTGTTTTGTTTCTTAAGAGTTTTTACTAGACCAATTCACAATGACTTCATGTTTTCGATGTACAGGTATTTAATGTTTATGTCACATGACTCCACTTTGGCACAGAATATACCAATTTAATATTGAACTAAAAGACACCCTTTTAGGTCACTAGTTCGGAAATGTCCAAGATACTCGTATGTCACTTTCGTGACTGCGGTATAAAACGAGACTCTCCACTGCTCAGCAAATATTCGTGTTAAAGGGGCATTTCGTGATCCACAGCCTCACTTTTCTGAAAAAAAGTTGAAATTTTTATATCACTGGAAACCTCTGGCTACATAATGTTTATGTACAAAATATTTCTTGCAGATTAATTTGTTTAGCAAAGATATCAGTGAAATTTGAATTTCGTTCTGGTGCACCAGAACGAAATTACAACGCATTGTCTATGGAGCAGTGTAATACACATAATCATGCATAACTCATGAACGCATAAAATCGGAATCAACTGAAATTTTGGTAATAGGTTTTTTCGTGGATATCTAATGAAAAATGACATAAATAGAGGATGCTAGGATCACGAAATACTCCTTTAATTATGATATAAATTCAAAACTGACAGCCTTTGTATTTCGTTTACCCACAACAGATCGTAAATCCAGGTGCAGATGTTTTGTTAATATGTCAGCAAGCATTAAATCTAACCACCACAGCAGATACTCTGAATGAAGTGGGATTGAATCCATCACAATCATAGCTGAATTTATAAGTGATCTTTCAATTATATCACAGCAGGTATGATATATAACATATTTTCATTTACAGATATATTTATTTACACACTCATATCCTTCAGTCAGTGATATATCCAGCACCTTATATGAGTATGACATGGATTAGAGCAGAACGTGCAGGTCCGGTACAAATGGCACAAGCTGCTTCAACAATGATATCAGCAGTAAATAGCTACTTTTGTCAACACTGATATCAGCAGTATAGTACATCGTCAAACCTGATATCAGCCATAGAAAGCTATTTCATCAACACTGATATCAGCAGTAGATAGCTACTATGTCAGCACTGATATCAGCAGTAGATAGCTACTTCATCAACACTTATATCAGCAGTAGATAGCTACTTTGTCAGCACTGATATCAGCAGTAGATAGCTACTTCATCAATACTTATATCAGCAGTAGATAGCTACTTTGTCAGCACTTATATCAGCAGTAGATAGCTACTTCATCAACACTTATATCAGCAGTAGATAGCTATACTATGTCAGCACTGATATCAGCAGTAGATAGCTACTTCATCAACACTTATATCAGCAGTAGATAGCTATACTATGTCAGCACTGATATCAGCAGTAGATAGCTACTTCATCAATACTTATATCAGCAGTAGATAGCTACTATGTCAGCACTTATATCAGCAGTAGATAGCTACTTCATCAACACTTATATCAGCAGTAGATAGCTACTTTGTCAACTCTGATATCAGCTGTACATAGCTACTTCTTCAACACTGATATCAGTCTCATCATTAGAAAAAAACCTATGGCGGATAGGTTATATATCAAAAATTTCATACACATAAGTCAAATTTAAAAAATGGTCTGATTTCATTGAAACTGGTCTCAAATTACTCACAATTTTGGTTTAATTTCTAATGTTATGTCCCCATTCAAAGTTTATGCAGCCAAAGTCCAATAAGAATATATACAGGTATAACCTTTGATCTATGATTTCATCCAATTCTGATATGCCGTATTCATTCCAATAAGCGCCCAGGGCGCTTTACAAAGTCGTTTTGGGTCGGCGCTTATTTTTTTTACCTGGTTTGCCTAGACTATGCCATAGTCGAATTTTATTAAAAATATTTTATTATTAGTCATGATGAACCCATTTCGTTGAACTCAAAATTATACTGATGTTTATTAAAGTATTCAATAGTAAAATGGTCATAAAGAGTTAAAAATATCAGATGATTAGTGACAATAAAAGTAATTGAATGCAACATTATCTTGCATAATTATAATGGCTCACTTTAATACTGAACAATTCTGATTTTGGAATTTACCAGTTTATTAATAGCGAACCCCGAAAATCCGACTATGGACTTTGAATTTTAAGCAGAACTTTACCCCGGGACTTTGCTCTCTAAAAACACACTATCAAGCATACTTGTTTATCAGTCCATTAACCACAAGTACTAAGCATGGTATAGTACAAGACGCGCTAGATGTTTGATGAGAGATTAACTTTCGCATCAACACAAAAGCGCCATAAATACCACAGACAGTTGTGTGCGGTGTAGTTAATGGTAATGGCGCTGGCCCGGAAGATTTAAACCATAGCAAGATATGGGCGACCAATCACAAGTCAGATCCATTTAAAGATGCATTACATCATGGTCAATTTTAGTTAGGCCAGAAATTGGCCTAACTCTCCATAGAGTCCCGTGTTAAAAATCTTAACCGCAAGGCAAAGTCAGTAGTCCACTTGGGAAGCTAACAAACAGAGGGAGTGCGGTGACTGAAAAGATCAGTTTCAGATGTGAAAATCTATCAGTTGCACACAAATCAATATAAATCAGAGTTTTATGCTTTATGTAATAGCCAGAGTCGGGGCCAGAGTATGCAAAATAGGCAAGTGGACTACGGAGAAGTCTATGGTTTGCCTAAAAAGGGCCGTTTATTAGAGACAAATTTACGTTATAATATTGTCCCGAGACGTTCTAGTAGCTTTTCTGATGCAGTAAATGTTTACACAGGACTTCAAATCCTCAGGCTATTTCACTGTATCAACGTCTATCAGTCACTTTAACATTAATGGTACCCTTTAGCAAATTGAAAATACCCTGGGTGGGCGCTTATTGGGGTATGGGCGCTTATTGGAACAAATACGGTAATTTTCCAATTTTACAAATTTTTACAAATTTTACAAAAAGTTACAATTGAATCGATGCAGTTTGAAAATTTTACCCCTGTGCATGAGGTATTGGACATTTGACCTCCTGAACTAAGCACCCCAGTACAATATGTCAATTGATTATTTTATTCCTCATAATGAGAGGAATAATTATTTTGAGGTATATTACAATTGTCATACTCAGAACAGAATCACCTTCGACCCCTTGTGGGAAGCATTTGGGGCACATAAAAAATGGAACCAAATCTAGATTGATCATGAGGTGTGATGCCAAAAACATTTGTTCCGCTAATATAGCAACACAAAATGCTAATTCAAATATCACTATGTACACAGTATCATGCACTAGTAGATAGCTACTTTTATCAGCAGTAGATAACAACTTCATCAACACTGATCTAAGCTGTAGATAACTACTTCATCAATACTGATATCAGAAGTAGATAGCTACTTCATCAATACTGATATCAGCAGTAGATAGCTACTTCATCAATACTGATATCAGCAGTAGATAGATAGCTACTTTACCAATACTGATATCAGTAGTAGATAGATACTTCATCAATACTGATATCAGCAGTAGATAGCTACTTTGTCAACACAGATATCATCAACATATAGCTATTTTTTCAACACTGATATCTACAGTAGATAGCTAATTCCTCATCACTGATATAAGCAGTAAGTAGCCACTTTGCCAACACTGATATCAGCAGTAGATAGCTACAGTAGTAGATAGATACTTCATCAATACTGATATCAGCAGTAGACAGCTTCTTTGCACCACAAACAAACACAAACATAACAATGATAACCAATTCATATGTAAAAATCACCACTTTTTCCTCTCCATTCTATAACAGCATCTAACATGTGTTACTCAATTAATTGGTAACATTCTTCTCCTGAGTGACGACACCATTGCAGCAGCAGAAGAGAGCATCAAATCAGCTAGCATACTTCTTGAGGTCCTAGACAATCTTCTCCTTAGTACAGTACTTACAGATGATAACATGCTATCAGTTGTGACACCAAGCATGGCACTAGGATTGGTTGATGTTGATGTCATGACAACTAACAACCAATGGTATGTGAGGATTTTGTAAACTAAATCTGTGTATAATAAAGGTGTGATGTATTTAACCTAAATAGTGAACCCTGACAACTTTTTAACTTTTGTTGATGCCCTGATGCTTAATTGTTGTTTTGTTTAGTTTAGTTTTGTATTATTAATCAAAAATATGTACACATACAGGATTTATTATTTACTGTGTAAATAAAATTAAAACTGGACAATTTTCATGCAAAATAATGCTGCCATTCAATATAAAGATTAGGTGTGTCTTATCTAAAGTTGAAAGTAACACTATGTTGGATTTCGCAGCGGCAGTTTAGAATCATGCACTAACGTAATCCCATGCAGCATATACACATGCATAGAAGGGCGATTTGTCTATACCCTGGTGATGCAATTGCGTACACACACTAATGGCATGCTGAGCCACTCTCAACAGCTTCAGACCAGACACGTGTACATGCATAAAACTATGGTTGTACTGTGTAAGGTAAAGGAGACGATCCTGTATAAACAGTGATCGGAGTGCCCATCTCTCTTTCATTGGCAATTGGGCCAGACTCCTCCATGTAATGTTGCTATAGGGGGATCACTACACCCCCTCCACAACGATTCTGTTACCTTCCCAGCATTTATGAACGCTGGTACCCATTTATACATCTGGGTGGAGAGGAGTAATCGAGATAAAGTGCCTTACTCAAGGGCACAACACTGTGTACATGCATAAAAGCTTGATGACCAGTGATTTAAATATTGATCCAATTTCATGCACAAAATTGAAGTGGTTGGCATAACGCTTAGGGTTCACAAAAATCAGAAGTTATATACTGATACAAATTTTTGTAAGTTTTGTTTTATTTTGTCAAATATTTTCAAATAGTAAGATAAGATATGTAACTTCTGTGTTGGTAGTTAGTGCAGATATAGTACACACATAAACCAATAAGTTACGCATATCCTATTCACCAAAAATTCCATAGAGTAAAATCTTCAGTACATTGGGACCTGATGACAGTATTATTCATTGATCATCAAAATCGTCATGGTGTATATAAAATAATATTAAATATCATATTTATTTTATCCTACAGGTATGGGTTTGGAAGCTACATGAATGACGGCATACTAACCAACAGTTTTACTGAAGTCGATATAAGTCCGCAACTTGACTGGAGTGGAGCAAAAGACACTTTCATCTATGTGTTGGTTGACGAACAAGGTATGACTCTTTGCCATCTTAAAGGCCCGGGGGGCACTCCCACTTTGGAGGTGACGCGTATGTAGGGCTGTTAAGACCCCCTTTTTCAGCGTCGCTCTCACCCAAAGACCCCATATTTTTTACTGAACACATGTTCTGTCACCAAGACCCTTATTTTTCCATTTGATCTGTCACCCAAAGACCCTTATTTTTCAATTTGAACAGCAACTTTCATTTATCACTGATTTTGTTACCTATATTAAGAAATTTGAAGCCTTTTTGAACTAAAAAATGACCCCATATTTTTTACATTTTGGTCTCACCGAATGCCAAAAATCATGCTCTCACCCAATGACCCCATATTTTTTACATTTTGCTCTCACCGAATGCCCCTTACTGCGAAAGTACCAGCCCTACACCTATTATTTCATATTGAAGTGCCCCCAGGCTTAAAGGGAACATGAAAATATCACAGACTTGCACTATTTCTGCACATTTTCAGCTTTTTTTTCATGCTTGTAATTTTTACCCATTATAGTTTCTCACTCCTGTAATTTATCAGCCAAAAACAGTTTTTTTGTGTTGAAATAACAGCAGTGGTGTAGCCAAGGGGAGCAGCTTCCACCACAGATATTGGAAGTGCTTCCACCCTGTGGGATACTTAGTACTTGGCAGTTTGCTATCAATCAGGTCCAGTGCTACCTCCTTTTGGATGAGTCGTACTAGGCCTCAAACTGGTCTGAATATTCATTAAAACTTAATGAAAAATCATTCATGATCAGATAACTACAAACTCAATTTCATACTTGAATATTTCAGAATCTTCAGTGACCAGAGCAGTTTACACTTTACACCAGAATGACAAGTTTTACCAGACACCAAACACACCAGGAACCAATGATGTAATTCAACTAAACAGTAGAATCATATCAGCTATGACACATAATGTCATATCCCAGCCTACAGTCTATGCAGCATTTAAAATGGTTAGTACACTTATAAAATAAGTTTGTGTCCCATATGCCATGCTCTTAGTTTTTGGATAATGTTACTGTATTTTGTTTTGTTTTTTCTTATTTGAGGAATCCAGAAAAAAATTTCAAGCAAAAAAGGATTTCTTTCTCAAACATTTTGTTTTACAAGCAATATGAAATCAGTAAGTTCTATTTAAATCAATCTATAATTTTCCTTTAACTTACAATTTTCTTATCTAACCTACTCCTTTTTAGCCTTATCCGCAGAAATATGTCAATATTTTGCTTTTATATAAAAAATACCAAATATAATTTGCACTGATACCAATGTTTTTGCTGTTATATCAAATTTTACTGATTATAATCATTTTGTTCATATAGATTGATGCTCTAGGAGTTAACCAGACTTGTGTATTCTGGGTACCTAGTACAGATGGAGGGGTGTTTGGTGATTGGTCACTTCAAGGTTGTACTATAGAATATGTTACATCTGATGGGCCAGAGGGACTCACTATTTGTAAATGTAATCATTTTGGAAGTTTCGCTCTACTTGCTGTAAGTGATGCTAGATTAATTTATTTCATTTGGTAATTTTTCTATTTCATGAGAGTTTTATCATGAAAGTTAGCTGTGGCAAACTGGCAAATTGAGGGAGAACAACAAAAAACCCTGCATGACCAGACCTGTATCTCTTTGACCTACATATTATTTGTGTCTCATGCCCTTCTAAAGTAAGGTCTTCATAAGGTTTAAATCATGACTGATTGCTTTTCTGAAAGGTTGCAAATATTTGGTTGTGAAACTGAGATTTTCAATGACAACTTCTCAGGCAATGTCCCTTTTAAAAAGAAACATTTTTTTGAAATACACAAACTTACTTGAACTACGAAAAGATGGAGAAAGCAGCCATCTGACATAATTTCAAATGGCTGCTTTCACCAACTTTTCGTAGTCTGCATATATTCAATTTCTTCTCACAATACCATTTATACTTGTTTTAATTAACACAGAATATTCAAGATATAAGCCCAACATCTCCAAACACTAGATCACCGCCATTACCAATGGGAGCCTTTGTCATCTTTGCCGTCATCTTTTGTTTTCTGGCATTTACTGCTGTGGCAATGGTGTTTGCTTTAGTATCGTAAGTATGACGTGACATATAATTATTATATACATGTATTTGCATCACATTTTCATGAAATAATATAAATTGTCTGTTTTAATTATTAAATATAAATGTGGCAAAAAATATTTCAAACAGTTCTAATATTGTATATTTCTAATAAAACCATAATTATATTTAACCAGATCCAACAAACACATTTTTTTCCAAATAATATTTTGTCAATTAATTAGAGAAAACATGACAGCTAAGAGTTACATAGTACATATGTAATATTTCTCCTGAATGCTTGTCACTAGAGAAGCCGTCAAGCGGTAAAGATATGATTTGGATCTGTCTGACTATATATACAGTACACTATAATGCTTTGTTGCCATTGGCTTCCTTGATAACTTAGTTGGTAAGAGCACTGGTCTAGATACCCAGGGGTCCCAGGTTCACATCCTGATTAAAGATGAAACTGCCTTGGCCTACTCAAGGGAAAGAATACATTATGTGTATCTCATTATTCTTGAAACTTCATTCATCATAAAACTAACTTTCACACTGTTGTATAGTATAGGCCAATACAATAACCCAAGTAAATTGTACCTTTTCACAGGGCCTTGAGAATGCAACGAGAACTACAAATCCTGACCTTCTTATTCTTTGACCTTGCCATATTCTACCTCATCTTTGGAATAGCCATCAATAGAACCACACCTAAAAATGGGTGTGTCTTTGCGGCAGCTGTCATGTATTTATGTCTGGTGTCTGCATTCGCTTGGATGGCCGTATCTGCTGGCAATTCCTATGAGTACTCTAGACAGAAGTACATCCAACTCAAATGGTTTGTAAGGAAAGCTGCAATCTTGGCTTTTGGTGAGTTGATAATTATTTTATCCTCCAATATTCACATTATATAAATAAAACAAAAGTTAAGACTGTGAATAACCATATTCCACAATTGATGCCTTTTCACATAACTATGAGTTGTACTTGGAAATATGAAACTGCAACAATTGGAATATGTTTGGGATATGATTTTAAAGTTCCAAACAGCTATAAAAATGACATACATTCTCACAATTGAAGTTTGCATCCAAAACTTGCTCAGTCTATCACCAGTATGTTACTTAAATTGGTAGGTCATTTGCCAAACAATTAGGCAATATTTGAAAATTGAATGTTTGTCACTAAATTGTGGAATATAGTCACAATAGTATTTGTTTACTTACCGCTTCTTGGTCAAATATTATATTGGTTGTTTTTAGCATGACAAACATTATTAAATGAGTATGTTTAAAAAGAGTGCAGTGATTTATAGTGCGCTATGCACAATCATAAACCCACAAGCCTCGGCACACTTGACAGCAATTCGCTGACACCCTTAAGACCCAATATATAAACCATTTAGCAACAATCAGGGACTGGTAGCTAAGCACACCATACACCCTATACAAACCACAATAAACCAACGCAGCCAGGATCAGCTCCCCAAGTTCTCATGCAAGAAACCAAGAAAATATAAGCAGTTCATTGCCAAGGGGAATTTAAGGTTAGCTCAATTATTCCACAAGAACAAACTTGGACTGGACAAGGGTTTGAACTTATATTGCCACACACCAATGCACCTGAGCTGAATGCTTAACTGATGGAGCCAACTTGATTTGATATTAGGGGACTGATTAAGTTTTGATGAAGCTGTTTTCATTTAGGATTTCACAATAGGGCTATGATTTCATATCACAGTCCTCATTCATATCTGGACAAGAATTATTCAAAACAGTAACAGTGAGGTTATTCCCCAAGAACTATTCCAACATTCCAACAAAGTTTCCACAACAAATATCTGCATCCGTATCCACACTCTCACAATGACAAGTGAATTTTTATCCAATTCTGGTTACATTTTGTATAAATAGGTGTTATTATCGATCAATCGTCAAACACAATCCATCTAAAAAGGTACTGGTAATAAACAGACAAGGCTCAACATGACAAGGCTCAATGATGATAAAAAGATTATTGTAATTTTGTTGTTTCCACATTAACTGCTGCCTCTTTTTTTTTCAGGCATACCAATGGGCTTGGCAGTTATATTGGCTGTAACTAATCCATTTTACTTCTTCGACACACAATACATGTAAGTTTTGAATTAATTTTCTCTGCGTAAGCATATAGGCCTATGTAAAATAATGTCCAGTTTTCTTGTCAAAATCTGAGAGAATAGTGGTTCACTTCATGGAGATATATGCCTTCATTTGGTTACAAGTCCCAAAACCCAATGAAAGTAAACGGTAATCCTTACCCTTACCCTAAACTTCATGGTAATCCTAACCTATTACTTAAGCACTGATCCTAACCCCATTCTTAAACATAACCCTTACTCTAACCATAACTCTGACCCAAACCCTAACTTTATCCCTTTTTGGACTAATGACTCTTCTGATTTATGGGCTATTCCCCTTCTTTTATGTTTCTTACCTCTGATCTATCGATCTCTTGTTCTTTTTCATTCTCATTCTATTCTTATATAAACAATAGCACCCCCCCCCCTGTCAAAAAGAAACCTACACCACTGAATGTGCCGAATTGCTGTCGGCAGATCTACAATTCTTATCTTTGCCACTCATCCACATTGCTGGTTTTTCTTAGTAATCTAACATTCCATTTTTTCCTCCCCTACATGTAGAGCCTACATTGTAGGTGCTTCTCCATTTCATCTATTAGAGGATGCATATTTCCTCCTAAATGTTTTTTTCTGTGTGATTATCAGTGGTATGCCTAGGTGGGTGGCTTTGGGGGCTTCAGACACTTTTGAAACTTTTCTCCAATGGCTTGAAATATCAGCCTATTTTGGGTATATTTACGTCTCTCAGACCCCCAGGGTTGATGGATACTGGCCATGCCCATGAAGATCAAATTGCATGGCTAACACTCTTCAAATACCCATCAAATAAATAATTCTCTCATCTTTTTTTTTTTTGCCACAGGTGTTTTTTATCAGGCGATCCAACGTACATCATGGGTGCAGCCTTACTGTTACCACTAGCCATATCCATACTAGTAACCATTGTGTTATTCATAGCATCATTCATCATTTATCCTGAACTAGAAGAACTTAATCCTGAATTGCCCACACCTAGATTACAGCGTTTAATCACAAGAAAAAGACGCTTGTACATGAGTGCAATTCTTTTTGGTTTAATATTCATAACATTTGTATTTTTATTACTAGCAATATATCTAAGTTCTGTTGCAACTCAAGTCATATTTGGTTTAGTAGCAATTGTTCAAGCAATTTTTGTGTTATGGGTTTATTGCTATTATGATAAAGAAATAAGAAGAGCAGTTGTAGAAGCAATCAGAAATACTAAACCAACCGAACATGGAAGATTCCAACCCTACTGGTCAAGTGCAAAATGGCAGCAGCCGTCACCTGAGATTCCTGAACAAGTGAACCAGCCTACAGTGAACCGTTTTCTTGATGCAATGAATAAACCAGCAAGTTTAACCCCTCAGACATTCAACCCAGACTCAATTCCCTTAACGGATCTGGAGAAGAAAAGACTCAAAATTACAGTCAATGGTGATGTTGTACGGGACGCTAAACTTGTAAAAAATAAGCGTGCTGATATGATGCCAGTGATTACAGGATTTAGTACACAAGTAGTCATGGAAGTCAATGGAAATGGGATTATAAATCCAGGTATGATTATTCCAGAACCTGATTATAGTGATGAGGAGGATGAAGCCAATGGATTTGTAAGAGCAGAAGAAATAGATTTGACGGTAGAAGAAGATACAGCATTCTAAGGTCATATCATACTACAGGCTGTGTCCAAATTGTTTTGGAATTAAATCTAATACTGGAACTTACTTTTTGCAACTATTG
The DNA here is from genome assembly GCF_039555335.1 of Amphiura filiformis. Lineage (NCBI taxonomy): Eukaryota > Metazoa > Echinodermata > Ophiuroidea > Amphilepidida > Amphiuridae > Amphiura > Amphiura filiformis. The sequence goes on along the minus strand of NC_092628.1, from coordinate 87,811,196 downwards.
CGACGTTGCGTCTGGAACCACCAGACTTCATCAGGCAACTGACCCGTTGGACTGGTCACGTGATAGACGGGTCACGGGTCAGTTGCCTGATGAAGTCTGGTGGTTCCAGACGCAACGTCGCAATAGTTGCAAAAAGTAAGTTCCAGTATTAGATTTAATTCAAAACTCTGTTTGAAACTACTGGATGACTAAGAACATTCACTCATTTCTCCAAATTGTTGTTCTTTGTCAGTTTTTGGTGTTTTTAAAATGCCTGCCTCCCACAATTGGATCCAATTGAAATGGCCAGACTTCTAAACATAAAGTGTAGATTATGAAGTATGGTCATTTCATGTGGATCCAGTGGTGCATTTGGAAAAAGCAGGCTTTTTAAAAACACCAAAAATGGATGAAAACAATCACTTTGATAGATACAGCTTGTATTCAGTCACTATACCGGAGAAGTGTTTTTATGTTTCAAATCTACATCTCGTTACTCAATGGGCTATTCCAGTTGAAATCCATACTCCCCTATCATGACCTATAATCTCATACACAGGAGGTGTAGAGCAACGGATATTACAGTCTTGTCTTCTGTGGGGGAATGGATTTCAACTGCAATAGCACATTGGGAAAGCAGTTTACTGATACATGAATCAGAAGTTGCCCCGGGAAGTTGCTAATATGTCCACCTTACATTGCTGCCAGGAGAACTTGATTGCAAAGGGCTCTGCGATTCTGACCATTACTGAATCACTATGCATTTGCTGAATTGCTTCTGCAGGTATGATACAGGCATTAGACAGCACTTCAACACTTTTCAATTTTATGTGATTTGGAATCAATTGTGTAATTTGATTAACATAGATTTCATTTGTTGAGCAAGACAAGTTTTCCAATTTTTTTTTAATAGAAAACAGTGATTTACATAAAAATTTGATTCCAAGTCATCATGAAATTGAAATAATTGAATCAATCATGTGTTCCCATAAGGGACTGATCAACATTTGCACTGGATGGATTTGAGGAATTTTGGAGATGCAGAAAAATGAGGGAGGGGGGCAATTTTGTCTCATGAAAGAAGGGGAACACAAACTTGAATTTGAGGAAAAAGGGAGCAGTTTTTTGGTAAATAATGGAAGGGGTACCTCAAATCTTATGGCTGAAAAATGTTGCAATTCCTCCATGACACACCTTGTGCAAATGTGACCAGATCTGATCAAATCAGGCATAAGTTGGCAATAATGAACTGAGATATAGGCAAAAAGAGAGGATAAAAAAACAATAAAAAACACAAGATGAACATATAAAAGTTTCATAACTTTGCAACCAAGTATTCATGAGACGTTTGGATTCAACATCAGTACTGAGCAAGTAAGTAATGCATAGCAACTCATTTTTCAACATTTCCATCTTTAGTCCGAGTAGATCAGATCAGGGCACAAATACAGATTGGTCCCTAAATGGCTATTCCAGTTGAACTACATACACCCCCTAAAGAAGATATGACCTTAATCTTACACACAGGGAGTGTGAATTTCAAATGGGGTTATCTACTGCATGGGTGATTGTTTGAAATCTACACCCTTGTGCTGGAGATTAAGGTCATGTTTTCCATAGGGGGTGTATGAATTTTGAATGGAATAGCGCAATGTAGGCCTTGACCATTATTTCAGCATGTCTATAGTGACACAGAAACAAACTGAAGTGACAATTCTTCCAGACGTATTTGTGTTATGTACATAATATTTATATATTTTTTAATTTGTTCATATGATTTACAAGTAAAATTAAATTACTGATAGTTTGAAACCTTATGAAGTGCATGTATTAATGTTTTGCTAGTCAATTTATGCATGTAGAATGATACAATTGCAGCTGCATGCTGAGACTTATTTGAAATGAGCCATGAAGCTATAACTCTCCTCCCCATTTTTGTTTCACAATCACTATATTAAGTACAGGACATTTTTTATTTTGGCTGCAGCCCCCCCCCCCCTGCACAAATAATATATTTGTTCCAAGTAGCATTCTATGTCAGTTTTGTTACACAATTGTATGCAGTCCAAAAATGGCCTAAAATGAGGTTATAGCAGCCTTTCCAGGCTTCTCCAATCTTTATCTCAATTGACTTTACATGTAAAATTGAAAGGTCCATTAAATAAAATGTATTCAAGTTTATAATAATTGAGCAAGTACATATATGCAATGCACTAGTTTCTGATCAGGCCTATTTTTTAAAATATATTGTATGTCTCCCGTATGTATGATGATGGGGTTTTTTTTTCAAAAATAAAATTTGGTGTCCAGGCAATTCAGGATATCAAGGGTTAGCGCAAGAGATTCTGATCTATAATAGCTGACAAGTGTCAAATTTGAAGATGTGTACAACATAGAATATACATGTCTATATGGCAGCTATTACAAATGCCTATAGGGCAGCTATTGAAGATAGGGCAATAATACCTCAATGTACAATAATACCTCAATATAAAGCAGAGATTTTATTAATGTAGGAATAAGCCCAATCGCCATTCTAACTTCCGGTTTTTGAGAGCAGTTTTAGGACACTTTGACCTCTGACATATCAGGAAAATTTACGTAATTATTATTAATTTTCTTATTATTGTCACAATTTTGATCATTAAAAATACCAAATAATTAATTTATAAAACACTAATATTTTTTATATTTGTTTTAAATATTGTAAAACATTTTTAGATTATATTTTGTACTTACAAAAACCCAATATTTCTGAATTTTCTAAAAGGTCAAAGGACAAAGTGTCCTAAAACTGCAAAAACTGTCCTACAATGCATTGCAAACTTCCAATGCCGATGGGCTTATTATGTATAAAAAGGCTGCTCCAAAGTAAGTTTTACTGGTTTGAAAAAGTGAAAAAATAGGTGGAAAGTGCACTAACCTTTTTTTTTGTAAAATCTACACTTAAAATTCTGAAAAGTCTTGCAAATTAAATAAACCTATACATGTTATATTAACTGCATTAGATTGTACCATAAAAGCACCAGTAAAAATATACAATCACTTGGTGAAAGATGTCACATTTCACTCACTGTACTGGATCATGAAATGGAACAATCCCATCTTTCATCTTCTGATTGTATTTCATATCAGGAACTCTCAATAAAATTGCTAGCAATGCTCTACATTTATATTTGGATGTCATATCCTTTTTTTAAGTTCTAGGTTTTGATAACTTGTTGATCTTCCCCTATATTGATTTAGGGTTCTGATTGGTTTATGAAATATACTACAATCGGTCATCATGTACCACAGGTGAAACCATTGTGTGTAATGGCAAACTGTACACCACAGTGAACATTCATTCAACTGATTGTTGCTTTTATATGTAATCTTAAACATGAAATGATTCATAGACCAATCTAGCCAACCTCCCAATTTTCAAAAAATCCCAAAAGCAGTGTATTAGCTATCCACCCATCTGCCTGTCATTTAAATGGAGAGTTTGCTCTTGGGACGGGCAAAATTAATGCCTTTGACAGATGCTACATTATAATTGTAGGTGTTGAGAAAGGCTGTTTACCTTATAGTAGACCAGCTTTGAAAAACAAGGCCATAGCAATTAGTAATACAACCCCCAATCTTGTAAATGTTTTAAAGGTCAAATTAGGACAAGCAATTTTATTCAAATCACAGGCAAACATCAATTTATAGCTAAGAAAGCCTTACATATGGAACTCATTTAACCCTGATGACGTATATCAATGTGCACAGACATCTTTACTCCCCACCGCACTGTACAATTCAGCAAGTGCAGTAAAGATGTGCTCATCCATGATAGGTAGTCAAGGTTATCTTAGCAAAGGGATTTTGGGATTTTCCCGAAATATTCTATGGTCAATGATGGCAGCCATACCAGGGGTCCATTTCACTAAACTTTACGAAGCTTCGTAAGTCTTGAAATCATTCGTAACTTACGACAAGTCGTAAGTTCCATTTCATTAAACTTACTTACTAACGGTACCCTTCGTAAGTAATAGGGCTTTACTACAGGGACCCTTCGTAAAGTTACGCCTAGTATTGGGTATTCGTAAATTTTACGAACGGTTACTTGAGATACTGAAGGGTTAAAGGTTTAGTGAAATAGACCCCTGGGTGACATCCACACCTGTGCTATATAAAAAGCTTTGTACTTCATATTGCTATCTGCTGTGTTTCTGTAGGGGGTCATACACATGTCCAACTAGTTGACTTGGATGTTAACCAAAAGACTTGTATGGGAAGCACCCCACCCATGGTTACCGGTGAGTTGCAGGAATGTGTGCAATCGCATTTGTGTATATATATCACAGTTACATTGTTAACATACATCTAATTTAAATTATTAATATATAGGCTAAATAATAATGGCAAAGAACATAATAATGGCAAAGAATACACAAATTTGACTTTTTTTGGATGTCACAAGTGTGACCAAGATTGGCACCTGTTCATGAAAATTCATCTGTGTTGGTATAAATCATGATTTTGATTTAAACTTTTGATACAAGCACAAGGAATTAATTCCTACCTCGGAATTTTCAGATGGTACTCCATCTTTCATCAGTGAGTGAGTGACTCCTTTGGCACCTTGACATTGGCACCTGTTGTACACTAGACAATTGTTTAGAAATGTTTTTAGGTTAACTTTGTGTCACTTGTCTTTGACTTGATTTGTCAAGAACAAAAAAAAAGCTATAAACGTGTTTATTGTTCACCACATGGTTCAATGTTATCTTGGATCATGTTTGTGACATTGAAAAGAATGGCTCAAATACTGATTTGAATTCATTTGGTACTTAAACAGGGTGTGTCAAAGTGATTTATACCCATACATGACATAGCCTTTTTTTTCAAAGACACTGCAGTATTCAGTATACGCTGGCGAAGTTACGTAATTAATTGGATTAATTACCATAGCAATAGGTGAAAACAATGTTGAACATATCGTGCTGCACTACAAGCAGGTTACACTCATCACCTGTGTATGTAAACCAATCATAGATTGAATACAATACTGGTCTTTTCAAAGATACTTATCTTACAGGTGCAAGTGATCAGCATGATATGGTTCAATGCAGAGGTACTGCGTGAACGTATCAGTGCAGCGCGGTATATTCAAAAATTGTTTTCACCTATTGCTATGGTAGTTAATCCGATTATTACATAACTTCGCCAGCGTATAGCAGTTAACAATGTTAATTTTTTGGCAATGTAAAGCTAAAAGCAAAAAATAGATGATGTTTAGCAGGTCATGGAAAGCACACTGACATCTTAATCGAATTAAAAGGAAGTCAGAGCCTTCAGGCCATATCTTTCCAGATTTGGTAATTGTGTTTAAACAATACAGTTTATTTCTGATCTTATAGCAAACAAGTCAAGGATGCCACTGGTCACATTTGTATTTCCATATGTATTGTAGTTAATTAAGTCATGACAAATAATAGGACAAATCCAAAGTTTTTGCTATTTTACCCCTCCCAGGAAAATGCATGCATGGGAGAAATAAAACCACTACAGTGAGCCTTGGAATCTCACATATTGAACCCATACCTGTCCCTGTGAAAGTAGGCTTTACTTTACTCAAAATTTGAACACAAACACCGCTACCTCAGGTTCTGCAACAACTCACATTAATAACTTCATATACAATAAAATCCGTCATTTGGATGGGTACTGGTCATTTAAAGCCCCCGCTTAAAGCCTTAATGTACGATTTCCGTTAAATTTTAATTTTGTTATTCTTTATTCAAAATGTTGATATAATATTAGTAATAACTGACGGGAAGGGTTGATGTCGATTTTCAGTTAAAATAACAAGGTAAAGTGAAAGAAACCCCACTGGTTATTTTGGCCATTTAACATGCAGTTCTATGGGAGGACATATTATCATAATTTTTAAATTATGATAATATGTCGAACTTTGCTCTGTTGACTTACAAAGACAACAAATTTGGCCATTTCCATTAAGGTGCAAGTTGGGACATGTGTAAACATTACTAGGATATGCCAAAAAATCAGGTTTGAAAAAATGAACCAATTTCATATTATAAGATCGTACATTATGGCTTTAAGGACACCCTGCATCTTAAAATATCTGTGATTAAAATAACATTACTTTTCACCATCATGTACATGTACACATATAGCATACATACAAATAGTTATTTGTCTGTTTACATGGCCAAATATGGTTATTTCTTTATTTATAAAACTAGCACATTAGGCCTAAAAAATTGTTTGATTTTTTGATTTTTTAATTTTTTGATTTACTTTTTAAAATTAATTAATTAATTATTTATTTGGCAAAAAAAAAAAAAAAGAACTAGGGTAGGGCCTAGGTCGGGGTACGCCAATAAAACAATTTTTATTAGGCCTTAAATTATTTCATACAACTTTCCCCATTAAATTAGAGATCAGGATGGCATAAATATCAATCTCAAAGTATAATAGTAATAATAATAAAAAGACGGACATTAAGGAGCCTTATCGCCATGGTGAACAAAATGAGCAAAAAAGTACAAAAGTGAAGGTTCAACATTACATAATTGTAGAAAGATATATGTGACACGATCAAGGGGAATGAGTCGGGTGTCGCTAACATTGATTTTGAGATATTGGCAAAGAAAGTGTTCAAATTCTTTTGTTTTCTATTGTTTTCAGCGAGTGATAAAGTGATGTAATTTCGGAAAGAAAAGTCGTATCAACATGGGGTTTTCAGTTTCTGAAAGCTCTAAATGGCCTCTTTAGAATCACATGTAAAACTCATTTTCGACCAGGGTCGACATGGGACTCATTCCCCTTGATCATGTCACATATATATTAATTTACAAGCAAAAATGAGATCAAACAACCAATACAGGGTTCCCACACCTTAAGCCTTTAAAATTCAAGGACTTTTCAAGGACTTTCAAGGTCCAAAAGCATGATTTTCAAGGACTTTCCACAACACAAAAAGCTGTGCATTAACGAATTCCCCAATTTTGTCAAAATTATACTTTAGGTTAAATTCAAATTTTCAAGGACTTTCAAGGACCTTGTGCAAATTTCCAGGACTTGAAAAGGTGTTTTCAAATTCAAGGACTTTCAAGGACTGTGAGAACCCTACATAAAACACTAATTTACCAGCATGCAACAGAATGCAAATGATACATAATATATTCCAACAAGTCATATACATGTATATTCAAAATAAGAACTCATTTCTATCACAACCTCACCATCAATGGGTAAATCATGGTGCCCTCATTATGCCAAAATTAATGACAAAGTACAAAATAAAGTGAAACTACCAACATGTAGGAAAAAACACCATTCTTTAAGTATGCCATATGATGATGACATGAATACAAAATACTGGATTTATAAACCTTCTAGTATCATGAAATATGATGGAAGAGTAAATGAGTGTACAATACAATCTCCTTGTTTCATTTACTAGAAAAAACTGAAATAATCAGGCTTTTAAATATGCAGAAAGCTTTAATTACACTATGTAACAAGCTTTTTACTTTCTCCAATCTGCATGAAGCTGTCAAGGACCTAAAACTATTCCATTTTTTACAATGATGAATGACCACAATGCCAGTGCCATTGATTACATGCATTTCCTAATAGAGGTTATCCGTGTTCTATAAGTTGCATATCCTATCATCGACTGCTATACCTTGTTTAGGACTTTTTCAAAATAGCCCGCCAAAGTCATGCAGGTAACTCAGAGGTCATGCATTGAATTGGTTTGAATGAGGAATAATACGGGAACCAGTGCCTTTTTATTAGAAGTCACACATGAGTAAAGTGGATAACCTCTATTGGTGTCTTGTTTATTCACCTCTTTCTAAAAATGTTTTTGATTGTGAGGGCTATTACAAACAGATTCTACGAAAAGCAGCCCTTGACCACTTTTTTCTATTGCCAAATATTGCTCACATGGGCTTTTTTGGGTTTATCATTTGTGTAAACTGCACAGAATTAGCGTAGCACAGTAATCTTGTATTGAAAGATTACACAGCTTTATTCCATAAGCTGCTTAATTCCTCAATAGAGTCTTTAAACTAGCCCAACTCATAAATATTTCACACCAAGGATACACCCATTTTGTGAAATTTAGGAATGAATCACCTTTAGGCCCATGTATTTTAAGCTCGGCTCTTGCCAGAACATGAAAGACATTAATATATACAATTACTATTATTGAGTTTTAAATCATTATAAAAGGCACACATCATATGTACAGGCACACCTTCTTTACATATCCATGCTGGGGTCTTCATGCAGTTACATTGGGCTTATCCATTTGAAGACTTCCAACCAATATCAACTGTTTAAATAATTCTAGCTCCCAACTTTTTTTATTCATAAAAAGTGGAAAAGATGTTGAAGATTTTGGAATTCCAAACAACATTTTCTCAAATTGTGTCAAATTCAACAATTTTATAAATTCCAATAATTTTCAACTGGAATATAATTTTAAACTATAGCAAATATTTTCAACTAGATTGAACATGCAACTGCAACTGGATTTGAGATGAAAGTAAAATTGTGTGTGGATTTAAATTGAAATTTTCACTTCACCCAGTTTAACTGAATTCTTTACATATCAATATAACGGCTGATTTCATAAAGTGTTTTAAACTTATTCAATCATAAGTAACTCATCATAAAGTTACAGTTTTACTTCACCCAGAAAGCCAACATACATGTCACTTTAATACAGTATTCGCGATACCAATATAATTAACACCACATTATGTTCTGAATAATGCATGTTTTCATAAATATTTATATATTTTTGCTTTTACATTGCTTATGAAATTCAAGTATGAAAGTGTATAAAAACAACACCATAAATAACAACACACTTGGACTAATCTTATGTATATCTTAACAAAGTTGATATTATTCAAGTTACCCTTAGGCCTAATTACTTTTTGTTATTATGCAGTGGCTTGGTACCATGATATGCAAAAATTGATGATGACATGCAAATATATGCGGTAAAGAAACTTGGGAGTTTTTATTTGATAAGATGGTTTCCTTACTTCGAATTCCATTCACCTTAAAAAACATTTGTTCTAAAAGTTATCAATTTACAATTTTACATATTAATTTAAGAGTGAGCATCATGATGACGAAAAATGCAGTTTGCTGTTATCAGATATGACAGAAATCTGTCTGGTCCAAAACTGTTGGTCATCTTGTACAAGATGGACCATGCTGAAGGAATTTGCTGAATACTATAGCCATCTTGTACAAGCTTGTATCTTTCCACTAACTCAGATTCACCCTGTTACTTTAATTTCAATTCATGTGTGCAAAGGGTTTAAAGGTGAATAGTGTACATTACACTGGGTTTCAGAGAAGAACGGCAGTCCCTTGCTCAGATTGACGCGAGCGTACTGTTAATGAGCGACATACGCAGAGCTTTGTGTTCACTTAAGGGCACTGATCTGCTCTGACCAATGATTTGACGCACAATCGGCCAAAAAGATTATCGGTCTGTTGCTATGATTGTCAGACGATTGATTCAGCCAATCAGAACCCCACTTCCGTGTTTACGCTCTGCACGCTCTCAATATGTAAACAAGTGCCGTTCTTCTTTGACAAAAACTTTTAATTTATTTCAAACATGCAGAACAAAACCATAGTTTTGACTTCTCATCGCCTACAAAGATACCCGTAAACAAAATATAGATCCAAAGTAAGGCTTGATTATCCTAATCTACATGTCTCACCCTTCAACCTACTTCTATACCTATATTTCACCTGTTTAACCTTTTACTTACTTTCATGCAACAATTCACCTTTTTTAACCTAAAACGAACAGTTCACCAGTTCATATCCATATTTCCGCCGGTATGATTGCAAGTGTAACAAAGCCTGAATGCTCATCAGTTTTTGGTCTGTTCAGTCTCTGCTTTTTGTGCTTCTGCCTCCTGCTTCTTTTTCTCCATAATCTGTATCAATTTCATTTCCTTGGCTTCCTTGGCCTTGTTACGCTGCTGAAACCTGAGCCTGAATATGGACAAGAAAACAAATGCTCTGATTATATAAGGATCTACGTACATCTATAATTAAATTGCTAAAAGTAAGACAATTGGTATAGTAGTATTAAATATGCGAGTTGCAATCAAGTGAGCAGTTAGTAAAGTCATATAAGCTGCCATGCCTCTGATTTCGTTGTGCCAAAACAGGTGCATATACATGCTGTTTGCTTGCCCAATACCCTTGCCCACCAGGGGTAGCGCTAGAACTAAACACTTGAGTGTCCGCAGGGACCCCCGAACTTGCAAAAAATTAAAAAGTAGGGGGTCCGGAGTAGAGTTTGGTGAGTCCCAGTTGCACAAATGCAGCATAAATAGTATGTCTGCAATAGCGTTAGATTGAAAAACTGGGGGTCTGCAGGGACCCCTGACAGGGGTGTGATTAGCTTTTCAGGAAAAATCCTGAAAGTAATAAAAAATCCTGAAAAATAGCGTAAAATTGGGCTAAAACACACAAAATTGGGCTGAAAATCGATAAAATTGCGGAAATTTTGGTCACAAAAAATCCTGAAATCAGGAAAAATCCTGATAAATCACACCCCTGCCCTGAACTTGCAGAAAATTTAAAAACAGGGGGTCCCAACTCTATTTTGGTGGGTCTGGGACCCCAAAAAGCAACTTAGCGCTACCCTTGTTGCCCACACGACTGTATCAAAATATGTATTATAGTAGCACCTCAGAAAGATGTTTGGTTTTGTTATGTTACCTAATCAGGATATTTTGGTAAACCATGCACTAGCCACTAGACTGTTGTTAATTAAATACAAGCCTATTTGATATATATTCCTGTTTCCTTCTGTCGCTACTGAAGAGCAGGTACACATTTTTATCCCATTTGGTTAAATTTAATTACTTTTAGAATTTTAAGGCTGTCCACAGCAAGTTTAGGGTTCACATGCTAGAAAAGCTTCCAATGTAAATCTGAATTTCAGGTTATGTAGCTCAGTATTGAAACACTGAATATGGTTTTAGATCAGTATCAAAGAGATTATACCCAAAGAGTACCCACTCAAAATTACCCCATGTGTAATGCTATGATTAATCCGCCATTTTGGTTTGTCGCTTGGAGAGGGCAAATAGTGTACCACCGGCGTCTTTTGGCAAGAGCCCGAAATTGAACAATTGCATCTTTAAGCTTGATCATTACAAAGGTTTGCGTACTCAGTGCACATTTTTGACACGTTACACACAGAACACAAACAACCCCATGCTTTGAATCAAAACTTGACAGGAACATAGCAAAATTATTACTGCAGGTACATTATTTGCCCTCCAAGAGCAACACACAGACATGACAAGATGTGTGGTGGTGTTTCTATGTGTACTTACACATTATGTGGGGTGTGTACTATTACTGGTGTTGATAACTCACTGTGTGCATTCCCTATTTGCTTACCTATTTGTAATAATTCTCTCTACTATTACTGGTGTTGATAACTCACTGTGTGCATTCCCTATTTGCTTACCTATTTGTAATAATTCTCTCTACTATTACTGGTGTTGATAACTCACTGTGTGCATTCCCTATTTGCTTACCTATTTGAAATAATTCTCTCTACTATTACTGGTGTTGATAACTCACTGTGTGCATTCCCTATTTGCTTACCTATTTGTAATAATTCTCTCTACTATTACTGGTGTTGATAACTCACTGTGTGCATTCCCTATTTGCTTACCTATTTGTAATAATTCTCTCTACTATTACTGGTGTTGATAACTCACTGTGTGCATTCCCTATTTGCTTACCTATTTGTAATAATTCTCTCTACTATTACTGGTGTTGATAACTCACTGTGTGCATTCCCTATTTGCTTACCTATTTGTAATAATTCTCTCTACTATTACTGGTGTTGATAACTCACTGTGTGCATTCCCTATTTGCTTACCTATTTGTAATAATTCTCTCTACTATTACTGGTGTTGATAACTCACTGTGTGCATTCCCTATTTGCTTACCTATTTGTAATAATTCTCTCTACTATTACTGGTGTTGATAACTCACTGTGTGCATTCCCTATTTGCTTACCTATTTGTAATAATTCTCTCTACTATTACTGGTGTTGATAACTCACTGTGTGCATTCCCTATTTGCTTACCTATTTGTAATAATTCTCTCTACTATTACTGGTGTTGATAACTCACTGTGTGCATTCCCTATTTGCTTACCTATTTGTAATAATTCTCTACTATTACTGGTGTTGATAACTCACTGTGTGCATTCCCTATTGCTTACCTATTTGTAATAATTCTCTCTACTATTACTGGTGTTGATAACTCACTGTGTGCATTCCCTATTTGCTTACCTATTTGTAATAATTCTCTCTACTATTACTGGTGTTGATAACTCACTCTTGGAATCCACTTGTCTGAAAATACCTTTCTTCTTGGGTATCTAAATGACAAATAATAACAACAGATATATTGATTTAAGTCAATAGTACGCAGGGTTGCCAAACCCGCGATTTGGTAGCCCAATTGGGCGACTTTTGAAGATTTTTACCGCGACTTTTGACAATTTCCGGTCCCATAGAAACCAATGGTTAAGAAAAAAATTGGGCGACTTTTCAACATTGGCTCTCGCGACTTCCGCTAGTTTCCTGCCCCATAGAAACCAATGGTTAAGAGAAAAATTGGGTGACTTTTCGATTTTTTTGACCCGCGATTCGGGCTGAAATCTTTTGGCAACCCTGATTATACGGTCACTGATGGCAATACATGTATGCCCTGTGGGAACAGACAGGGCCGAATTCATAATTTACCTTTACAGAGCAATCGGTGGTGTAAAGACCAATTTCCTATGACTTAACAAGAAGGAAGAAACTGCAGTGGGTAGGGACATGTCCAGACAATACATTTTGGGCTTTCTTTGAGAGCAATTGACCTTTTAGGTAAATCTCATAAACCTTTGCGAGTAAACCTGAGATGTCGTCATTTGACGTCACACTGATTTGCAGTGCACACAAATGATGGAAGTGAAAATTTTCGTAACCTTCGTGCGCAGTTCAGCACAAAATCATTTGTAAGATCAATTTAAGACCGATATTCAACTTCATTATAACCAAAATTAATTAGTGATAGGCCCTATTTGTGCAAATTTTCACACGCTCTGCACGCAATTGTTTCAAGAATCAGGGGGGCATATGTATCCTTAGCCCTGGGTGCCACAACCCCTAAAGTTTGTTTGGCTTATATAAGGCGGTAATTATTAGGCTTTTGTTACTGCGTGCATCAATAAAGTCCCAGCTCACGTAAATTTATACAAGCATGCCCAGTCACACATTACACAATGCAGAACTAGCGTAAGCACTGCGCCCAACAGCGTGCACGCCATTCTATATCAATAAATGGTGTTACAAGTCTTATTTTTTCCGCCTTATTTAAACCGAACAAACTGGTTGTGCATGGTGATTGACAGATGCATGGGGATGGTACAAAAAGGTGACTTCCAGGCCTGATTACCTTGAGGGCATCTTGTGTATACACAGTTCACTGTTCGTCACATAAACAGACATGACCGCTGGTACAAAACAGGGTCATAATATGCATATAATGAGATTATGGTGTGTCCTCCAAATTGGTAAAGGCGGCAGTTTGTACAGAGTACCATGGGCCTGGTCATTCCATTAGCCTTAATACATTGGGCAAAGCTTCATCACCAAATTTACATTATGATCACAATGTGCCCAGGCACTGCTATATGTAAATCCTCAGAATGCAACTGGAATTTTGTCTCTCAAAATTACATACTCTCAAAGTGCATAAGCTTACCTCGTTAGGGTCAGATCCATCATTGCATGGTTCTACATGGGTATTTCCACCAACTACTAAATCGATCTTGAAATGATTAAGAACATCTTCTGTGATTTTGTATGGTGCTCCAATGACTACTTCATGAACATACTGCAAGAAAAAACAGAACAAATTCACTCACCTAGCAGATGTAGTGCATCTACCATATTCGCTACATTAGCACCCAAGACCCTATAGCGCCCACCCAGTGACATTTCATATTGTGAAATTGAAGATTTAAAGCGCCCATGCTTTCCTTTTTTGATTTAAGTTTATGATCATCATTCACTTCAGCAAGATGGAGAATGACATAGAATACATGCCTTGAGTTTTGAGGCCTACGAGAGGGATCACTGCGCCACTGTGTACCCTAAAATGCCTCTTATTGCACAACATATTCCCGATCTTAGGATGCCCGTCTATCTAGGGCCTACTTAACACCATATATATTCATGAATTTTCACTCAAAAATGCAAATTTTGCAGTGATTTTGACATCATCCTATGTTTACATCCATGGTCAGCGCCATTTTGATGATTTTCTCAAGTCAAAAGTTTGCCAATATGTGGCCGCTCCACAAATGGTGTAATCATGGTAAAATTGGTAATAAATGGGATAATTAAGCACCCAGTAAAGATGATTGACTGAAGTGCCCTGGGTAGTTAAGGATACGATACACGATTTACCAACAAGTTACTCATTTCGGAATGCGATCATGAAATTTGAAAAAAAAAAAGTTACCACAGGCTTTGATGGGACTCGAACAAACGATTTCAAGCATCATTGATTATCAGTCCCGGTCTTTACCGCTCGGCCACGGAGGCAGATGATCAGAGGAGTGTAATAATAAAAGATAAATCTCATAATGCTATCTTTAGCCTTTTCTTTACATAAAAAATGATGCATTTTATAAAGATAGATTGGCCGTTTTATGCATAAATAGCACAAACGTTTGGAAAAGGCCTCAAACAAATAATAAAGACACTGATACGATGATGAAATTGCATAAGTCGGGGAATATCTGCGTCGCAATGTTTTGTTTTGATTTTAGGAATTTGACCTTAAAATTTACGACGTTAAGACATCATTGAAATCAACAAAAGATATTTCAGCAGTATATGGCCACATTCTTTCTTTAGAGTGTTTTGAACATTTATGTGAAATAGCTTCAACAATGGTTCGCTGCATAATGGTAAAAACAGCCTTGACCTAAAAAAGGGCGAGAGGTGCCATATTTACTGATTCAGGCTAAATTCAAAATTGGTATAAAACGTTTGGTTTTTGATCGATTACAAAAATTCATTTTTGTCATTAAAAGAAATTGTGTCTGGCGTGAATTACACTACAATTTTTATTCCTAGGGCTCTTTGATTTCTTCAAATATTTTTTTATAATGATAGAGTGAATCCCCTGGCCCTCTATAATTACGCACAAACGATCACCTCCCCTTAATGAATTGAACACAGTATAATTATGTTATAATAAGTCATTCACCTTGTGTTGGAGAATGCATGCTTATATTGTCGCTTTGATATGATCATTGGTTACCACGGTATATACTTTTCAACCAAAGTTTTTTGTCTGAGACGACTCCATTTTTATATCATATATTGGCAATAAAAATGCCAAAGCCATTGCTCATAACTTTCGTTTATTCAAGAATCTTATTAAATAAATATCTTGAGCATTCATTGAATTGTTGTGGCAGAATTGTTCATTTAAATTGAAAATTAATTTACAAACATAGCCTCATTTATGAGAACTTGTGTTAGGTCCACATTCTGACATGTTTGCATGTCGTTTATTGGGAGCCAAATAGTGTACCTCCACATCATTTTGCCATGCTCATGAATCAAAACTTTGATTTTAAATGTGTAATTATTGAAGTTATGTGTGCATTGCATTGTGCCAATAGCACTTGAAGAGTTACATGAGCAAACATATTTATTTAATTCCAAACATGTTTATGTTCAAGCACTTAAAGACACAAATTATCATTTGATTTGGGGGGTACACTATTTTTGGTCTCCATCGTGAACTGACAACACAGATTTACCATAATTGGGTTTATTTGGAGTTGGCACTAATCTCTTTGGTTAGGTCACAGATATGGACTATCTGTGCAACCTGCTCAGCACAGAAAACTTTATGAACTTAGTGTTCATTTCATACACTCTTAGATAATGAGAACCAAGCATTAGAAAAATCCAAACCATGCATTGATTGTGTATATAAGCACAGGCACGCACTCCGTGTACACTTCCGTGAAAACTTTATGAACTTAGTGTTCATTTCATACACTCTTAGATAATGAGAACCAAGCATTAGAAAAATCCAAACCATGCATTGATTGTGTATATAAGCACAGGCACGCACTCCGTGTACTCTTCCGTGAAAACTTTATGAACTTAGTGTTCATTTCATACACTCTTAGATAATGAGAACCAAGCATTAGAAAAATCCAAACTATGCATTGATTGTGTATATAAGCACAGGCACGCACTCCGTGTACACTTCCGTGAAAACTTTATGAACTTAGTGTTCATTTCATACACTCTTAGATAATGAGAACCAAGCATTAGAAAAATCCAAACCATGCATTGATTGTGTATATAAGCACAGGCACGCACTCCGTGTACACTTCCGTGAAAACTTTATGAACTTAGTGTTCATTTCATACACTCTTAGATAATGAGAACCAAGCATTCGAAAAATCCAAACTATGCATTGATTGTGTATATAAGCACAGGCACGCACTCCGTGTACACTTCCGTGAAAACTTTATGAACTTAGTGTTCATTTCATACACTCTTAGATAATGAGAACCAAGCATTAGAAAAATCCAAACCATACATTGATTGTGTATATATGCACAGGCACGCACTCCATGTACTGCGCGCAATGCTTTTGGACATGTTAATTTTTCTTGAGGGTTGATGCATTTATATTTGCTTGTATTTTCCAACACTTTTAGTGACAATTTTGTTATAAAAATACCAAAAATCATGGATTTTTTTTTCTCGTGCATGAAATAGGTTAATAAATGCGTTATCATTTGTTGCTCGAGATGCATTTGATGCATCAACATCTCAGTACAAGTGCATTATTTTGTACAATTTCACTCCCAGCAAGTGATACGCATTTATTAACCTATTGTGTTTATTCATAATGGGGTAATTGTTTCCATATTACTTACCCTACATGCCAACACGCTTAGTGTTCGTTCATGAATATTCATAATGGGATAATTACTTCCATCGTACCTGTTGATTTCCTGTAATTCAAAGAAAAACAAATATAGTGAATATAGGTCACTAGGTCAAATGCATACATGCATTCATATGCACATATTCACACATGCAATTTGTATATTAACATAAATATACTTCCCAAGTTCCAGTGAACTTATATTTTTCATAATCCAAGCTTGTGTGACCTCCTGTATATGTGATGTGTCATGTCAAAAGGAGACACATTTGGGCAGGTTATCAATTTTGAGGTTTTTACATATCTTAAATATAGATATATTTTGCTCCACAATGCCGTTTTCCCCGATGAAATTGGACATACCCAAGCGAAGATATTGAGTTATGGTACACATAAAATTGGAAATTGAGATATCGGCCTTTTAAAATATTATTGACAATGTTGAGAGTAGGAATTACCTGGAAAAATGTCTCAAAAAATACAAGATGCCAGTTATATTCCAGCCTGAAACTATCAGACAATATTTTAAACATTAATTCACAACAAACCCAAATTGTGAAAAAATCACCCCTGGGCAGATTTTTGGCTATTTCTCCATTTACGATCCTGCCCAAAAGTGTCTCCTTTTGACATGACACGTCACATATAAGCTTGCTACAAGTTGACAAGCTTTTACACTGCATACATTGCAGACATAATCTCTACAACCTCTTGTTGTTCCAAGTCTGAGCACATACAACCCTTATAACAAGCTTATCTCGTAGAAATGCATAATTTTATGGTTAATTTCACTTATATGAGTTAGAATACTTTTGTACTTACTGCATCTGTATGTAATCCTACCATGACATAATCACCCAGCTTCAATGCCTCTGCTAGGAAATCAACATGCCCAGCATCTGAGAAAATTGCACAAGTCAAGGACATTTATATACATGATTGTATCAATTATTACCAGGCCTTGAAATAAGAAAGAAAATACAAGGGTCCCCGGACTCTTGCCGTTGAAATTTCAAGGGTCCTCACCAATTTTCAAGGGTCCGACCCCGGACCCTTGCCTTTAAAATTTCAAGGGTCCTCACTAATTTTCAAGAAAATTGAAAACCTGGGTTGAAAACTTGATGGGAAACTAAAATGAAAGTGTACTCAGGGAGCTGGACGTATTATGTGAACCAGATTTTCCAGTGGAACAACAAAACTAGGATTTTCTGCTCCTTGCTTGGTTCAGTTTATACGGGTCACACGGACCCGTACCGTAGGAAATTTGCGGGTCCGCGCCTACTTTCACGGGTATTTGACGCAAGGACGCGCCTTATTTCAAACGCTGATTACTAACTTGAGATTATGAAATATATGATATCCATTATATGCAATTTACCTCTGTTATGTGTCTACCTCAACTTTGATTCTTCTAGCACTCAAATTAAATCTTACATCAGCCAAACAGCCTGTATCAGGTCATGGGATATGAATTTCCAGTTTCTTATCTCTCTACACAAGGGCTAAGATTATAATTGTTGTATTGATTTTTGGGAGTGGCCTTCTCTGCTTCTTTGTATTTCTTGCTATATTCCCTACCAATTAACTATATGTGCCAAAATGCTTTTTTATAGGCTATAGCTAGGATGGTTTGGGCATTTCGCCTAAGTCTGTAACTTGGACCAACCTAGGTAACATACAAACAAGCAAATAAACAGGCAGACAACTTAGGGACAGGCTGAAAGCACAACCCAACAGCCTCTGTAGCAGGGCACACAACATAACATTAATTAAAAGGAAAAAAAAAAAAAAAAAAAAGAACAGAAAGGATACGGAATAGATCAAATGCACCAGCACAGTAGATAATACGGTCTCCTGGTTTGGGTTCTATGCCTGATGCAAACTGTAGTAATTTCTGTGTGGTGGGTAGAAATTGTGAAACTCCTGTGTATGGACTGCGCATTGTTGAGGTCTGCAACAGCAAAAGAGATATATCACTAATTATTATTGAAATATATTTAAGCCTTCATTGCAGTGGTTTGAGCTAATTTGTTTGAAGCTCATAATGTTATTATCAAAAGGTTGTGGTTTCAACTATCATAATATTAACAAACATACATTTGTATCTTTTAGTATCAACAATCTACAAAATATAATGATGTATATTTATATGTAGCGGTAAACGTAAATAGAAAGCAAAATAATACTTCTATGTAATATCCAGTGAAGACGTCGGTTGACCTGGTGAAAGCACTCCTATTTGAGTAGCGTAGAAGTATTACTTTGCTTTCAATCTACAAATGTTTTAATAATATTAAATACCGTATTGTCTGTAATAAACGCCCCGGGGTCTATGCTCTTCTATGGCATTCTGATGGTCTTGTTTAAATTTTGAAACACAATCAATAACATGATAATTTTATTTGTCATGTACAAATTTGTATAAAGTTTATTATTTTTCTTGAACAAATTCATCAGGACTGTTCATAGTAGACTTGTTAGTTGTAAGGTCATACAACTAGTCCAATAAATTTTGTCAATGCAACAATAACGTCGAAAAAGAAAACTGAAAGTTTTCAAAACGTCTGCAAGTAAATGGAAATTTATTGGACTAGTCATGCGAACTTACAACTAACAAAGTTGTTAAAGATGTAAAATTAGTAACCTTGCATAATAATTATAGAGATTTCACTCCAAAATACCAACAATTCTTTAAAATGGAGGATAGATTAATTGTATTAATTATTCACAAAATGATGAGATTACCTGTATCATAACATATTTGAAACATAATCTGAATACCAAAATACATGTAGTGCAACTCTTGAAGAAAAAACAAAAACAAATTATCTCTTCAATGTTCTGGAATCATGAGCCATATAAGCTGACACACGCACAAACAATTATGTGGTTCAGAAGTTGCAGTAACACATGTCTGGTATTTTCAGATATGAATGTGGTAGCAAAACATAAAAGACAAATTGAGTGGTGAAATATATACAAGCTGTATCAAAATGATTGGTACCGATCAGTTTCCATTGATAATGGATGAGCCTGACACATCAAAATTCAACATAAGATCCAAATAATTTGTAGATTTATTGTAAAACAAATCATAAACTATACATTCTGGACATTTCAAGACTATCAACTGTTATATTTGGAAGAGGCAGGCTTTTCAATAAACATCAAAATTGATGGGTACCAATCATTTTGATACACCCTGTAAGCTTATTTGATATTCATAACATATCCTTCTGATTAGATGCTGCAATTCAAAATTCACTTTAGGTGATAAAATACAATGTAACGTGGAATGACTGCAGCTGGTGTCTTGAAGTGGTATGTCATCAGCAATGACGAGCAAGAAGCGGTATGACTTCTGTGTGATTCAAAGGTCATATGATTATATGAAATGGTTGTGTTATTAAGAAGAGGGATTCTAATTCAGTTGGTGAGTCTTGTCAAGAATACACACAATTTGGTTGGTTTTCACCTACACATTATGACACGATAGTGGATAGTCATATATGACAGCCAGCGCGCTGACACGCAACGGCGGCATGCTTGTAGATCCTCAATGATCACTCGATAATGCGTTTGCATAATAAACGTGCACAAATTAAGAACGCGATTCGGTGGCTTAGATGTTCGTAACGGTTTCGTTCATACAAAAGTAACTTGATTTTTTTCTGTAAAAAAGCACATTTACTTTTAAGTATTTAAAAATTGAATAAGAATTAGAATAAAAGATCCTCAAGAGCCTCATTATATTCTGGTAGGGCAAAAAGTGTTAAATTAAATGTGCACCATACACCCAAATGACTTTCACTTTTGATCCAATTCTTATCAAAATTACAAAATCAAAATTACAGGCAAAATGGTAAAACGATGCATATCATAATTATGCAAGATGCGCTTCCAAAACCCAAAGCAGAAAGAGCCAGTTTCAAAAAAATGCTTTACTTGTGTACAAATACTAGTTGTGCAATAACAAATATATACATTGAAGGACAAAAAACATATTAAGTCTTAATGTAGCCTCAGGGTGATATGGTTGGGAGTTGCCCCTTGTGTAGCCCCACTGGGAGGGAGGCACCAAGTGTTTAATGCGACCTGCCACCTATAGCTATATAGTGCTGTCGTCGGCACCGTTTTTTAATGTCGACATGCCGATATAATTTGTATACCGACGTCGTAAGGCATGTCGACGACGGCACTAATAGCTATCACTACCAAACCAGGAGTAAAACAAGTGAGTGCCATCTCTCTTGCATATATATCGTGACGGCTATAATGTGCAGCAGTCATGTTCAATGGGTGTGCTAAGTGATTAACCAATTGGTGGGATTGCTAGGGATGTGACCCATGCCATCAAGCTGGCTTTCAATGTTTTGTTTACTTTTTTAGGTCATCTTATCTATCAACAAAATTATAACATTATGGAGTTTAAGCAAATAAATTACTGATACAAGCATATACAAACAAGTACTATTGTATGACCAATCTATTGTTTTGGTATATTTATGCCTGTTTAGTTTTAATTTAGCTTTAATCCAAAACACTCTATATGCTTGTAGATGAGGTTTTACATTATGAGGCACGGGGGATAATGAGAATAACAGTAGCAATAAGTGCAACATTAGTAACCCTGCAAGTGCAAAAATACTGAAATGCAACAGGTTTTTATTGAAATGGGTACCCATTGATCAGATCAGGATACAAGCATACTCGAATAAAATGCTCTTGCAATCAGTTGGTGATTTCCTTGCTGAATTCCATACCTGTTTCATGCAAAAGTCCCAAGTATGTTAAATGAGTTTATAATTTCTTTGGTAAAAGGCTGCTGTGTGTAATGTGTAGTGGAGCATATAATGTTCTTCTCAATTCACCTTTTTCGGTAAATCCCATAAGCCTTTGAGAGTACACCTGAGAACTCGTCATTTGACGTCACGCCGACTTGCTATGCGCAGTAATGATGCTCGAAACACGATGTGCGCATCGGCGCAGATCGGCCTGACGTCAAATGATGAGGTCTCAGGTATAGTCGCAAAGGCTAATGGGATTTACCGAAAAGGTGAATAAACGTAAGAAGAATGCTTTGGAATTCTATATGAAATGCCTGGGAGAGTATTGTTTTGATTTTTTGCTTCTCAATTTATTTTTATTCTCATCTCTGTTAGTCTTGTCACCTGTCTTTAAGTATATCAAATCATTAGCTGTCTTGCAGGTGTCCTGCTGACTTGGTTGTCATGGTTTAGACCACAGAATTAGAGAAGGAGAACCGGGACTCCCTATACCGCCACGTACAATCGAGCCGTCAGCTATGGGGAGAAAATTGGGGGTATTCGGGTCCTTGGCGACGGTGCGCGGAGACGAACGAAAATAATTCTGCGTCTCATCTGAAGCGTCTTGGTACTCGCGTGCAGGTCGCGTCAAGTGAGTCTCTCAAATGCGCCCATCATCCATGTCGCACTTGCATGACAACGAATGCCTCGAGCGCATTCCGAGGGCAACCGAATACCCCCAATTTTTTCTCCATGTCTGTATCAAGATGGCGGTCGAGTCCTGGTTCTCTGGTTTTAATTCTGTGGTTTAGACACAGAAGCAGGGACATGAAAGAAAAGTAACCAGAGAAAATTGTTGATCCCAATTTTTATCACATAACTGCTTTCAATAACTGCAAGTTCTCAATCTATCATAGGCTCCATTAGTGATCTTTAGAAAGATGCGGAGTTATGATTCAACGAGTTATGATTCATGGGGAGTTACAATTCATCGAACCGAGGTTAATGCCTACCCTGGTTATTCCAATCACCTGAATGCCAATCACCCAATGCCAAAAGTTATGGGGCCTTTTTATTAAATGCCTTTTTAATGCCTCATTGGTGGACCAAATTGCTAAGTACTGAGTTTCTGGCAATGCTAGGTGGTGGTTAAATTGGATATTTTACACCACATGGATGAGTGACCTTGGGTATCAAAATATCAACTAGTATATAGTCAGAAACATTATACAAGATATCTGTGTGACAGCTAATTTTAGATGCACAAGGTTCTGTGGTGATTTAGCCATAATTATTTGTGAGTAGAAAGAATGGAGCTGGATGCCTTTAGTAGATGGAGTCAAACTTACAGCTTCTGTATCTTCCCTAGGTTGGGCACTAGATCCCTACATGAATAAAGCATTAATGGATTGTTTAGCTTAAACATACACAATACACTATGTGACATGCAAATCTTTGTGACACAATCTGAACCAATCAAATGGGCTATTCCAGTTGAAACCCATACACCCCATATGGCAGATATTACCCTAATCTCCCACACATGTGGTGTTGATTTCAAAGGCAGACACCCATTTAAGTAACTCCACTTGAAATTTACACCCTCTGTGTAGAAGATTATGGTCATGTATTCTATAGGGGGTATATGGATTTCAGCTGGGATTACCCATTTTGACAAATTATTTATTACTAGGCGGTTACCCGTATTTCGCGGTTCTCGGCTGTCATAGTTATTGGCTTTTGCAAATCTCAAAATCGTTGACCATGGATGACCTAACAAACGCAAACCTGGGCTTCCTTGGCCAAAGTTACACCCACCGACCAAGCTTGAGCTCCATGAGCAATTTGAAATCTTTGTTTTTTGACCTATGACCTCTCAACTGTAGCTAGGTCTGACAAAAAGGTGACAATGGAACTTTTGTTTGTTAGTCCAATTTCCACATACCCACCAAGTATAAGCTCCATAGGCAATTTGAAATTTTGACCTTTTGACCTTTGACCTCTTAACCGTGGGTCTGAAGAAAAGATCACCGTGGAAACTTTTGTTTGTTAGTCCAAGGTCCACCCACCCACCAAGTTTGAGTTCCAGAGGGTCATTTGAAATTTTGACCTATGACCTCTTAACCGTAGGTCTGACGAAAAGATCACCATGGAAACTTGTGTTTGTTAGTCCAAGGTTCACCCACCTACCAAGTTTGAGATCCATAGGGATAATTGAAAATTTTGACATTTCTTGACCTATGACCTCTTAACCGTAGGTCTGACGAAAAGATCACCGTGGAAACTTTTGTTTGATAGTCCAAGGTCCACCCACCCACCAAGTTTGAGCTCAATGGGAGCAATTTGAAATTGTTACCTTTCTTGACCTATGACCTCTTAACCGTAGGTCTGACGAAAAGGTCACCGTGGAAACTTTTACTTGTTATTCCAAGGTCCATCCACCCACCAAGTTTGAGCTTCATAGGGGCAGTTTGAAATTTTTACCTTTCTTGACCTTTGACCTCTTAACAGTTGGTCCGACAAAAAGGTCACCGTGGAAACTTTTGTTTGATAGTCCAAGGTCAACACAATGGCATGGCTAGATTTGCCATTTAAAGTATTTGAAATTAGACTTCAATTGAACTTGACCCCGTCCTTGACCTTTGACCTTTAAAAATATAAACTCGTTCTTCCTCATACCAAGCTGCACCCACCCAACGAGTTTGA
This sequence comes from Amphiura filiformis, assembly GCF_039555335.1. Classification (NCBI taxonomy): domain Eukaryota; kingdom Metazoa; phylum Echinodermata; class Ophiuroidea; order Amphilepidida; family Amphiuridae; genus Amphiura; species Amphiura filiformis. Next base: position 87,786,685 of record NC_092628.1, on the reverse strand, counting down.
GCCCCGTATGACCTACGGTGGCCTCACATTAGCAGTCACAGACAGACAAACAGAGCACAGACAGAGAATAGCGTATTATTATATAGATCATCATCATCAACTTGCCTATACTTTGGTTCAACTAAGTTTGGTAGTGATATCAATGCTTTTCGCACCACAAACATGCAGACACATCGCCCTTGGATACGTGCATGTGCGCTCTGCCCAATTAGCATTACACACAGAATTCGATACTGCAATCAGCGACATAATCGCCTACACCACTACCGCACTTGAGGAGAATTAAAGTTTAGCAACCATGTGACAATGTGTGCTAAATTAATGAAGTACTTACAACCTGGAATGCTTGATTGAAAAATTACAAGCTTGTATAACTGTTATACATTAATTAGAGGTTAAACTGGACATTTTTGTCTTTGGAACTGAGGTATGCCCCTCGGTATATTCCCAGGTCCACAGCAAAATGTTTTCATAATACCGACACACAACTGATGCAAAGTTATTTTAATAAATTTGCATCAGTTATATGTCGGGTATTATGAATCAATTTAAAAACTAATTCATAGCCTCCACTTTTCAACTCCTCACTTTACAAAACAAAGGTTTTACTCTCTGAAATTTGATAAATAAACATTTTAAATCCCGACTTACATTTTGCCCTCCACAAAATCGAACAGGCTTACAGCTAACGACCAATTACAGCAGCGCAAAATTGCACTATGTGCAATATGATAGTTGTCAAATCGTCAAATACATGACTCAGGTTGTATTGCCCCTCATCTCTGTTCATGGTACATGAGCTGGTGTTGCCCGCTTCCTTATGGTGAAAATTGGGAAAAAGACTTGAAGAACATAAAACTGAGGTTGAAATTATCGGTGATAACATCAAGACAAAAGCTACCAGAAAAGCATAAGAATCTGTTATCAATAAATCCGCTATTAGAGACCATGTGGTTGATAACAATCATTTCATTGACTGGGAAGAGGATAGAAATGTGGGCAAAGAGAGTAATAGATATAAAAGATGTATAAAAGAAGCAATCCCCATAAGTAAGTGGGGCAACACCATGAACAGAGACGAGGGGCAATACAACCTGAGTCACGTATTTGGTGAAGCGGTAACCGGCACTCCCTGTTGCGGCGGCGCTATTTTACTACTGGGTATTTTTACTGATACAATATTTTTGTGGGAAAATAACCAACGGGCCTTTCAGAAAGGCTAGTTGGCATGTGCAATAGCTTTTGATTAGTTTTATTTAAATATTATTAGCAGTCCTTTAATTTCTGCATAGGTTTTGGGGTTCTTTTTTTTGTTGTTGCAACATTTCAGCATGCCTTTTAATTGCTGCTTGTTTTTGCCTTGCAAATATCCCAATGTTAAAGCGTTTTGATGTATTCTATTACTAATAGGACTATCTGAAATCAGGCCAATACTTACACATGTAGTCTGTTACTAATAGGACTATCTGAAATCAGCCAATACTTATGTAGTCTGTTACTAATTGGACTATCGGAAATCAGGCCAACACTTACACATGTAGTCTGTTACTAATAGGACTATCTGAAATCGGCCAATACTTATGTAGTCTGTTACTAATTGGACTATCGGAAATCAGGCCAACACTTACATATGTAGTCTGTTACTAATAGGACTATCTGAAATCGGCCAATACTTATGTAGTCTGTTACTAATTGACTATCTGAAATCAGGCCAATACTTACATATGGGTCACTCCATATGAAATCAAGGAGTCGACCCACCTGACCCCCTCAGATTTGCTTTATATTTTAGTCATATGAAGAGCTTTGTTTCAAAACCCCTTACATCCACTTTTGGCCAAATTGAGTTATTGGCATAATATTATAGTGTGGGTAAAAATACACATTTTGGTGGTTGTTTGACCTTCATACTACCTTCCCTTACGGAGTTATCGCATATTTCCGTTTGGGAAATCTTAGGAATTTCCGAAATCTGAACTTAAAATGAATATAGAATTGTTTTGTTTTAAATTTTTTGATGTATAATGGTAGCCTGGAATGTTCTTTACCTATTAAAACCAAAGGGAACTGTTTTTGGGTCACTATGTTTGAAAAAATCATTTTTAATTAACAAAAGGTGTAGCTTCGGAAATACCCAGAAAATGCCATTTTCCCGAATTCAATTAAAAATTCATAATTAAAAAAGTAAATGAGATATTTCAATTTTTCTTTTTGATTTTCAAAGCATTAGTCAAGTTACATAATGTAGTGCAAAGAAATGGGCTCAAATTTGATTGCAAAGGTGGTTTCTAGAAAAGGGTAAATTTATTTTGTTGCAAAACCCTTACATCCACAAAAGGTGCGATATAAAATAAATAATAAAATAAATAGGAAGCCTTGAAAATTGTCCTAAACCTATTCTTTTAGTTTCTATTCATCAACACTTTATCCAATCCCAAATTGAATCAAATCGAACAAGTAATACTTGCACAATTAAAAAAAGCTGTTTTTCTCAAAAAGTCAAAAGTGGATGTAAGGGGTTTTGCAACAAAGCTCTTCATATGTTGTACCTGTAAAAATATTAAAAACCTGCAAATTTGAGGTCTGTATCTCTTACAGATTTTCTGTGGCAGCCATTTAAAGTTGGAGTAGGGGGGTCTAAATTTGGACCCAAAAGTTGCCCTTTAAATAAATTTGATCTTTGGGAGTCTGTGCCTTCTTTATAAAAAGAAAGAGAGGTCTGAAACTTTGTATACACACTAACTGCATGCCCAATTTGTCAAAAATAAAAATAAAAAATTCTGTAATTGCAGGCGTTGTGTCACGGGGTCATAAAATATGCAAGAAAAAATGTAATGTTTTGTAAACTGGCAAGTTTAGCCCCCCTAAATTCACATTTTTTTCAGATTAATTTATTTTTTGTTGTCACTGATGCTATATATAGGATAAATACAATGCATATCCAACAAATTGAGGTCACAACTCATTTACATTTGAACAGCGCCCTCACGAAGATGAAATTTATTGCAAATTCAACATTTTCAGGGGCCCAAAGTCGATGTGGTCCACCTTCAAAATTTATAAAACATCACTTTTATATAACTACTAGTCTTAAATTACAACTTTGCTAAGTCCCAGTAATTGTATAGGTTGACTTCATATAAAATGACAATCCCAAAGTTGACCATTTTCTTATGATTGCATGTAGTGCAAATGTGCCGAATTCGGAAGGCTTGAAAGTCAAATTGGCCCCAATATTGAAAATAAAATGGAAATAAAACTAAATAGGGCCAAAAACTATGCATCTAGTCATTTATTTTCAATATTTTGGCCATTTTGACTTTTTTAACCTTCGAATTCGGCACATTTGCATTAGGTTTACATGCAATCATAAGAAAATGGTCTACTTTGGGCTTGTCGTTTTATATGAAGTCAATCTATAAAATTACTGGGATTGAGCAAAGTTGCAATTTAAGACTAGTAGTCATATAAAGGTGATGTTTTATAAATTTTGAAGGTTGACCACATCGACTTTGGGCCCCCTGAAAATGGTGAATTTGCATTAATTTTCATCTTCGCGAGGGCGCTGTTGGAAATGTAAATAAATGGTCACCTCAATGTCTTGGGTATGCATTGTAAAAGTCCTATATATCACATCAGTGACAACAAAAAGCAATTAATCTGACAAAAAATGTGAATTTAGGGGGGCTAAACTTGCCAGTATACAAAACATTACATTTTGTTTGCATATTTAATGACCCTGTGACACAACGCGCATAATTACAGACATTTTTTTTACTTGTTGACAAATTGGACATGCAATTAGTGTGTAAACAAGGTTTCAGACCTCTCTCTCTTTTTATTAGGAAGGTACAGGCTCCCAAAGATGAAATTTATTCAAAGGGCAACTTTTGGGTCCAAATTTAGATCCCCCTACTCCAACTGTAAATGGCTACCATAGAAAATCTGTATAATTGAAAATGAAATGGAAATAAAAGTAAATAGGGCCAGTAACTACTCATCTAATCATTTATTTTTAATATTGTGGCCAATTTGACTTTCAAGCCTTCCGAATTCGGCACATTTGCACTACATGCAATCATAAGAAAATGGTCAACTTTGGGCTTGTCATTTTATATGAAGTCAACCTATACAATTACTGGGACTAAGCAAAGTTGTAATTTAAGACTAGTAGTTATATAAAAGTGATGTTTTATAAATTTTGAAGGTGGACCACATCGACTTTGGGCCCCCTGAAAATGTTGAATTTGCAATAAATTTCATCTTCGTGAGGGCGCTGTTCGAAATGTAAATGAGTTGTGACCTCAATTTTTGGATATGCATTGTATTTATCCTATATATAGCATCAGTGACAACAAAAATAATTAATCTGACCAAAAATGTGAATTTAGGGGGCTAAACTTGCCAGTTTACAAAACATTACATTTTTTCTTGCATATTTAATGACCCCGTGACACAACGCCCAATTACAGAATTTTTTTATTTTTTATTTTTTGACAAATTGGGCATGCAGTTAGTGTGTATACAAAGTTTCAGACCTCTCCTTCTTTTTATAAAGAAGGCACAGACTCCCAAAGATGGAATTTATTTAAAGGGAAACTTTTGGGTCCAAATTTAGACCCCCCTACTCCAACTTTAAATGGCTGCCACAGAAAATCCGTAAGAGCTAAAGACCTCAAATTTGCAGGTTTTTAATATTTTTACAGGTACAACATATGACTAAAATATAAAGCAAATCTGAGGGGGTCAGGTGGGGCGACTCCTTGATTTCATATGGAATGACCCATATGTAGTCTGTTACTAATAGGACTATCTGAAATCAGGCCAATACTTACATATGTAGTCTGTTACTAATAGGACTATCTGAAATCAGGCCAATACTTACATATGTAGTCTGTTACTAATAGGACTATCTGAAATCAGGCCAATACTTACATATGTAGTCTGTTACTAATAGGACTATCTGAAATCAGGCCAATACTTACATATGTAGTCTGTTACTAATAGGACTATCTGAAATCAGGCCAATACTTACATATGTAGTCTGTTACTAATAGGACTATCTGAAATCAGGCCAATACTTACATATGTAGTCTGTTACTAATAGGACTATCTGAAATCAGGCCAATACTTACATATGTAGTCTGTTACTAATAGGACTATCTGAAATCAGGCCAATACTTACAGATGTAGTCTGTTACTAATAGGACTATCTGAAATCAGACCAATACTTACATATGTAGTCTGTTACTAATAGGACTATCTGAAATCAGGCCAATACTTACATATGTAGTCTGTTACTAATAGGACTATCTGAAATCAGGCCAATACATATGTAGTCTGTTACTAATAGGACTATCTGAAATCAGGCCAATACATATGTAGTCTGTTACTAATAGGACTATCTGAAATCAGGCCAATACATATGTAGTCTGTTACTAATAGGACTATCTGAAATCAGGCCAATACTTATGTAGTCTGTTACTAATTGACTATCTGAAATCAGGCCAATACTTACAGATGTAGTCTGTTACTAATAGGACTATTTGAAATCAGGCCAATACTTACATAATATGTAGTCTGTTACTAATAGGACTATTTGAAATCAGACCAATACTTACATATTATGTAGTCTGTTACTAATAGGACTATCTGAAATCAGACCAATACTTACATATGTAGTCTGTTACTAATAGGACTATTTGAAATCAGACCAATACTTACATATGTAGTCTGTTACTAATAGGACTATCTGAAATCAGGCCAATACTTACATAATCTGTAGTCTGTTACTAATAGGACTATCTGAAATCAGACCAATACTTACATATGTAGTCTGTTACTAATAGGACTATTTGAAATCAGACCAATACTTACATATGTAGTCTGTTACTAATAGGACTATCTGAAATCAGGCCAATACTTACATAATCTGTAGTCTGTTACTAATAGGACTATCTGAAATCAGACCAATACTTACATATGTAGTCTGTTACTAATAGGACTATTTGAAATCAGGCCAATACTTACATATGTAGTCTGTTACTAATAGGACTATCTGAAATCAGGCCAATACTTACATAATCTGTAGTCTGTTACTAATAGGACTATTTGAAATCAGGCCAATACTTACATATGTAGTCTGTTACTAATAGGACTATCTGAAATCAGGCCAATACTTACATAATATGTAGTCTGTTACTAATAGGACTATTTGAAATCAGACCAATACTTACATATGTAGTCTGTTACTAATAGGACTATCTGAAATCAGGCCAATACTTACATAATATGTAGTCTGTTACTAATAGGACTATCTGAAATCAGGCCAATACTTACATATGTAGTCTGTTACTAATAGGACTATTTGAAATCAGGCCAATACTTACAGATGTAGTCTGTTACTAATAGGACTATCTGAAATCAGGCCAATACTTACATATGTAGTCTGTTACTAATAGGACTATCTGAAATCAGGCCAATACTTACATATGTAGTCTGTTACTAATAGGACTATCTGAAATCAGACCAATACTTACATATGTAGTCTGTTACTAATAGGACTATTTGAAATCAGGCCAATACTTACATATGTAGTCTGTTACTAATAGGACTATCTGAAATCAGACCAATACTTACATATGTAGTCTGTTACTAATAGGACTATTTGAAATCAGGCCAATACTTACATATGTAGTCTGTTACTAATAGGACTATCTGAAATCAGGCCAATACTTACATATGTAGTCTGTTACTAATAGGACTATCTGAAATCAGGCCAATACATATGTAGTCTGTTACTAATAGGACTATCTGAAATCAGGCCAATACTTACATATGTAGTCTGTTACTAATAGGACTATCTGAAATCAGGCCAATACTTACATAATATGTAGTCTGTTACTAATAGGACTATCTGAAATCAGGCCAATACTTACATATGTAGTCTGTTACTAATAGGACTATCTGAAATCAGGCCAATACATATGTAGTCTGTTACTAATAGGACTATTTGAAATCAGGCCAATACTTACATATGTAGTCTGTTACTAATAGGACTATCTGAAATCAGGCCAATACTTACATAATCTGTAGTCTGTTACTAATAGGACTATTTGAAATCAGGCCAATACTTACATATGTAGTCTGTTACTAATAGGACTATCTGAAATCAGGCCAATACTTACATAATATGTAGTCTGTTACTAATAGGACTATTTGAAATCAGACCAATACTTACATATGTAGTCTGTTACTAATAGGACTATCTGAAATCAGGCCAATACTTACATAATATGTAGTCTGTTACTAATAGGACTATCTGAAATCAGGCCAATACTTACATATGTAGTCTGTTACTAATAGGACTATTTGAAATCAGGCCAATACTTACAGATGTAGTCTGTTACTAATAGGACTATCTGAAATCAGGCCAATACTTACATATGTAGTCTGTTACTAATAGGACTATCTGAAATCAGGCCAATACTTACATATGTAGTCTGTTACTAATAGGACTATCTGAAATCAGACCAATACTTACATATGTAGTCTGTTACTAATAGGACTATTTGAAATCAGGCCAATACTTACATATGTAGTCTGTTACTAATAGGACTATCTGAAATCAGACCAATACTTACATATGTAGTCTGTTACTAATAGGACTATTTGAAATCAGGCCAATACTTACATATGTAGTCTGTTACTAATAGGACTATCTGAAATCAGGCCAATACTTACATATGTAGTCTGTTACTAATAGGACTATCTGAAATCAGGCCAATACATATGTAGTCTGTTACTAATAGGACTATCTGAAATCAGGCCAATACTTACATATGTAGTCTGTTACTAATAGGACTATCTGAAATCAGGCCAATACTTACATAATATGTAGTCTGTTACTAATAGGACTATCTGAAATCAGGCCAATACTTACATAATATGTAGTCCGTTACTAATAGGACTATCTAAAATCAGGCCAATACTTACATATGTAGTCTGTTACTAATAGGACTATCTAAAATCAGACCCATACTTACAGAGGCTGCTTCTGGTTTGTCTGCGGTTATATCTTCTCCTGTTCCAGGACTGTGTGAATGTAAATGATGTGTCTTTGTCATAAGAAGCATTCTGTGGTATGGGAAAAATATAAACAATCATGTAAATAATAACCCCATTAATGCACTATTATACTGGCCTAGTCCACCAAATTATATAGACATACTAGCCAAAAACTTGAGCTGCAAATATATCATTACTTAATATATATCATAATTTTGTCGGGTCAGTGCAATATAGTCGTGTGCGCCATTTTGGGGAAATTGAAATAAAAATAGATAAATGCACATAATGTGGTTTGATCAAGCAAAATCAGTCTGAAGTCAGCCATATACAATATTCAGTTTATTGGATTGTAACAAGCATTTGCAAAGCTACATTTTGCAGAAAATCCCATTGAAATTGGAGAGTTCAAAAGATATGAGCAGTTAAAAGAGTTTCCAAAACAATAGGAAACAAAAGGAAATATTGTCTTTGTTTGGCTTTATCTTAAAATCAATATTTCCGAGTTCTGACTGATTTTGCTTGATCACATCATACATTTAAAGTTATTTTGCAAACCTTAAAAGCAATTAATACATTCTTAATCAAATAAATAAAATGTCGTTATGTGCAGTCCTGGTAAGTTGAAAAAGCCATATGTAGTACATACTACTTTCTTGTAAATCCATCAAGGCTCTACATGTTAGTATTGTTTACAATGTAGCTCATGAAAGATGTATGCATAGGTCAACACGGTCATCCGGGTAAGTTTTTAACGTAAATACCGATGTTGTGTTGTTGTTTGGGTTTTGCGCTGCGCTGTGCTTTGTTTTCAACGGCTCCTGACCGGAAGTGACATAGCTCCGGGGTCACCTATACTAGAAAATTGTTATTACAGCCTTTTGGGTAAAAACTAGATACTAAGGGATGAAAAAATATTAATAGCGATAAAATATAAATATCTTCAAGAACAATGTTAATTCCAAATTTAAATATGTACAAGCCATTTTTCATGGCGAGTCATTCCAAGGTTCAGACAACTTTCTTACACCAGGCAAATCAGCTTGTACATTGTACATACAGCATTTGGTTTTCTGTTTTACAAGCTTAGTTCTGAATTCAAATTGTTCTCAGAAGATTTTCATCCCTAATGGTTTTATAGAAAGGGCTGGGCCTTAACTTTTTGTGGCACTAGCCAGTCTGGCTTGCAGCTCTAGAAAGTTACAAGCTGACAGAAATTTTACAAGCCCAAAATAATCAGCAACACTGGCCATGATCACTGAGCCTGCGTGAGGTATGTGGGACACTAATTCCAAGTTTGGGGAATCTCAAAGATTAAATTGCCACAACGTATTATAGGCTGTCCAAAAATAGGTTAATAAAAATTGCAGGCATTTCAATTTGGGAGAACAATTTTACTGCATTTTTTGTTGCCGAGAAATTTAAAAAAAATGGTGATAATTTTTTCTCAAAAATGTTTTTCTCATACATTTCATTAACAAGCAATATGAAATCACTAAATTTTATATAAAAATGTATCTTAAATTTGCTTGAAACTAGAGTCAATTTTCCTATTTAATCTACTCTGCACTGATTTGATAATTAATAAAAGTAATTTATACATCCGGACTCTAAAATAAAACAATAAAAATGCATTTCGCATTTAATTTAGATTTTCAGGCAAACTATAGGATACATTTTTCATACGTATAGATCCCGGGGGCTGGGGGAGGAATCCTCAATATTTTGATAAGGGTGGATGGTCCATACAATCACACACCCCAATGTTGATGCTTGTATGTGGGTTTCTGACCAAATTAACCATATATTTGGCCATTTTAGCCTAACAAATGCTCTTGACACAAATTTGTTCCACTTTTGCAACATATTTCATCATTTTAGCTTCAATATGGCAAAATATGTTTTATTTACAAGCAATATCAAATCGCTAAATATTTTATAAAAGGCCATGTGTTTTGAGTTGGTAGATTTTTCAGTACTCAAAATTTCCAATTTTTTTCCTCTTTGAAAATGCACGCTTTTTGAAACAAATATAATTGTTTGTTAACTAAACCCACTTGTACAAGAAAAGTATACATTTCCTGACAGGATATTAAACAGGGAATCAAAAAATGATATTAGTTTCCCAGTAGGAAGATTGGTTATTGAGGTAGTGGAAGTTGAATAGCAACATCTTCAGTGGGATATATTTTTTACATACTATTATACCCTATGCTGAAAAGAACATCATATTTGAGTTCCTTGGCTCAAGAGCTTTAAAAATATGTATACCTTATTGTGATACCTGCGTCAGGTTTTGTTGTGTGCGAACATATTTGAAACACACATTTGGCATTCGAATAGGGATTTACACACAAACAGTGCAATTTAAGGCATTTTCTGTAATCAAGTGATTTGCACTAGAAATTCACTCAATTTTAGGACACAGTTAGCTTTTTTAGTTTCTAAATAATTGTTCTTAAGTCTTTACAACATAAAACCAATTAAAAGAAGCAAATATATCAATATACCCCCATTTTTTTGACATTTTTAGTTACATTTACATATCAATCCTCCATATCAATCCTCGGCTCCACCCTGTCAATTTTTCACTGAAATCAAAATAACTTAAGAATGGTAAATGCTACATAATATGTTATGGTATCAATACAAAGGTCTCATCAAAAGCTTTATATTGATAGGTAATTTGTCTAGGTAGCTGATACCCTTGACTTAAAAATAATAATAATTAGCACAAAAATCTCGCACAAAAGTACTGCTCCACCCTATTGGTGTCCCCAGCTTGAAACGCATGGCCAAAAATCAATTTTCATATCGCTGCACTGATTGACAATTAATAAAAGTAATTTCAGACATATGTTACCATATATCTGAGCTCTAAAAAACAAAGCAATAAAAAAGGATTTTGCATTTAATTTAGATTCTCAGGTTACCTGCAGGAGATGCGTAGATCCCAGTATATCCCAATATTTTGATAAGGGAGGATGGTCCATACAACTATCCCCCCATGTTGACTCCTGTCAGGGGTGTGAATGACCACAGATAAAAAAATCTGAAAAAATCTGAAAAAGTCTGAAATTTGGAAAGCTCCTATACTTTTGTACAGAGGAAGAGCAGAAAAAGAGATCAAAATTGAGATCAAAAAATCTGAATTCAGATTTTAATCTGAACTCTCACACCCCTGCTCCTGTATGTAGGTTTGTGACCAAATTAACCTCATATTTGGCCATTTTAGACACCACAAACACAAAGCCTAATCCCATCAAATTATATTCAAGTTTGAATTAAAATAGGCTATTCAAGTTGAAATCCATACACCCCTATGCAAGACAAAACCTTAATCTTCCACACAATGGGGGCTACCTGAATGAGTGAGTCCATTTGAAATCTACACTCCCTGTAGGGGAGATTAAGGTCATGTCTTCCATAGAGGGTGTATGGATTTAAACTGGAATAACCTGATGTACCTTCCCACAAGATCTGTCGTTGACACCCCAGCAGTTCTCTGGCATTCCCTGAAAAAAATAGTTTAAAATTTTTTTAATAATTGTTAAAACAACAATTAATGTTGGATAGACATTAATAGTTAGACAACATGCTGAATATATTAATAACTAGTAGCCTTGGTTCAAGACGTCAAGCTGTTTTTCTCTCTCTGTCTCTTCATTAAAAATTACTTAGTTCCACCATGGTCCACAAATGACTCGACTATTTCAGCTTGTTTTGGCTTTTCAACACATTTACTCACATGTGAGATCATGGGAGAGATACCCTGCAATATAACCACAGACAATTTGCAACACAGCTAGCAAAGTTGCAGATAGACCCAGCATGCAGATCCCTTGTCTCACTCCAATACACCCACACACAGTACATATGTGTATGTAACTGCAGACATGGTATTCTCACTACAGTATTACTATAAACGGTTCCAAAAAAGTAAGTCCCCCCCTAAGATATTTTAGTATAATCCAAAAACGGCTTGATCAATTCTCTTGTTTTAAAGTTTGGAACATAGGCTGATTAGTTATGCATCAAGTGAGCGAGTTTTTGTTGCTACTTTTTATCATCTTCATTGCAAAATGCAGTCATTTACGATATTTTCGGCCAAAAAAAAGTTGCATTTTTCTACATAGGCTTTTTATGCTTGAATTTGTGTTTGACAATTTTTCTCTTTTAAGGTTGGTCTGAACCCTGGAATTATGGAAACTTTCGGGCCTCATAACTGCTAAAGTGTTGGTGTAAAGTATATAGTATACATATTTAGAATGGCAAAGACTTGATAAGTTCATCTGTGATGTCAAATTTGGGCCAAAATGCTCATTTTTGGCCCAAAATCCCAAAAAACGGTTTTTTGGCCCACTTTTTTTTTTGTGCAACAAAAAAAAAAAAAATTCTTGGGCCAAATTTTTTTTTAAATTAATTTTTAAAACTAGACAAAAATATCTAGGGACGGTTTTTTTATTTTTTTGAATTTTGACCAACTTCAAAAATATTTGAAATCTGGGCGAAAATCAGGCTTTTTATGATTTTTTTGAAAATTCAGCATTTTTTGACCATTTTTGGTGCAAATTTCTTGAAGTTGGTGAAATTTTTAAAAATGAAAAACGGTCCCTAGATATTTTTGTCTAGTTTTTAAAAATTAATAAAAAAAAAATTGGCCTAAGAATTTATTTGTTATGTTTAACGAAAAAGAACTCGGCCAAAAACTTGTTTTGCCACAAATGACCATTTTGGCCCAAATTTGACCTCACAGATGAACTTTATCAAGTCTTTGCCATTCTAAATATGTATACTTTTATATACTTTAGACCAACAATTTAGCAGTTATGAGGCCCGAAAGTTTCCATAATTCCAGGGTTCAGACCAACCTTAAGTGAGTAATTTAATCAAAAAGAAGCATAATTGCATTTAATTAAGTTTAAGCCTTTCTAGATTTAGGTACATTGTACCACACATTCAAAAACAGTGGTTCAGTGAATAAATTAAATTGAATGCTGCAGCTTATTAATGTCTTTTAATAATGAATAGGCCTTCCTTCAGGTGAGATGGCTTCCAAGCATCGTTCTTCTCTGCTGTTGGTCAAGCTGGTTCCCCGCATGCTGCAGGATTTACTGCCAAGTCCTTTAAGGTGATGTGGTCCCTCACTTGCCCGCTTGTAACAAGTTGAGTCTTGATAAACTTGGCCACCCATATAAATGTTTTTTGAACCATTCAAGGAATGACTAATGAAACAAGTGTATAGGGCTAGCATAAAAGATATAACCAGGAATCTGTTGGTCCATTGGTTAAATTAATCAATGAACACAAGATTTATCACTGAAGTTACAGTTGTTCCTTAACACATTTTAATGCATACAAAAAGCCAATTTAGAAAAGTGCAACTTTTGTTGATGAATAAAATTTCATAAATGGCTCTATGATTACTCACTGAACCATAAAACATGTTTGAAAAGTGTAAAAATTAATTCATGAACATCTTAAACAGACTTAAGTTATTTTTTTAAATAAAAAACAAAACAAAAATAGAAACATTCCTTTTTGATTAATTTTATTCAAGTGAAAGAGGTCTGAAACCAAAAGTCATGTATTAAAAGCCTATGTAGAAAAGTGCAGGTTTTTTTTTTCGAAAATTTTATAAATGGCTGTATTTCTCAGTGAAGATGATAACAGATAACAAGAAAACACCGTTCACTTGATGCATAACTAATCAGCCTATGTTCCAAACTTTAAAACAAGAGAATTGATCAAGCCGTTTTTGGATTATACCAAAAATTCTTAGGGGGGACTTATTTTTTGGAACCGTTTAGTTAGCCTAGGCTGGAGTGAACTAAGGTATAGATACATGTAGCATGTTTTCTGCACACATGGTCTAGGTTTATATGGCCATACCAATGATAATGATGATTTATGAACTTAAAGAGGAAAATACACATCCGGATTTATTCATAAGCTCAACATTTTATGATGAAACATAATCCATGATAATTGAAGTGTCCAACTTGCCCAGGTCCAGACCAGCATGACCAATGTAAAAGAACATTGTGATATGTAAGGAATAGGTCGCATGTGAATAGGCTAGTCGCTAAACATGTTCAAAGTGATACAAAATGGTTATTTAAAAGTACTATTACTACAGAAAAGCCTGAGAACTTGAAGCAAGTCTAATAATGATGGCTAATAGACAACACATGTGTGACATTACAAAAATGTTGGCTCATTAGTGGTTGCAACTGTTATAAGACCACACCTTTATTAGTTGAATTGCATGAGGAAACTGATTGTCTTTGGTGCACACTAAGTTTGACTTGTGACCTACAATCTTGGAAAAAAGCCTTGGAACACTTTCATGTTAAGAACGGAAAACAGAAATGTTGAGAAATGACAATGTCTCCAGCTGTGTTCCTAAGTGTTCTAACATTAATTGATGGAGAGAGGAGAAGGGCAAATCATTGCTGCAATGTCCTATTTACTCCTTATGATATGATATACGTTATTTCAATGATTATGCAAAACTCTGCATAGAATTTCAACCAAGTGTGTCAAGTATTCCATGAACTTTTTCAAAGATTGCAGATATCTGTCTATTTTCATGCCACTCCAATGTAATTAACTACGCCATTCCAATGTAATTAACTACACTAGAAATTTCATTTGAACGAAAACAGCTCCCAACAGCGTGACAATTGTTTGTGTACACTGTATGATGAACACCCACGTGTGCGGGTGTGCATGCATAAAACGCCGAAATGGGAAATGAATCCAACCAAGCCAACTCACTTGGTTGGTTAGTATATTATTGAACTTTTCCCAAGCCACCTTCATAAGAGGAAATTACAATGGAGTACTTATCATGAAAAGGATGAAATAAGGCTCCGAATGTGACAGCGCTGGTGTTCTACCAATGAATAACTTCTCCAAGGTGTGCGTATGCGTTGTATTTTAAATACATGATATACAATCGTGGTTGGATTGCGTACAGCTGTACGTGTGTTCATTCAAATACAATTTCTACTGTAGGTGTATTTTTTAAATTGGAATTGGTTTGCTGACTCTTCAAATTCTTCATTCAAGGCCTGATCAAAGCCCATCATTCTGAACATACACAACACTTACTCTGCTTTTGATTTACTTTTCTGTGTTCTGCAAATAGACCCTATTTTTATATTTACCAATTGTCATGATAAGATTTAAATCTGTTCTGGAATTACTTCATAGTACTCAAGGTTAATGGCCATCAGGGAAAATAAACAAACAAAAGTCACCCTTGACCTAGCACAAAAAAATCATCCTGGTCAAGGATTGAGTTTGGTAGTGATCTCAATTCTGCATGTGGAGTAGTCTATATAGGCAATTCACTGTCAGAGTGCACATTAGTAACCATTGGTTACTGCTCCAAGCATGGGCCCATACACCTGATCCGAATTTTGATATGCCATAGGCTTTGTGTTGTGATCATTTCAATCAGTGGTTCAGTAACAAAGTTGATCCAGTTGACCTAGCAACAGTCATATTCTAGCGTGCACTACGACAGCCAAAATCATGATTGGCACATGACTCACTGTCAAATAAATTACTAAAGCTGTTTTACAAGAATTAATATGCTGATATCACTGATGACAATACAAATTGTACGCTACTATAGATCTTCAAAACCAATTATGATGTGCTAACGGTTTTAATAATACAGTCATCTTACTTGTATTTCCCTGCTGATTTAACATGTCTGTAGGTGTCATTCCCGTCTGAATCCAGTGTGATGTCATCTGATATAAAATTAAGAAAGTGAATTCATTGATATTATTTCATATTTAAATCAAGATGCCACTCATTGTCATTGTTGCTAAATAACTGGAAATCAACATTTCCCATAGAATTTTTTAAAATTAAACTATGTCATGATATTTAAAACAGAGCAAACAAACAAACATATAATTGTGAGAAAACAGATATCTATACGCTTGATTCCTTGTAGCATATTTGGAATGAACAAAATGATTCAACAAGGAAAACAGAATAAAAATAACAAAACAAACAAACAAAATGCTATTCACTCACTTCCATGGACACAAAATTCTGCATCATACTTCTTCAATGTTTCCAATTCTGTAATGTACGGCGCACCTTCCACAACTTCATCAACCCATTTGATGGCACGTATCATCTTATAACGCTCTACTTCATTCATCACTGGAGGTCCTTTGTGTTGCATGATATCCGCTGGAATAACAGAAAAATAATCAACACATATTTAAAATTATGACTTTGAACAATTTCAGCTGGAATGTTCATATACACTGCAGGATACATTCCTCTCTGTAAAATTCAAATAATATTTAACACACCTTTTATAGGAAAGGAATTATGTGTTTGTTTCAGTATTATATTGAGGGTTTTGACCAGATGGATGTTGCCAACTTAAGATGAGTGGGATGACAGGAGCCATATTTTCCATTAACTAAAAAAAATTTGTGTTCTTCTTACTATTCTTCTTACTATTAATACGTAGTTCTTATGGGAAATGAGTCAAGGAAGCCAATTATCACATCAATATTTTCAGGGGTCTTGCGGTTCTTGAGTTAAGGCCAATAATGCATCAAAACAAAGGTTTTGAGCATTTCCCACCTTCCAAGAAAAACCATATGGGGGCAGAAATGACACGTATCCCTTACATCAAGCTTTGGGATCTCCTTTACCATTCGACTTGTGTGTCACCTTCATTTGTCTCAAACATTTGAAAGCAAACACCACTAGCATTAAAGGTATGGGAATCATATCCGCATGTACTTGCTTGGTATAGTTCCTGTGCTAGGAGTGTCCATTCTATATTACAAAGTTATCTGTTATCTAAAAACATTTTGAAAAATCACTGTTTTGATTAAAGTTTAGGTTTTTTCTAGAAAGATTCACAGTTGTAAATTCCAAAATTCATAAAACATCAATTTTCAATAGAGCCGGTCTTGTTCCGAGCTCTCAATTTAGAAGGCTACAATTTGTGTACAATGTACTCAGAGCAGGGTTGTAGCTACAGTGGGTAGTGGTGGGTGGCAGAGCCCACCACTCAACTGCAATTTTGGCATTGGAGCCCACCACTCAGAGTCCAAAATTGCACAATTTTGTTGAATTAGTTAAGAATTTGATCAATTTTGACAACAAATGACCAAATATGCAAGATTTTCATCATATACCACCCAGCACTAAAAATGTCCTAGTTACAACCCTGACTCAGAGAAAACTAAGGTGTTGATGCGTGTACAATGCTTACATGCAGTAGTACTCACCATCACTGTGAACTCCAACTATCAGGTAATCTCCCATTAGTTTAGCTTGTCTTAATGAGTTGGCATGCCCAAAATGCACCATATCATAGCTGCAGTATAAATGTGTGAACAATAAGAAAAAGCAAGTACATAATTTTTAATTCAATTCCTCTAAGTCATATTTGTTTTTAATTTATGAATATAAAATACTGAATAAATTAAAAGTTTTTATCAAAATCAATAAATATGAGACCCCCAAACCTCTAAAGTAAACTATCTGATGAAAATTCAATTTAAGCAGATAACAACATAGGTAACAACGTATATAGATAAAAAGTGATAAATAAATCCAAGTAAGGTAAATCATCCACAGTACAAGTGCTCAACCAAGAAGGGAGCTGGAATATATTTAAAATAGACTTGGTGGTTTATTAAAGCATAAATTATTTACAACGTTGTTTCGTGATGGCCAGCCAAGGCCGACCAACACTCATCAGAATATGCTATTCACTGAAAACTCAATGCCCCGATTTCTAGCGCATGATAGGCCTACATTTTTGTAAGGCAACATCTAATCACACATCTAATTTAGAGTTGCCAATACCTTACTAATTCATTCTACATTGAGACATAAAATCACTTGAAGGCGTTATAGGACAGTGCACACACACAAATTCATGAACTCAAATAATGTCGTAGACATTTCTACATTGTACTTACCAGCCATCACACCACACACGCACTGGATTCCTACGTTTCTTTGCTGCACCTGTACCATCCTCTTGGCTGGTAAAAACAGTATTCCCATTTGCAGCAGACATTTTGCCTTATAATTTGCTCTATAAATGGCTAGTGACCACAAGCCTGCAAATAATCCAAACAAATAATAAGTACATTGGTCAATTTGAATATCTATCTACATTGTATTTTATGGTATAAGAAATTAATTAACTGTCAAATTGAAAATGATACTAAGATAAAGAGTCAGAATGAGACATCCAACGAGAATGTTTCAACTTCAACTTAAAGTTGCCCAGTTTAGCTTTGTGAGAATCGAAGTACATTTTGTAGATTCTCGCAAATAAACTGTGTTTACTGTTTATAGTTTTAAAATAAGAGAGAATCCAAAGATTCTCTAAAAAGATTGCAGTCAGAATCTAATAACTGCAATAAATATCTGCCGTTGAGACTTAAGTTCAAGATGAGCTCAGATTTGCTTGCAGCATTCCCAATTAGCTGGTGCCAGTGTAACACACAAATACATTAATGTTGCTGTCATTATACAGTGATGTAAATGGAAATTATAGATTATTTGGATTTACATAACAGTAAGCAGATGTTGTACACCTGTACACTACATTGTATGTGGCAATTGACCTTGTATTTAATTGGAGAATGCATTTAAAACTCTGCCATGTTTGTATTTTTCAACTCCCTCTCACCAAATGACTCCTTTTTTTCTCCTTTTTCTACTGAAAACAAAAGACCCCATTTTTCAAGAATTTCAACAAATTGCTGACAATCTCTCACTAAATGGCCAGGTGTTTTCTCTGAAATTCATTTATTTTCTTGAAATTTTTCACAAATTTGTCAACTTTATATTCTACATAAACATTTTCCCAGTCTCACAGAAATTTCCCCTTCTCTCTTTTTTGGGCTTTCTCACCCAATAACCAACTTTTAGGTGTCCAATTTCTCACCAAAAGATCCCTAGAGTAAAAGTCTGTCTCCCCTCAAATTGAGAGTAACTCCATGTTGGATTTGGCAGTGGCAGATTCAAATCGCACATGCTACATGTACCCTAATCCAGTGGGCATTATACTACACCCATCGTATGTGTGAGTTACGGCTTTTACCAATTGGACAATTGGTAAATGTATTGTAGACAAAATCACATTATTTCACATAGAAACAATCGGTTCTGTTCAAAATATTGCAACTGAATATAAATAATGCTTTCACTGCGAGCAATTTACTGAGCGTAAGGATATTGTATTTCGTGACGATATGTCACGAAACGCCACAAAGTTATGAATAGCTCCGAGGTCAAGAATAAAGTATGATGGGAAGACAACATGCTCTGTAAATAAACAGTTCGTGTAGGTGTCTGTCGAGAGATGCAGAGATTTCCATCAATTTTTTACTCATTTTAACTGTGTTAAATTTTACATCCTAGTGCAGGTGGCTTCCCAACACTCTAGTACACCCATCGAATGTGTGTCATCGGCCCAGTCATCGGCCCTCAGACACACACACACACACAGGCATAGAGTTCTGCAGCAGCATGTTTTGTTGACATTTTTTAATGTTTACATCCATTATGACAGTTCTAATACCATCATTGACAACTCAATACAAAGGATATCAGTTGGCAATTGTAATGTTATGCAATCAAGTTTACAACACTATCTGTCTTACAATGAGCAAAAATCACTGAGTCACGCCATTCAAGTGGCAATATTGATTACTTCAAGTGGCCTAGTGCAGTAACCTGATATAACCCTGTGTGACTGTAGGAACCCATGGATTCGATCCATGTAACACTCTAGTGAGCCTGTTAAATCAACATTTGTATAAAAAGGAATGAGGTAAGATGTAAAAAAAAGTGATGACAATCTTCCTATATTAACGTAGGCCTATACACATTTAGTACACACTCTCTGGAGAACTTTTATATTACCTTGTCAGGGGCGGATCCAGGAATTTTCAATAGAGGGGGCGCCGAGCCACCATCGCCGCTGCTGCGGCTCGGCGCCCACACAAAGTCAGGCGCCGCTCTGCAAAAATACACAGAGTCAGGCGCCGATCTGCAAAAAATAGAGGGGGCGCGCGCCGGGTGCGCCCCCCTCTAAATCCGCCACTGCTTGTTTGTATGGAGATGGTTTATATACCGGCTCCATACATTCGATGTATGTAGCATTATACACATGCTTAGAATGGCGATTTGTCCGTAAACTGGGGAGGCAACCATGTAAACACACTAATTCAAATCTGCCACTGTGAAATACAACATGGCGTTACTCTCAATTTGATTATGCAATCGCCTGTCGTGATCGGCTGTGTTTACTTCTGACCTTCCATTGCTTTACACGGTGTCATCATGCTTCAGCGAATCCGACTAGATTTTGAATGCAAATGGTCTCTAGCCTAGAATGTGAAGCTATCTGTGAGCAAATTCTTGGCTAGAGTTCTCGAGCAACTCAAAGCCTTAAAACCTTCCATTACTGCTAAATCATGAAATATGTCTAGATTTTAAGAAGCTTACATAAACTTGAATGTAATGCATACTCACTGACTGTCACTGGCTGCATGATTGTAAACATAACCAGATAAAAATGACGACTAGAATATATATTAGCTTATATTGCAGTGATTTGCACACATGCACAACATGAACTTACCTGTAAAAAATGTAATGTGTACTTCTACTACTGAATATAAATTATTCAGTCATGCAATACATGAATAGAGAAAAGGTTTTTCCAAATGTGATTGTGGGTTGGGCCACTTTTACTACACGCTGTTAATAGTGGCGCGAAAAACAAGAAAGCCTTTAAAAAAGACAGGCTGCGGGATATGGTGGTGGTGATGGTGCATGGTCCCGGCCGCGATTAATTTTTTCGTACATCATATTTGTAACGCATAGGCTACGTGTAAAATCAATTGAGTTTTCAGAAAATATTATTTTTTCAGTTAGTTTTGCTTTATTCCGTGTTTGATTATGAAAAATGGAAAAAAAAATCAAAATTTACAAAAATGACTCTTGTACGAAAAAAATAAACGGTCCCGGCCCCCGCACTCCGTTCATCCACGGGTGTTCATGCTCATCTAAAATTTCGCGAAATAAGGGGTGTTTTCAGATGAAGAAACGTGATTCGCGAAACACACAAAAAAGGGGTGTTCTTTCAAACCACGTGTTCGCGAAATTGACAAAAAGGCTATTTTCATCGAGCAGCCTACGCGTTTCGGCCAGAAAAGGGTATATTAGAAATATCGTTCGCATTTTAGGGAAAATAGGGGTATTGTCGAAGGGCAAATAATTCGCGAAATCGCTAAAAAAGGGGTGTTTTTCCCCTAAAAACTTTCGCGAAATGAGATGCAAAAGGGGGTGTTTTTAAAGTTCACCGACGTCAAGCATGAATACCTGCGGATGCACGGAGTGCGGAGGCCGGGTGCATGGTGGAGTGAGATATTTGCCTGGGGGCCACTTAATGACTTTATGCTTTTATGTGTTGTCATCATCAAGCAGGCCCGCAAATTTCACACCCTAAACACTGGAGCAGATGAAAATACCAACCCTAATCACTGAGCACGTGATGGCTTGTGAAATGGGACCCTTTTCACTGACCAGTTATCGGCACCCCGGGATCGGCACCCTTTTCATCCGTGATCAGTTGCATTTAGACACCCTTTTCACGGCTACCATAAAAAGCCTTTAAAAGGGTACCCTTTCCACTGATCTACTAAGAAAAAGAAGTTTACAGAGCCACTTGTCGCATCAGGGCTGGACATGTGTCGGCTGACGATGCAGTCACGTTAGCCATCATTTAGCCTACTTTAGATTGGGATGCATTTGCAGTCATTTTGGTTTAGGGGTGGTGCAATAATTACGGTATGTAGGCCCCAGGGTGGTAAGGGGGAAAAAGATTTTTTGGCACTCAGGCCAAAAAGGGGGGAAGCATTTTTGGCAGGTCGAAAGGGGGGAGGGCAAGCGATTTTTGGCATAGATATTTTGGGTTCCCAAAATCTTAGTGCAGGGGGGCAAATAATTTTGGCATGTCAAAAGGGGGGGGAAATAATTTTGGCATGTCAAAAGGGGGCAAAGATTTTTGGCACGGCCAAAGGGGGGGCAGGGGATTTTGGCAGACCACTTTGAGAATTCACCACCCGGGGTACACATATTGCACAGCCCTTATTGATATCGGCATAAATTTCATGAAAATTTTGTTTAGAGTGATGTTTTTCAAAAATTCATATCGAATTTTGGGTCCTTTTTCATCAAAATTTGGTTTAAAGTTTGGTCATTTTTCATTTGTCAGACTGTTCCAGCCGCACATAGGGGCCTATATAATAGGCCTACCACTCAAACAAAAGTTGAGTCCCCCGCTACCATGATAAAGTTTGTTCAGCTTTTAAATATACACAATTATTTGGTTTTTGTTACTGCACGCGTCAACAAAACAAAAATTTTTTACTCATCAGTGAGGTAATTTTTTCCCGAAAAACTCCCTAGCCGCCGACCCCCCCCGCCCAACTGCACCCATCCTCTCTTTTTAAAAGCTCTTCTTGTTTATACTTCGGCAGGCACCCGGAAGTCGGAAATCATGTAGAGTTCAGGAGTTCACAAGGCCAGGTAAACAACCAAAGCAGATGACATGCAGTTGTGCACTGCAGTATAAAGCAACTTTTGTTTCTGGTAATTCAGGATATTGTAAAACTTTATACATGCATGCATGATCACAGTAGAGCAAAATGTAAATGATTATATAGCTGTAAAGTTTGGGCTAGTATTTAAATTTATTTATGTATGCCATGAAGATTCATGTCATCATCATATCAATTATCATGTGATGAATGACATAATCATGAATAAATGATATTGAATTGATTCAATGCATGAATGGGGTACCGTACCGTATCGTATACCATGATTACTGTTTCATACATTTGTGCTATATAACGGCGCGTGTGATTGGTCGAGAGCCGGGCATAAACAACGTTCATGCCCGGCTACTTAACAGCGTGACGATTTTGGTATAGAGAAAACGCAGGAAAATTGTGTTTTGAAATAGCTTCTTTTAAACAAATGTATGGACAGGAATACAATCAGATAATACAAATATCCCATTGATTCTCCGCGATAGTGCTCCGTGAGCATGCGATAGCTCCCGCGATAGCGCGCGGACAAATGGACGGAAACTCTGTAAATAGTACCGTATTTGATGTATAGGCGCTTACACGAAAGGTTAAAAGGTTGATAAAATGACCCACATTGAGAGTCAGTCATGTGCGGTGGAGGACAAACAACCTATTAAATTATCTTCCTCTGTGCATCTTTTGCGCGTTATTCAAACCCATGCATGCTTTGTAAGGAATATTATAGCACTCTGTAGGTGATATATCATGTTCACGTGCTCCAATATCGTTGTTGTGCCTCCAGGGCTAGTGACCTGTGGTGTACATGAAACCTCCCTATACCGTACACAAAATAAAAAATTATATAGCTGCATAATGATGTAATGCCAATGTACTCCTCCCTCCCCTTGAGCTAGACCATCGATTCCCTACTGAGACACGTACTACATGTACATGCATATCCTTAAAATACCTTAATTTGCATCATGCAATCATGTTTTAATATTTATAATAATATTTTTATTACCCAGGCCTTGCCGTTTGAGGCGAGCGATTGCTCTCGCTCGCCAACGATCGCCCAAACTCGATTTCTAGCGAACAATTTTCCATTCGCTATAGACATTTATATCTCCCAAAATCTACCATCGAATCAACCAATTCAGCATTTAATCGATTTTGTGCCCCCTCCAAGCGGAGAAAGTCAAAAATTTTAGTGCGCTTTGCGCATATTTCAACATAAATACATAGATACCGTTTTAAGAACAAAGTTTTACTTGATTATACCCTAATTTAAGTGATATTTGTGAAAATTCGACCACTCGCCTTGCATCATGCTAGCGAGCGATTAACCACTCGCCTTTAAAATCTAGACGGCAAGGCCTGATTACCGGTAATATGAATTCTTATTAATTTGTACTTACAGAGCTCTTCTTTGGATAGTAGCAAGATGTTAGATATTTGAGTCAAAATGGTGGACATCTTCAAGAAATCACTGGTGAATGGGAATGGACGTTTGACTTTAGCATATCAGGAGCTTACAGAAGTACCACCAAATGTAGTCAAGAATTATGCAGCAGCAACAAGGGAGCTGGATTTAAGTTTCAACAAAATTTCAGTATCCTTAGAAATAATTAATTCACCTTGAATGAATTTCATGTTGAAACTGCAAATTACTCAAATCATGAACTAATTAATAACTTATTCAAAAAGTGATTGTTTTGTATGTGGTGGTACATGTTTGTTTGCTCTATTTTTATTGCATGATTGTATAGGGCTATTAAACAGGGCACCTCTTGTAATTATCCTAAATTTACATTTTTATGGCTGTATATGGAAAACTCTTCTGACAATTTTCAGTTCAGTTCATTTTATTTCCATCAAAATTATAAAATATAAAACACAAGATGGAGGTGATGTAGCAGATGTCAAATGTCTGGAACAGTGTATTTGATCATTTATATTGTATTATCTCTTCTAGTGAGAAATTAACTTGGTTTCCATCAGTAGACAGGGAGGCCGATCAGAAAATTTCAAACTGAATTGATCCATTCAATAATTTCTCAGGAAAGAAGAAATAGATTCAAATGTGTGAAGAGGGAAGTGTTTGGTAGTGGTACCTAATCTTGCTATATTGCAATGTTATGTTTTATACTGATAATATTCAAGAGAGAACAAACAAAAACAAAAGAAAAACCAGCAATAAAACACGCCAACAATGAAAATCATTAATGTCATTTTGTGATATCAACATGAGCTCTACATCTTTTATAATTGATCAACTCAGATTCTCCTTATTCTCATTTTAGTGACATGGCAGACACATGATGCTGCACGAAAAAATTAGTCAGGTTTTACCTCCTTGTGTGCCTACCATGGAAAACACTAATATGGATCAGCTGTAAATTGTTTTAATAGAACACATTGAAATGTATCTACATTAATTAATGGATGGCAAGAAATGTGCCATCCATGCAGAAAAACACTATGATGTTGAGTGGTATTTACTGATTTTAACTAATCCGGGGTCTACACATTCCATTTCACTTAAATTATATAGCCAACCACTTAATGCAAATATGAGGCCCGTGTATTTTTGTAATTTTGTTTTCAGCATATATGACAATTAAATCAAACAATGACTGTTTACAAGAGAAGAGTACTGAATGAAGTACTGTAACACTGTCAAATCATCTGCCGAATATAATGTTGAAACATGGTTGCAAGCTGGCAGCAACAATATGTGGAATAACAAATAAATGGATAAAACAGTCAAAAGTTTTCTTTAGAATCTTATTCAGTGGGATATATTAGAGATATAAAAGAGCAGTGCTTGATAAGGCAGGCCATCATGCAAAAAGCAGTGAAAATCAGTGCATGGTCCACCAACCCTGCATGCTGCAGACCTGTGACATTTTGTCACGAAATTCAAGACAGACTCAACCCTAACTTTAACATCAATACATATAACACCCTTGAAGCTTTGTAAGTCTTAAAAGTCTTACAAAGTGTCACAAAAGTGGACCATTGTTACGTTGAATAAAGTTTCTAATTTGACTTCAGGGCCTGTATACGTAGAATTTGGCTTATTTTGAGCACTGTAAAGATTTTGACAGAAAAGAAACTTTTCCTTAACAAACCTTGTGATAGTGAATTACGCTCACTAGAGGGATTTTACAGCATCAATACACTCATCTTAGACAACAATGACATTAAATCACATGTCAAGTTTCCACCGTTGCCTAATCTACACACGTTATGGATCAATAGAAATAGGATATCAAATCTAACTGTGTTTATTGAGAACATTGCAAGGGAGTTCCCTAAGCTCACATATCTGAGTATGATGAATAACAGTGCTGCTCCTAGTTATTTCAATGGTGGATCATATCAGCAGTACACAGATTATAGGTAAGTTAACATTTAACCCCATAGGCACTACAAATTATTGGCCTTTAAGAACTATTTTGATTGGCTCGGGCTATATCACATGTTGAGCCAATCAGAGATAATGGTAAGAATAGTCAGTAGTTCTGAAGGGATTATTAAAATTGCTAAGAATTGTAGTTCTAAAAGTTGTATTTTGATTGGTTACTCAGATGATTTAAATTGATTATATCATGTAAATGACCAATCAGAAAGGCTATAGTGCCCATGGGTAAAAGTACAAATATGTGGTGGCATAGCAACACATTTTGTTCAAGAGTAAATTCATTGAGGTAGGGACTCAATTTGCATCATAGGGTAGCATTGCTTTTAAGGTTCATATCTTTATCCCATGAATGGATTTGTACATTCCACAAAGATGTCTGACATTCTTCTGTGTTTGCTCTGGCAAAGTTTTAAAATGTAGTCATTGAGCTGAAGAACAATATTAAAAGAATCATCAATATCATGGAGATACTTATGCAGGTGTGTATCTTAACAGTTCATTTGAAATGTTGAACTCATTATGATGTTTTCAAGAATGTTGACAAGTGTGAAATTTTTATACTATTTACTTCATTGGAATGTTATTTGAACCCAGATGATACCGAGTGACCTCCATTTCAATTAAGCATAACTTGATAGCATGGTCAAGTAGGGAGTGAAGCATTTGACTCCTGAAGCAAAGAAGGATTTGAATAAATTAAGAAAGTAATGAAAAACACAAACAACTCACATATTTCCCAATTTATAGCTCAGATTCTCATTTGGTCTGTCGAGAAAATTTGAAAACAAGTGTGATTTGCATGTCCAATTTCCCTGCAATGATAACGGTCTGTAATAATTCTTATGTCTTCCCCTTTAGATATTATGTTATTAGTCAACTGCCAGACTTAACCATGTTAGATGATAAGCCTGTCGATGCAGAGGAAAGATATGAAGCGGAGAAGATATACAAGCCAAGGTTAACAGTGAGGAAATCAAAATCAAAAAAGGTAGCACAAACATTTGCTATTCTGTGCATGGAACAATTTATCATCATACAGATTACAGACTGAAAATACTTTTTATTTGAAAGGTTGAATGAAAATTTAGTGATGTGTCCAAAGACCATGCAACAATATTTTAGACCACAAATTGAGCAGAATTCTGGAAAGGAACAGGCAAAACTGCCTGCAAAAATGTTGTATCCTGCTACACAGTATGAACAGAAACTAACAGAGATCTGAATATCTTAATGACTTCAGATCAGGCCTTATGTGGGTGGGGGTAGCGAGGAGCACCCAAATCCACAAAGATCCACTTTTTGGTGGGAGAATTTACAAAAGGTTCACTTTTTGGTGATAAGGCATTCCAGAAGTCCAAAAAAAGGCAAATTGTAGGGTGTCAGGTCCACTTTTTACAAACAATCTGCACTAAGCACAATTTTCATTTGATTGAATTTTGGAAATACTGCATATAGGCTTGCTTCAGATATGGCTATTGTGCTGCCAAACATGTTGTGAGATGTATGTAGCTGTATGTTGAACCATACAGTCGTTGAGCCATACAGCATGATTTTTTCATAATTAGATGTAATTCGTAATTTGTTTTCCAGAAACAAGCTAGCAGCAAAAAGACTAGAAAGAAAAGGACATCATCTAAAGCTGACATGCCAGCAGAGGAAGACAACCAGGAAGAAGGGGAGGAGAGTTAACAAGTGTGCTTGCAAAGGGTGGAAACAAAGTTAAGCTTATAGAGTATAAAGCTTTTCTAGGTATAATAATTGAATGCAATAAGGCCGTAAGTGTACTATACTAGGAATTTCAATTGAATGAACACAGTTTTCAACAGTTGTACGTAATCCAACCACGATGGTATATTTTGTATTTCAAACTACAATACGAATGCATGACCTTGGATACAATACTAACCAATCACGAGTGCATTGGCATGGTTGGATTCACTTCTGCATTATGCACGCACAGTTTCACACGCTGGCGTACATCACGCTGTGTATAATGCAATAAATTGTCACACTATGTCAGGCTGTGTTCATTCAATTAAAATTTCCACTGTAGTAATATCAAAGCACTTACAACCTTATTGCATGCACACATTATGTGACAGGAAGAAGCAAAATGAAGAATGTTACATCATGATAATGATCACAACTTTTAATCAGCTTTCATTTGGTGTGAATGCCATCAAATTATGTCATAAGAAGACAAGTTATAATTCAAACATTGGGTGTTAAAACAAGGTTTTGATTGGTAATTGGCTGTGGTTTGAGTTTGTAAGTGCTGAATTTCTTTGGTATCTACATGCTGTCCGTCACACAGTAGACTACTAAAGATATTGGACCTGCCTGACGTCTATCAGAGAATAGTAAAAACAAAAATTCATAGCATGATATCATTTATTCTTTAGAATCAAATGACTCAAAAACAACTTAGGCAACACTTTCTTCATTTTGCTTGATCAGGTCACATAGTGTACATCAGTATCAAAAGGATGCACTTGTTGGCTGCTACATGTGTCTCTTTTTCCCGGCTCTTTTTACACAATAGCTACAAATAATACCAGAGTATGGTATGTATTGGTAGTTATTATGCAATAGGAGATACATGTAGCAGCCAACAAGTGCATCCTTTTGATATTGATGTATTCAAAAATGAACTATTCCAGTCAAAATCCATACACCCCCAATGGAAGACATGACCTTAATCTCCCAAACAAAGAGTTTGAATTTCAAATGGGGTTACCTGAAGGGATGGCTCTATTTGAACTCTATATCCTCTGTGTGGGAGATTAAGGTCATGTCTTCCATATGGGTGCATGACAGTTTTATTGGGATAACCAACATCAGTTTGTGCCTGAAAAAATCTTCCTTCTGTCAGGTGGTCAACATGAAAACATGAAAAATAAATCTGGCTGAGTATAAAGTGAATGTACATGCACAGTAATAAAATGATTGGTGCCCATCAATTTTGATGTTTGTCCAATAAGATTGAATCCTTTTGAAATGACCTTTTTAGCTATATGGCCTTTTATAACATTAATGTTTAAATTTGGTGGATCGTTATGTTGCATTTGATGTCACAGTGATGTTCATAGTTGCTGGAAACTGAAGGGTGCCAATCATTTTGATACAACCTGTATTATCTTTTATAATAATTTTGACAATGTATCTATAATCCAATCCATGTCTTCCTTAGGCCATTTTCAGGCCATACAAATGTAAGTTGAACATTATTTGGGGTTATTTATAGAGATCAGGGGTTCATTTCACTGCTCTTTACGAAGCTTCACAAGTCTCAAAATTGTTTGTAACTTACAACACGTCGTAAGTTCCATTTCACTAAATTTACATAGGAACGGTACCCTTTGTAAGCAGGGAATTACTACAGGGACCCATCGAAAGTTACGCCCAGTGTCCGAATTAAGAAAATAAAAGGGGTTGTCCCACGGACAAACAGGTTGTAATTTCTGGTTGTCCGCCAAAGTTTTTGGTTGTCCGTAAGCTGCCACAATCTGAAACAACTACATTGACCAATAAAGTGGAGTGGGTGTAGTCAATTTATGAACAATTACTCTTAAATAGTTAACAATTCATCAGTTGTGTCAGGTTTGAGCAAACTAACATGCTGAAAAAGTGACTTTGGGCTGTAGTTCTTTGGTTGTCCACCGGACAACTAGAGCATTATTTTCGGTTGTCCGGTGCATGTTTTGGTTGTCCAGGGCAAACGGACAACCAAAATTTCGAACACTGGTTATGCCTATTATTGGGTGTTAGTAACTTTACGAACAGTTACTTGAGTTACTAAGGGTTCAAAGTTGAGTGAAATGGACCCCTTGATTTTACCCATTGTGCCATAAACATGAAGAGAGCATGGCTTGAATATTTGCTGCTTTTATAAATAAGGAATCCATGCCATGAATGGTGGAATGAAGAGTAAAGCATTCCCCAGAAAGGAACTTAAATTTATTATGTTTTATATTAAGAAATTTTCTAAATAGATTAAAGGCTCATTAAATAAATACTAGGTTTGTTTAGACTTTTATTAGGCCAAAAAAAATGTTTGATTGGCGTAACAAAAATAAATTAGGGTAGGTAAGCCTGATTTTTTTAAATTTATTAACTGGGTTTTTAAGTCTCAAAGTACCGAATCTTACCTGTTTTTGAATACTAAAAGATACTGACACATTGAATATGAGACAGTTGAAAGGCATATGTGACATGATCAAGGGGAATGAGTCACATGTCGGCAATTTTCAATTTTCAAAGTTTTTTACATCATTTTCTGGCAGTTTACAAATGCTACATTTTGATGCAAACCCCATCAAAATCAGACATCTGGTTACTGAGTTATGAGCAATTTATCAATGGCTGAAAACAATACAAAACAAAAAATTTGAACACTGTTTTTGCCAATACCTCAAAAACAATATTAGCGACATCCGGCTCATTTCCCTTGATCATGTCACATATTGTCTTTCTTTTTAACTTCAAACAGACACAAACTACTTTGGTCCATTTTCAGAGCATTTATTATCCATATCAAATTTAAATGAATTTTTTCTACCTCAATATGTATAAAAATATTTGGGTCAGAAGTATATTTAGGGTAGGTCAAGTTACACCAGTCAAACAATTTTTTAGGCCATATAACTTGATGACAAAAGAAAAGTGTGCTATTTTAGGTGTCTTGGCTTTCACATGGAATGTGTAGGAATGGACCAACATTAATTGTTGTGTGCATCTTCTTTTGGTCTGTCCAATGCGAAAATTCACATTGAATGTGTACCAAAATATGTGTCACATTTACCAAACATTTTGGGTCAGGTCATTTTTGGAGCAGATTGGCAGAAAGACTTTATATATCACACCTTAATAATATTGCCTGGTATGTCAATGCCACCTAACATATGTGATGCGATCAAGCAAAATCAGTCGGAACTCGCAAATATTGATTTTGAGATATAGCCAAACAAAAGTAATATTTCCTTTTCTTTCCTATTGTTTTGGAAACTCTTTAAAGGCCCTTTCAGTGATTTCACAGGAACATTAAAAAAAATGAAAATTTGTCAGAGTTGCTTAGAAATAAAGAATAAGTCTACAGAATTTCATTAAACCACTTTTCCCTGAATACATCGACAAATTAGTCAAAAACAGAAGTTTTAGAAAGGTTTTCTACTTCAACTCAGATCGACTCGAGAAAATCGAGATTTTCAGTACAGTCGCCACCAATCGACTGGAAAAACTTCCTAGTCCAGTGTTTCTAACACGGGGAAGTAGAGTCTAAATTGATTTAAAACAGACGTTTAATTTTTGTAGTAGAAAACAAAATAAGCAATTAAAGGTCAGTTAGGTCACCGAGGCAAACTAACGGTCAATTCAAATATGAAAAACAGTTAAAATTGTGTATTTTGTTTAAAATAGTAGCTACTGATGTAATAAGTAGTAGAAACAATACATAACGCGTGTTAGTGCGATGGAGAGTGAGCTTCTTTCGATCTCGAGTCGGACTTTTTGTACTGTCAGTATCAAAAGTCCAGAATCATGCAAATGCTTTATTTTGTCTAAAATACACGGCTTTCGACCGAACCACTAGCAGGCTATGTTAGCACATCTATGCCAATTACAAAGGTACCAAAATCTGAATTTTGATGATTTTTACGATCGTCCGGATGAGCAAATCACTGAATGGGCCTTTAATTGCTCATATCTTTGGAACTGGTTGTTCAAATTCAATGGGGTTTTCTGCAAAATGCAGCTTTGTAAATGCTTTTTACTATCTTATAAGAAACTGAAAATTCAATATTTCCGAGTTCCGACCGATTTTGCTTGATCGCATCACATAATGTGCAAACCAGGACAACTTTGAAAATCAGGAATATTGTATTGCATACTTCACCAATCTGTTGCCTTTGGATAAAAAACCATCAGTAAAATGAAACATTTGTGAAGAAAAAAAAGTTTTCAAAATATGGTTTTAATTTTTACAACTACATTTTTGATAGAGTTATGTTATATCTTATATTATTTTATAAACTTTGTAAGTTTACCACATACTTCTTACTATATATATTGTGTTTATATAATTATATATTTATCCAAGCTCCGCAGTGTTTTCTGTGAAAATATTTTATGGTTTTGTGAATCACAATTAAATTAAAGTTGTACAGATGCTATTAATATTTTATACAAACAATTGATATGTGCCTTTCATATTATGGCAACTTAAAATCATTTGTATGTAAATTACTTTGAATTGATAGCAATACAATTGAATCCTACAGTTTATAATTTGATGTAGGAATGGTAATTCATCACGCCTCTTCAGTTTGGTAGTTGCAAAGTTCTTGGGACATTATTTGAGTATGTATCCACAAGAGGAAGAGGATTCTGTCTGGTCGTAGTCACATCATTTAATATACCTTCATCATACTAGCAGTTGAAGCCGTACAAATCACACTATAATTAAAGACAGAGATAAAAAGAATTTATCGCGTCTGATGTCACTGTCAATTACAATATTTGATTGGTTTACACAGGTTAATAGCGCATAAAAGGAAGACCGATCTATCTGGTGCTGATCGGAGAAAAGGAATAGCAGCAAATGGCGAAAAAATATGTACTTTTACAAGGCAAAAAGCAGCTTTTCTAGGTATTGTTGACATGGTGCCTTCACCAAAGAAAGTTTCCTACTATCAAGAACTAACTTTTGAGATGGTTTGCATGTTTGAAGGTGCAAAATTAACAATAAGGTGCCCGGTTATACCGCCGCGTTCAGCAAGTCATCATCACGACACAAACCGTGCTCGAATGTGATTGACAGATGACGTCAGACGCAGGCCCGTACGCAGGATTTATTTTGGGGGGGGGCTGATTTTGAAAAAAGTGGACTTTTTTCCAAGGGGGGCGATTTTGTGAAAAGTGGACTTTCTTCCCCAAATTTGGACCTTTTTTTTTTTTTTTTTGTTCTCTACGTCTCAAAATCTTAAATTTTAGGACTTTTTGTATACTTTTGTAAATTTGGGGAGGTGCGGTCGCACCCCCCGCACCCCCCTGCGTACGGGCCTCAGACGCGATTAATTCTCTTTATCTCTGTCTTTAATTATACCCATATTGATTGTGCAAACACTACCAGGGATTCAGTCATTGCTAGCAATTCTGTGTCACTTTCAAGTTGACTTGAGTTGAACTCATAGCAGTTTAAGACTGGGCATGCTAGAGGTATGTCCCTTAGAAGTTAGACGACAAATGCTTATTTCTAATGCTGGTTTCATACTTTATCCATCTTGCCACTGAGCGTTGTGACTTTTCATCATACATGTACCACTTGCACTTTTCTGCAAACAGAGCGGCACGCCACCGAGCAGCAGTGGCATGATTATGAAAGCCACTCAGCACTGCTTGTATGCTAATTGGCCAAAATTTGTATCCTGTTCTCATACATTAGAGTGGTGCCACTCCTGAGTTGACTTGGAATTCAACTCATGGTGATCTGCTGCTTTGGGTAAAGTGGTGGAGTGATAGATTTTTCAGCTTCCTGCTGGTCACCGCTAGCATTTCTGGTGGGACTGCACAGTAAAGTATGAAACCAGCATAACACTGTGTATAGATCCTTTATAATGTTGCTTAGATTTGTTTGTTATTGACTGTTCATTTAATTTCTTGCCATCCAACCATGATCCAAGAAATAATGAGGCTGGTGTGTTTTCAAAACTCAAATTTGAAACTAGAGGCTGATTATGTTACCGATGGCAAGGTACAAAGGCCAATTTAATGTAATGTTTTTACTATTAATTTTTGTATAAATAACTTGACTTAACAAACTCATGAATAGGCCTGGCCTATTATTGTATTGTTTCAGAGTTGACTCCTATGGACTCGGATGCCATTTTTAAAATTGCCTCTTTTTTACATGATGAACCATTGTGGCTGAACACACTGATGCGTGATGCTTAAGTTGGTCCAGATGTGTACAATGAGTAAGGCTTACACATACCTTTTTACATATATATACATTAAAAAAAAAAGATTTTGATTTATTTCAAAAAGTGATTGGGGGAACGTATACGAGGTTCATTCAAAAAGTTTTACCTCCATCATCACATCTTTGTTACACACATGTCACTTACATGACCCACCCTAGGACCCCCGGGGGATGTGCGTCATGGTTGGGTCATTTACCAACCAATTAGTGATGCAGGGTACGGTCATTTACTCAATATGTAAAGGCGTCACAACATACCCCGAGGGTGCGTCAGTGTCAGTCACTTTACCTAGGTGCGTCAATGGTTAGGTGCATCAGTGTCAGTCAAAATACCTAAATGGTGAGTCAAATTTGCGTCATGAGGACAGTCATAATCCTTAACATGTGCATCACAATTTTGACGAGTGGCTCAGTCATTGTCGGCAAATGTCCGTCATTGTTTAGACGCACATGTGGGTCATGGTATAGTTAAATCCGACGCACCTTTGTAAAGTGAGTGGGGTGGGTCATACAAGTGACATGTGTATTATCTTATGTGCCAGGTTATTGAAATCACCATGGTTATACTCTTGGCTACAGAATAAAAGTTATAATAAAAATGTAATTTATGGTTATTGAGATGTGTTGGTTTTAAGTAAATACAGATTTGGTACGTTGGAAACGGTCTGCACTGCCATTTTCATCCTCTTTTCTTTGACAATATTGTTCTCATTTAAAAAAAACGCCTATAGTTTGATATGCTCGTAATCGGCGAGCCTTATAACATCACAGATTAATATCACTATATTTTTTGTTTTGAGAATTGCCTTGTGACAACTTGTCAGAAGCATCGCAAATTATTCATTGAAGTCCTATAATTTGTCTACTTTATTTAACACACAAAATATAGACCAGACTCTTAACATGGGTCTACTTTTCGGCATTGTGGTAATAGCCTATTTTAAAATACCTGCCGATTACGAGCTGATCAAAGTTTAGTGACAATGAATAATCCTTCACTTTTAAGCCATTACTAAAGAAATTAAATTTTTACTTCTGTGCTAGGATCACTGATAGTGCATTGAAGCACTGTGGGCATTAATTTAACTCGGTTTTTATTATTTATTTGAAAAAAATATATGGGTTAGAAAAAAGTCATGAAAGAATATGATCTTGTGGACCTTGGACCTAAGATTTTATGGTAAAATGTTTTTCTACATGACGACTTTTATTCAATTTTGACTACATTTCAACAATTAATCAGGACCAGACAATTATTCCTAATGATTAAAAACTTTTGAAAGGAAAGCCCTAAAGTTAGGTGCGATTAAATTCAAAGGTTTACTCTTTTCCATATTGAGAGATATTATTTAGGTCAACTGCTACTGATTCACAATTTTGAACCAGAAACTGTCAGCCTAAATCAGTGGCGTAGCCAGGATTTTGGAACCAAGGGGGAACAACTTGTAAATGTCCCGACGGAAATATTTATTACCGGCGGAAGTTGTGATTTGTTGAAAAAAAAAAAAAAAAAAAGAAGGATAATAGGCACTACTAACATAAAAACACAAAATTTTTATGTATAATTCACAATTTTTCATCATTTTTTACAATTCTAACCTTTTTATGTCACCATGGGTGAAAAATAGTCTATTGTTAACCCAATTTCTTTTTGACCAACGTCTTCCGTCTACCGACGGCCATACATGAACCGACGGTATTATTACTTATCTATACTTTAGTATTTAGATAAGTAATAAAACCGGGTCTCTAAGTTAAGTGGACAGATAGGAATACAGGTGCCAAAATGCAATTAACAAGATAGTAAAATTATCTTGGAAGATATTTGATAGCTTTTGGATTACGGTATGTAATTCACTACAAATGAAAATGTAATTGGTATTTAATAAAACTGCATTTGTGCAGTTATGTGAAATATAAGGGTCAAAATATATTTTTGTAAATTAACATGATGAATAGAGCAAAATAAAACTCTAATGATTATGACCATTACTTCTTTTTGTGCTGTGTATTGAAATATCGAAACAAAATGATGTTGTACTTATTCGTATGTGATGCAATCAAGTGAAATTAGCTGGGCAATACTATATTTTCGCAGGTATAAGCCCACCTTCACCTATAAACCCACCTCCTGGAAACAAGGATGCACTTTGATATAAGCCCAGTGGTAATTTTGGCTAATTTTTGAAAATGCAAGTATCAGCCCCTCCCTGGTTATAGCTCACCCCCATTTTTGGAGTGAAACCACCTATTAGGTGGGGTGGGTTTATACCAGAGTAGTTACAGTATAGCCTATTTACATGCTATAATAGTGCAAAACAAACCTGAATTGGGCGTGTAGTTTGCTAAAACAAAAACAACCAAAATTGAACACTTTTTATACCATTTTTCGCCCTTGATGTGGCAGTTCTGTAAATGCGTTGAGGTAGCTCTTTAGAATGCAAATATATGTGGCATCTTTAAGCGCTTGTGTGTGTATGCCAGCACTTTGAGCGAATGCTGGTGATTTAAAGATGCACCCAATGTAATGCACACTGATGTCACTGCCACATTAGGATGAAAATTGTAGTCTTCACAGTCAAATTTACCAACATTAAAAACTTTTTTGCTTGATCACATCTCATATGACTAAGACTTAATTGGAGAACTTTTGTTCCACTAGTTTGGATTTCACCGATTAGTTAAATCACATTTACCAAAACTTGTTTCATGTACAATTTTTCTGTCTATAAATCCTTACTGGAAAAGTAGGATAAGTTTCTCACGCCAGGCAAACACACACCTATTGGAGCTTGCAGTACATGCCATAGACTGTGTGTTGCGATCATTTTGAGCATGGTGCAGAACTCAAAAGCGTGATCCAGTTGACATAGTGATAATCGGATTACACGTAACACTTCGCGGGCGAATAGAGATGTACTAAAATAACATGTAATAATATGCCAATAAAAAGACACACCAATAAAAGGAGACCAAATGTTGCTAGCAGAATGTTGCTATCTTCAGAAGAAAGTAGAATTGTGCTATATGTTCAGTAGATAGCAGAATGCTGCCATCTTCAGTAGATAGCAGAATCTTGCTCAGAATGTTGCTATCTTCAGAAGAAAGTAGAATTTTGCTATATGTTCAGTAGATAGCAGAATGTTGCCATCTTCAGTAGATAGCAGAATCTTGCTCAGAATGTTGCTATCTTCAGAAGAAAGTAGAATTTTGCGATATGTTCAGTAGATAGCAGAATGCTGCCATCTTCAGTAGATAGCAGAATCTTGCTCAGAATGTTGCTATCTTCAGAAGAAAGTAGAATTGTGCTATATGTTCAGTAGATAGCAGAATGCTGCCATCTTCAGTAGATAGCAGAATCTTGCTCAGAATGTTGCTATCTTCAGAAGAAAGTAGAATTTTGCTATATGTTCAGTAGATAGCAGAATGTTGCCATCTTCAGTAGATAGCAGAATCTTGCTCAGAATGTTGCTATCTTCAGAAGAAAGTAGAATTTTGCGATATGTTCAGTAGATAGCAGAATGTTGCTGTTCTGTAGATAGCAGAATTTTACTATCTTCAGTAGATAGTAGAATTTTGCTATCTTCAGTAGCTAGCAGAATGTTGCTATCTTAAGCTTCAGAAGAAAGTAGAATGTTGCTATATGTTCAGTAGATAGCAGAATGTTGCCATCTTCAGTAGCTAGCAGAATGTTGCTATCTTCAGTAGATAGCAGAATCTTGCTATCTTCAGTAGCTAGCAGAATCTTGCTCAGAAGAAAGTGGAATGTTGCTATATGATCAGCAGATAGCAGAATGTTGCTATGTTCTATAGATAGCAGATTGTTATTAACGCCAGTAGCTAGCAGAATGTTGCTATCGTAGTAGTAGGTAGAGTGTTGCTAGCAGAATGTTGCTATCTTCAATAGATAGCAGAATGTTGATATTTCCAGTAGATAGCAGAATGTTGCTATCTTCAATAGATAGCAGAATGTTGTTATCTTCAGTAGATAGCAGAATATTGGCATCTTTAGAAGATAGTATGTTGCTATTTTCAGTAGATAGAATGTTGCTAGATGTTCAGTAGCTAGCAGAATGTTGCCATCTTCAGTAGCTAGCAGAATGTTGCTATCTTCAGTAGATAGCAGAATCTTGCTATCTTCATTAGCTAGCAGAACGTTGCTCAGAATGTTGCTATCTTCAGAAGAAAGCAGAATGTTGCTATATGATCAGCAGATAGCAGAATGTTGCTGTTCTATAGATAGCAGATTTTTGTTAACTTCAGTAGCTAGCAGAATGTTGCTATCCTTAGTAGATAGAATATTGCTAGCATAATGTTGCTATCGTCAGTAGATAGCCCAATGCTGCTATCAGTAGATAGCAGAATATTGCTATCTTTAGAAGATAGAATGTTGTTATTTCCAGTAGATAGCAGAATGTTGCTATCTTCAATAGATAGCTGAATATTGCTATCTTCAGTAGATAGCAGAATATTGCTCTTTAGAAGATAGAATGTTGCTATTTTCAGTAGATAGCAGAATGCTGCTATCTTCAGTAGATAGCAGATTGTTGCTATCTTCAATAGATAGAATGTTGCTATCTTCAGTAGATAGCAGAATATTGCTCTTTAGAAGATAGAATGTTGCTATTTTCAGTAGATAGCATAATGTTGCTATCGTCAGTAGATAGCAGATGGTTATCTTCAGTAGCTAGCAGAATATTGCTATCTTTAGTAAATAGAATATTGCTATCTTCAGTAGATAGCAGAATATTGACATCTTCAGTAGATAGCAGAATATTTCTATCTTCAGTAGATAGCAGAATGTTGCTATCTTCAGTAGATAGTAGAATGTTAATATCTTCAGTCAGTAGATAGTAGAATGTTACTATCTTCAGTCAGTAGATAGCAGAATGTTGCTTTCTTCAGTAGATAGCAGAATAGTGCTTTCTTTAGTAGATAGCGCAATGTTGCGACCTTCATTAGATAGCAGAAAATCTTCAGTAGAATGTTGCTATCTTTAGTTGATAGAATCTTGCTATTTCCAGTAGATAGCAGAATGTTGCTATCTTCAGTAGATAGCAGAATGTTGCTAATTTTAATAGATAGCAGAATATTGCTATCTTCAGTAGATAGAAGATGTCAGTAGAATGTTGCTATCTTCAGTAGATAGCAGAATGTTGCTACCTTCAGTAGATAGCAGAATGTTGTTATCTTCAGTAGCTAGCAGAATATTGCTATCTTTAGTAGATAGAATGTTGCTATTTTCAGTAGCTAGCAGAATGTTGCTATCTTCAGAGAAAAATAGAATGTTGCTATATGTTCAGTAGATAGCAGAATGTTACCATCTTCAGTAGATAGCAGAATGTTGCTATCTTCAGAAGAAAGCAGAATGTTGCTATATGTTCAGTAGATAGCAGAATGTTGCTGTTCTGTAGATAGCAGAATTTTACTATCTTCAGTAGATAGCAGAATGTTGCTATCGTCAGTAGATAGCAGAATATTGCTATCTTCAGTAGGTAGCACATACTGTTGCTATCTTCAGTAGATAGCAGAATGTTGCTATGTTCAGTAGATAGCAGATTGTTGTTATCTTCATTGTTGTTAACTTCAGTTAGTAGATGTAGCTCTCTTCAGTAGAATGGTGCTATCTTTACTTTATAGAATGTTGCTATTTCCAGTAGATAACAGAATGTTGCTATCATCAATAGCTAGCAGAATGTTGCTATTTTTAATATACAGCAGAATGTTCTTCAGTAGATAGCAGAATGTTACTACCTTCAGTAGATAGCAGAATGTTGTTGTCTTCAGTAGCTAGCAGAATATTGCTATCTTTAGTTGATAGAATGTTGCTATTTCCAGTAGATAACAGAATGTTGCTATCATCAATAGATAGCAGAATGTTGTTATTTTTAATAGATAGCAGAATGTTGTTATCTTCAGTAGCTAGCAGAATATTGCTATCTTTAGTAGATAGAGTGTTGCTATCTTTAGTAGATAGCAGAATGTTGCTATCTTCAGTAGATAGCAGAATGTTGCTATCTTTAGTAGATAGCAGAATGTTGCTATCTTCAGTAGATAGTAGAATGTTGCTATCTTCAGCAGATAGTAGAATGTTGCTATCTTCAGTAGCTATCAGAATGTTGTTATCTTCAGAAGAAAGCAGAATGTTGCTATATATTCAGTAGATAGCAGAATGTTGCTATGTTCTGCAGATAGTAGAACTTTACTACCTTCAGTAGATCACAGAATGTTGCTATTTTCAGTAGATGGCAGAATGTTGCTTTCTCCAGTAGATAGAATGTTGATAGCAGATATTGCTATCTTCAGTAGCTAGCAGAATGCTGTTATTTTCAGTAGCTAGCAGAATGTTGCTATCTTCAGTAGATACTGTTGCTATCTTCAGTAGATAGCAGAATGTTGCTATATGTTCAGTAGTTAGCAGGATGTTACCATCTTCAGTAGATACTTCCCCAACACAACCAAAGATTGGAACCAGCTTCCTCAAACCATAGTCGACATTACAGAAACCAAAGTATTCAAGAAAGAAGTCCTAAAACACCACCAAAACACAGCTCGAAACAACTAGCATCTGACATTCTGCGCACAATACCCTTCTCGCCTGGCTTTGTAGAAAGTGTTGAGAAGTATTTAACCAGAACCAGAACCAGATAGCAGAATGTTGCTCAGAATGTTGCTATCTTCAAAAGAAAGCAGAATGTTGCTATATGTTCAGTAGATAGCAGAATGTTGCTGTTCTGTAGATAGCAGAATTTTACTATCTTCAGTAGATAGCAGAATATCGTCAGAATGTTGCTATCTTCAGTAGGTAGCACATATTGTTGCTATCTTCAGTAGATAGCAGAATGTTGCTATCTTCAGTAGATAGAAGAATGTTGCTATCTTCAGTAGATAGTAGACTTTTGCTATTTTCAGTAGCTAGCAGAATGTAATTGCTATCTTCGGAAGAAAGTAAAATGTTGCTATATGTTCGTAGATAGCAGAATGTTGCCATCTACAGTAGCTAGCAGAATGTTGCTATCTTCAGTAGATAGCAGAATCTTGCTATCTTCAGTAGCTAGCAGAATGTTGCTATATGATCAGCAGATAGCAGAATGTTGCTATGTTCTATAGATAGCAGATTGTTGTTAACTTCAGTAGCTAGCAGAATGTTGCTATCTAGAATAGATAGAATGTTGCTAGCAGAATGTTGCTATCTCCAGTAGATAGCAGATTGTTGTTATCTTCAGTAGCTAGCAGAATATTGCTATCTTTAGAAGATAGAATGTTGCTATTTTCAGTAGACAGCAGAATCTTGCTATCTTCAGTAGATAGCAGATTGTTGTTATCTTCAGTAGCTAGCAGAATGTTGCTATATTTAGTAGATAGAATGTTGCTAGCAGAATGTTTGCTATCTTCAGTAGATAGCAGAATGTTGCTATCTTCAATAGATAGCAGAATGTTGCTATCTTCAGTAGATAGCAGAATGTTGCTATCGTCAGTAGATAGCAGAATGTTGTTATCTTCAGTAGCTAGCAGAATATTGATATCTTTAGTAGATAGAATGTTGCTATCTTCAGTAGATAGCAGAATGTTGCTATTTCCAGTAGATAACAGAATGTTGCTATCATCAATAGCTAGCAGAATGTTGCTATTTTTAATAGATAGCAGAATGTTGCTATCTTCAGTAGATAGTAGAATGTTGCTATCTTCAGCAGATAGCAGAATGTTGCTATCTTTAGTAGATAGCAGAATGTTGCTATCTTCAGTAGATAGCAGAATGTTGCTATCTTTAGTAGATAGCAGAATGTTGTTATCTTCAGAAGAAAGCAGAATGTTGCTATATATTCAGTAGATAGCAGAATGTAGCTATGTTCTGCAGATAGTAGAACTTTACTACCTTCAGTAGATTACAGAATGTTGCTATTTTCAGTAGATAACAGAATGTTGCTTTCTCCAGTAGCTAGCAGAATGCTGTTATTTTCAGTAGCTAGCAGAATGTTGCTATCTTTAGTAGATAATGTTGCTATTTTCAGTAGCTAGCAGAATGTTGCTATCTTCAGAAAGCAGAATGTTGCTTTATGATCAGTAGATAGCAGAATGTTGCTATGTTCTGTAGAT
Organism: Amphiura filiformis; assembly: GCF_039555335.1. Classification (NCBI taxonomy): domain Eukaryota; kingdom Metazoa; phylum Echinodermata; class Ophiuroidea; order Amphilepidida; family Amphiuridae; genus Amphiura; species Amphiura filiformis. The sequence goes on along the minus strand of NC_092628.1, from coordinate 87,744,501 downwards.
ACCAGAATTTTACTATCTTCAGTAGATAGCAGAATGTTGCTATCTTCAGTAGAGAGCAGAATGTTGCTATCTTCAGTAGATAGCAGATTGTAGTTATCTTCAGTAGCTAGCAGAATGTTGCTATCTTCAGTAGATAGCAAAATGTTGCTATCTTCAGTAGAGAGCAGAATGTTGCTATCTTTGGTAGAAGACAGAATATTGCTATCTTCTGTAGAGAGCAAAATGTTGCTATCACCAGGCTTTTGCGTTGTTAAATGACAACAATGCCTGCCAAACTCTGCCATGCTGCATGCCTAACTAAACCCTTGTATCATGCTGACGCTCAATAACACATAAGTTCTGGCTTTTGTGGGTTAATGCTGGAGGTAAACTGTGTTGGTTCCCATGCATACCAGTCCAATATATATGGTAGATTGAACACACACGTGATGTGATCAAGCAAAATCAGTCAGGAGTCGGAAATATCATTTTGAGATATAGTCAAATAAAGGGAATATTTCCCTTTGTTTCCTATTGTTTTGGCGACTCATATCTTTTGAACTGGTTTTCCAATTTCAATAAGGTTTTCTGCAAAATGTAGCTTTGCAAATACTTATAATCCTATAAACTGAAAATTGAAGATGTCCGACTTCAGACCGATTTTGCTTGATCACACCACATAATGACTTTGCCTACAACAGCAATGGAAGGTGTTACATGTTGATTTGCGTAAGTGTTTAGTATTACAAATATTACCGGTACAGTGGTACTAAAAGAATAAGCTAGAATATGTGCAAACTTTCCACAACAAAGAAAAACACTCCATTCAGAGACAATTATGAATCTATTTGCACTTTTAATAACGACAATTATGTAATTGACAATTACTATAACAGTACCTCAAACGTGGTGCTGCTGATTGATAAATGATAGAACTATACAATTGTAAATCCCATACATTCAACATAAATCATAAAAATATATCTCCCATCCCACCCTCCATCATCACATGATAAGAATTCATACAGCTTCTATATATACTTTATATTACAGGCAATAATATATTATTTTATGTGAACCTTATGTGTATGGGTTACACGTGATGTAGGCCATATAAGCATGGTCCCACAGATTTTTTAATAGTTATAAATAAAAACAAATGTCTATATGACAATGATGTGTATTAAGTATTAATAACGATGAAATTGGAACTATACAGTTTAGGTATAAAGGTAAAGGTGTTATACATGTAAATATGGGGTCAAAGGTTGCACCGAATACCACTTGTAGAGCCCCAGTTCAATACCAACCTTGCCACACTCATGAAAGATCAAGGTATGCAAACACCTTCTAGACGGTTATTTCCTATAAAACAGTATCATGTTTGAAAGCTTCCATAACAAGTTTCACTTTTGTAATGATTCCAATATATTTAGTATCATAATTTATAGAATATGCGGTCCAATTCTAGCATACTAATCGCATGAGAATAAATGCATTAGCAGAATGCAAAAATGTTGTCTTTGTATTTCATTGCCACTTACTTTCTTGCAAAAATTGTCTTTTTTTTTCAGATGACAAAAATCTGTATCGGCAAAACTTGCCTATCGTTATTTACAATTTAAGATCGGAGGGAACTTCTTCATATGCTTCCTAAGGCAACAGTCCCAGTTAACTCAAATGAAAGGCAATTCTTCATCATATGCAAAATAAAATTGGTTACCATATAAAATCCCACATCATGGCTATTGGACAAGCCTTTCCAAAAGGATTTGAGTTTAAAAACATCCCTAAACAATAAAAATAAAAATTCTGGAACACACAGAATCACTGATAAGGTTTATAAACCAATTCAATTTCTGATCACCTGCCGAAAAGGTCTATGACAGACACATAAACATGATGTGGTTATCACCTCATACAAACAGATTTACCCCATGTCATGGACATTAAGGGGTGGGGTGTGAATGTTTGGACAGTATTTATTGTGGGACATTAGAGCACATCAGACATATCGAATTGCACTCTGAATGCGAAGAATGTCCTTCTGATATCAAATAATTTTGATTTTTTGAAATTCGCAATGTAATACACATTTTTGGCAAATGATTAAAAATTGATATTTAACAGTACTCGAAGTAAACTTTATAAATCTGATTATTTATACTTAAAGTGTATGTAGGTGGGATGAAAAGCCGATGATCAATTGAAAATTTTTACCTTTCGTATTGAAGATATGGATTTTTTTCCCAAAACACCAAAAAAAGTCTTTTTCCTCCCAGCTACATAGACTTTAAGAATATGTCATTAGATTTATAAAATTTACTTCGAGGACTGTTACACATCAAAAATGTGAAAAATATCAAATTTTAATATTTGTCATAAAATTTGGATTATATTGTGTATTTCACAAAATGAAAATTATTTGATATCAGAAACACATTCTTCGTATTCAGAATGCAATTCGATGTCTGATGTGCTCTCATGTCCCACAAAAAATACTGTCGACACACTCATTCCAGATCCCTTAATAAAAGTATACATAATATGTATGCCAACCATTATAAATCAAGCATTCCTAGTGTTTATAAAACAAGAAATACTAAATTTCACCTTTAGAGGAATTGTGAAGGTACCCACCTTATTCGCAGAACACTCAAAAACAATGTTTCAGATTTTGTTCAGAAATACATTTTTGAGAATCAAACTGTAATTCTTCTAGAATCAGGTATAATCTATGCACAACAGTATAGTGAGAATATCACTTCTTTGGAGCACAAAAAGATCAACTGCATGAGCTACCTGGACCACAAAAGGATGGACTGCCTTTGTTCAACTTTAGCAGGTAACATTGTTGTGCACCAAGCACACCATGCAGTTGACCTTTTAGTGATCCAAGCAGTTGGTTGATATTTTTCTTTTTTGCTTTAATCCAATCTGCTTCTGGTGAATTAATGACCTTAAATTCAATGTATTAAATGTATTAGTGTACTGATTTTAAAGAAGTATATAGTATAGGGCATTTACATGTAAATCTGTTGTGCAGGAACTGCCAGTTGTTTTCATGGTACATGAACATGTTGCAATACACACAATTTGGTACATGTACATGGGAAAAACACTCGTCACAAGTTTAAGGATATTAATTATTTTGTATAAAAATCCTTGTTAAATAACAATATATGTATCACATTTTACTCAACATAGTATATTTACAATAAGGAACAGTACATTGAATGAGTCATTATTAGCCTTTTCAAAGTATGGCGTACACAAAAGGAGGGCAGTCTTCAATCTGGGTAAAACCCGACAAATTCAAAAGACTTTCCCCACTTCGTGCAGTGCCATCCTATTGTGTCCGCCATATCTCAAAAAGGCTAATTATCTTACCAATGTTTATGCTATTATACCATAGTATATCTTTTCATTTGCTTTTCAGCATTTTGATTTGAGTCATTACAGAAAACCAATGTAAAGCCATCAGTCAAATTATCCTGCTGATGGAACTACATGTATCAGTATATTGATAATCATGCTGTTTTCAACGTATCAGAAAATATTGCTCTCATAAAATATATTTTTCAAAATGCTGGCCACAAATGCCACAACTTCTCAGCTCTACATGATGTATAGTAACCCCAGACGTTATATTACAGAGTCCAGAATTTAATATGTCACATTTGCAAGTCACTCCTGGAGGTGTACTGGCAAATTTCAATTTAAAATATGAATACTTGTTTTGTGACTAATGCATTTGGGGCATAGTGCACACTACACTATCTTCCAGAGAAGAATGGCACTCTCTTGCTTGCGGTCAGCGTAAACATGACAGTATAGTTCATATTTGAAAAATTCAATCATAAAAATAGACGATAATTCGATTGGCCGATTACATGTCAAAGAAGCGAGAAGAGCAGCACTCATGAAATAAAACTTATTCTGGCGAATGTGGCATACAAAGATCAATCAGAACCAAGAGAGTGCTGTATTTCTCTGGAAGCTAGTGTAAGCACTATGCAAACCTTGAACACCCTGGCTTTAAGACACCAAATTATATTTGATTCCAGGTATTTGCCAATAAATGCCACAGGTACACTATGTTGGTTCCCATTATCACAGTGCAATATCATGGATTTGGTTATTGAGAGTCCAGACTATATTTAACCTCTTTGATAGTACTCTAGCATCTATGCCATTTCTGCTTGAGTCATCATCATGCTGTCACAAATATACAGAGGTAGTCAATCAACAACAACTGCTGCATCTAAGCAACATTGGGCTATTCAGTTGAAATCTATAACAATACCTCAGCTGGTGCTGATTGACCACCTCTGTATATTTGTGGCAGCATGATGACTCCAGCAGAAATGGCACAGATGCAGAATCAATTGGCTATTCCAGTGGAAATTCATACACCCCCATATGGAAGACATGAGTTAAATCCCATTTGAAGTTCACATGCCCTGTGTGGAACATTAATGTGATGTCTTCCATAGGGGTGTATGGATTTCAAGTGTAATAGCCCATAACATCTGCACCATGAACAGGTGAATCCATTATGTTAGCACAATATTAATTTATCAATCCTCTGCAAAGATGGCAAAGGACTGACAACATCATACCATACTATTTTTACTCTATCGCAGGTTAGCGATGTCAGTTGTTTTATCAGCGCATCTATGCAGAATATTTAATGTGTACATCCTTTAGCGCTTCTGGTGAATGCTCACAATTTCAAGCTGCCCACAGCCGCACAATGAAATACACACTGGCTACACTAGAGTAAAGATAGTATTATAATAAGTATACTGCATACAAGAGTATCCGAACACTTAAAACAAAAGTCATTTCTTAAAGGTACTAAAACTAACTTACATAATAAAGTAGTCGGTAATGAGAAATTTGTTCCGAGTATTTTGATACCTCATTCTGCATGATACGACTTTAACTTTCGCAACTTACAGCAATTCAAATAAAAAAGAAAACTTTTCAAGTGACAAAACTTTACATTGACTTTTCCCTTGAAGCACTTAGATTTGAACACATTGACGCATGGCAGGCTGGAATGAGGCTGTAACAAAGGCAGTGGAAATCGCCCTGAAGAAGGAAATATCCAAATTTGTCACTTCTGAAACTCTACCTTACGTCATTCAAATGTGTATGGCTTAGTGGAATAAAATCGCATTGTGCAAAATGAGGTATCAAAGTATGCAGAACAAAATTCTCGATCTATCTAATACTTAATTTTGCAATACAGTTTTAGCGTCGTTAAGAAATGGCTTTTGTATTACATGTTCAGATACATTTTGTGTGCAGTATACATACAGGTACTATAATAGTCACCGGTAGAGGTAAATTAGGAATGTTACGTCTGACGTGACCTGTCACTCATAGGTGCTATGATTGGCTGTTCATACATACTCACGATATAACGACGTTTCTGATTGGATTTGCGCCCTTTTTGCTGGTCATAAATACCGTTTATGACCAGTACGCAGGGCATAAACAAGCTGCGTCACGCAGCGTTGGAACCCAATTAACGCGAATCACGATTTGCTAGTGTTGCGTACACGCGCATGTCACCGCGCTCATCACACGCGGAGCGCAAGAGATGAACGTGTTGACTCCCGGCCATTGACCTCACGAGCTGCTTCCTGCAAGTAAAAAAAAATAAAATAAATGTAGACATTTATATAGCGCTTTATGCCATAAACAGCCTCTAAGCGCTTTACATTTATTCCGCCGTCATTAGAATATGTCGGAACCACGTTTGCAGCCTACAAGTGGCGCAGGGTCCATCAGTACAACGACTGTGACTACCCCTAACAGCTTCCCATTGCACCTGGGTGGGGTGAGGCAAGCGAGGCAAAGAGCCTTGCCCAAGGGTGCAACACGGTGGTGGGACGGGGAAAGTAGGCCTACTCATTCTCCCAATTTTTGAAGGAAAACGGTATGAAAATGTTATTTAAACTTGTAAACCTTATTATTTTCATTTGTTTTGGATTGCTAACAATGTTCAGAATGTTGGGTATGTATGAGCAGGGGTTCATTCATAGGATTTCGGGCATGATCGTTGATTTATGCCCTCGGCTCACGCCTCGGGCATAAACAGCGATCATGCCCTCAATCCTATGAACGAACCCCTAATTAAGCTGCTGATCGACCAAAGACATTATTGCATCTCGGTCACCTTGCGGACAACATCCTGGAGTGCAGAAACTTGCCAAGCCCCTAAAGGATGACATCAGATGATCAGACATAACATTCCGGGTTTGTCTCTTCCAGCGATTATAAGAAATGTTTTCAACATGTTATATGCCACTTTGTGGAAACATATAAATATGAATTGGAAAGCTTGTTTAGTTTTCTACCTTAGCTGTGCATGGCTTTCCCCCTTCATTTTCTCCATCAAACACTGATTCATTCTTTTAATTTCAACTCCTATATTTTTTACACATAATATGACTGTCATCAATGAAACTGTGTGGAAACAGGGAAAATATATGTTACATGTACAAACAGGTACACATACAAAACGCTTTAAAATGATGCTTATTATAATAGCAATCCTGAAATCTAAAATACAATGCAGTATTGCAGTACATGAATTTAAATCCAATAATGTAAACAACTTCTAAAATTATAATAAGTAACAACTAACACAGTAAGTTCAGGAATTGATGCCTACATTATACAGGCAAAACATAACATTCTATATTGCATAATGAAATTCAGGTATCACATTGTCTCAAATCTACAACAGAAGTTTTAATATCAACCTTCATATCATGGTTTGATTTGAGATGGCAATAGGTCTATCCTTAATGTAAGCATACACAAAATGAGCCTATTGTGAAGACTTCATTGAGGGATTACTAATTAGACAGGTGTACTTAATACTCCCTCTCTTGAAACTATGCTAACTCCATGTATGCATACATGAAGGTAACACCTGGCAATGTGTTATTAATTCCATTTGAAATCCATACATGTACACCCCCTATGGAAATATGACTTTACTCTTTCACACAGGGGTATAGATTACGAATAGCATCACCCGGTAACACAGTTTGAAATTCACACTCCTGTGTGGAAGATTAAGGTCATGTCTTCCATAGGGGTTGTACCGATTTCAACAGGAATAGGCCAATGAGGTAGTAAGTAATTTGCCTCTGGTTCATGAGATCCCCATCAGTGGCACAATGCAACTGAGCAAGTCAATAGAGCTTATTGCCAAGAATGGAACAACAGGGCACCACCTTCCTCATTAAATTATTTGAATACCTCTTTGAAATAATAGAACAGACATCGTGCACCTAGGGTAGACAGCTGGCTTGGGGTATCTTTGTTAATTTTTTTTTCAATATACTCTCTGAAAAGCAATAACAACTTCCTACATTTTAATAATATCTTTAGAGTTAAGTTACCAAAACATGTACATATTATTACATTAACAGAGCATAATCTGTCAATCTTGACCCAACTGCCAAAAATTGCTTATTTTTTTTATATTATCAAAACACATATTAGAACCAAGATGCCAACTTAACAAATTTTAATCTGTACTCAGAGCAGCCAGCGCACATTAACGTTGAAAAAACAACCCAACTGTAGTGCAATTTTACACCTAACATACTTTTGTTTTGGTTCTAATCTACGAATCAATGTGAAAAGATAAAAATGGGTGGGAAAATGGATCCAAATACTGTGTAAATGGATGCACTCTCCAGAAACGACATATAAAATTATTTTTGAACAATTATGCTAGTGTACATTATGCACCACCAGTTGCTTATTCACTGTTACCTAACAATGCTGGTAACACACACTTGCTGAAAACACCATTTATCTGCACAATGCAACATGAAAGCTCTTGTATATTATTGTATATTATTTGTTAGTTACCTTTCAAAGATAATTAAAATACAAAACAACAGTTCATGTGAATTTAATATGACAGAACAAACTTAAAATAAGCACACACCATTTTTGGCACATCGATAAAAATTGGCGCATTACAACATGTATGTGATACAAAAAAACTAAGGTTAATTCGACCTATGCTTTATATCATAGTTGACCATGTACTGGTGTATAATGGTTGTATCTCACTGACAAGTGGCTTGTTGCCGACAGACTTTTCTTTGGGGTGGGGGAGTTTCCCATCCTCTGCCCAAATGGCTCTGTTATTTCCCTAACCCATTCACTGATGAGCAGTATTTCGCTGTCTGAATCGGTAGAAGTTGAACTCAAGCCAACTCTTGAACAATACAAACAAAGTAACTGCCACTACCTGAATCACTCAAGCTTTTATCAACACGTTTTCAATGCCAACAACAAATACAATGGTAAACTTGTAAGAAAAACGGTTCTGCATTACAAGCTTTCTCTATGGAATGTTATTGACTACATTTTATTGGACCCGGACTAGAATTAAAGACAAAATTAAAGACTAGTTTGCTTCTCACATCAGGGCAAAGGTGCAATAGTTGCAAATGATTGGCTGCTAACATGCGCAGTACAGAATTTTGGTATGGTTGACAGGACGACATACTAGTCTTTTTAATTTGGTCTTTAATTATAGACAGTGTTTTCACCCTCCAGTTCAAATAAGTATGTAAACTTTGGTTCACCTCAAGTTCAGTAGTGACAAAGGTGCATATTTCATTGGTCACAATATAGAATCGAGAGCGCAAGGATAATTGCACCAAGCTTACACAAGTGTACACAGGTGGCTTGTTGGCATATTTGCGACGTAACAATGAAAAAGCACCAACGTCACTCCAAACTTGAGGTGAAAAGTTGAGTACACCTGCAGAAACTGAGCTAGAGTGAAACTGTAGTTCACTGTTTACAATCACTGTAACTTATCAATGGAACCCATCATCAGTGTTCACTTGTGCAGATCCTGAATGTTGTAACTTTGGCACACAGAGACTTGAGGTCTGGCACAAGACAAATGCTATTCAATGAAAAACTATTGTACAATTTGGCCAATTTTAAGAATAAAATACCTCATGGCACACCAAAATTCCAGAGAGCGAACACATTGATGACCAGTCTAATAATGGCTGTTCAACACAGTGACTATTATTATTATTTGTTAATATTATTATTGCTGCATACATCACATACTGCCTAAAGATAACATGAATAAATATAGGCAAATTTATCTAGTAGTATTACAGTTGTTCTGAACATTACGGAAGATACATGTATAATTTTCTCTTTCTGTTCAATATTTGTTTAATTATACAATTACAGGATGCATATAGAACCATAACAGAGACATGTGCAATTGTATACATGATAAGCGGTGTTGACCTATTTGAAACTATTTGAAATTTGAATGCCTGTAAAACATTTCAGTTATATAAATTGTAAGTTTATGATGCAAATTCAAACAGGTTCTATTGACTTTTGCTTATAAATCAAGGAACTTCAGATTAGATCAGAAATATACAGAATGTAATCAAAATCTTTACTCTAAAATTCTACAATTATTCTATCTGAAGTTCTTAATTTTTCTAGTTGAAAGATATTGCATTACAAAAGTTGTCTTTCACCTCTTTGGGCAAAATACTTGAATATGAGACCTGGGGTCCATTTCACTGAACTTTTAACCCTTCCTAACTCCAGTAACTATTCGTAAAGTTACGAATACCCAATACTAGACGTAACTTTACGAAGGGTCCCTGTAGAAAATCCCTATTACTTACGAAGGGTACCGTTCGTAACTGAGTTTAGTGAAACGAAACTTACGACTCGTCATAAGTTACGAACGATTTCGAGAATTACGAAGCTTTGTAAAGTTTAGTGAAATGGAGCCCTGTTCCTACAAAATGAGAGGCAAGTTGTAAATATTTATTTTTGAGTAAATGTTAAGATTCGTAATCTCTGGATTATAAGCTTGAAAGTGATACATAACTTGCCAGGGTTTCTCCATCACTTGGTTTTCAAAAGCCAATATTTCAATTATTCTTTTGTTTCCTACTGTTTTCTGGCATGTTCAATGAATGAAATCTCCATATTTCCTTGGCAACTTAACGCTCATTTGGTGAGAACAGGTCTTGTATGTAAAGATGGGATTCATGTTGCATTCATTTTACAAGTTGCTTACAAAGTCTAAGCCTAATTTTTGAGTTCAAAACATAGTGTTTTTTAAAACACATGAAGCGATTTTGAATTACAGTAGCCCAATATTTTGTTGACAACATCCTTATGAATGCTAATTTTGCTATAAAATCAAATTAATGTTTAGTATACTGCTACTACATTTAACATATAATCTGATACACACAATAAATATAAAGTGCTCAATTATATGAACTTTGTGGGAAAAATTGTTCCACTTATTTATTCTTCACACACAAGCCATGGCTTCGTTATAGTGCAGACTGCTTAGTTTCTATATCCGTGAGTTAGAAGGTAGATAGCATAATCAGGTACAATGTTTATTTTTAAGAGAAGGAACTTGATCAACATTTAACTGCACAGGATGTGGTTACACAAAGTAGCCAAACACATTATCACACTTGATGTTGACTCTTCTTAATAGATTTGAATGCACATGTACAATAGGTTTGGGCATTTTAATGCAAGTTCCTGTATCATTAGAGCCAGGTCCCCTTTTTCAATCTTACATTTCACTTTGAACAGAAAAATGTTCTAATACTTTTGATGTTTAGTGTGTATCCACAAAGAGATTAGACCCAAAGAGCACCGACTCAATATTGCACCGTGTGTAACACTATGGTAAATCTGTCATCTTGGTTTATCACACATACATGTAGTGTACCTCTATCATCTGGCATTTATTGCCAAGAGCCCAAAATCAAAAGATAATAGATGTATTTAAGCTTGTGTGTTACAAAGGTCTGCGCATGTAAGCATGTGTTATTAGCAATATATATTAGATGCATAATGCAAAGTTTATCGGGTGCATGGCGAAATAATCTGGAGGTACACTATTTGCCCTCTATGAATGACACACAAACATGGCAGAGTTGGTTCTCTTTGGTTCTACCTCATTGCCTGTGTCACATCAACTTATTTCAGCTGTCTCCCAAATTTGAGACGTCATGTTTACACATAAACAACTGACCTCCTACAAATAAAAGTCCTTTTCGTTATGGGGAGAAGGGGGCAAAAAGTCCAATTAGGTTTCGGGTTTGAATTTTCAACTTTTCAAACTAATATTAGAGGGATGTGGAAGGGGGTCAGCTTCCTAAACAAAAGCACTTACATTTATTCCCTAATATGTCAAATTGATTCCACAAATTTGACTATTGACTATTCTCCATCTGCCTGAAGAGGAACCATTTGTTTTGATGACCAGGTCAGCACACACCTTATGCATTCTTAATACTGGATGAGGATATATCTCTTCAGCAAACCATATTCACACCTTGTCAGTGATTAGTTGCTGGACGAAAATTGGAAACGCCTGCACAGCAGCTGATTGATGATGATGATGATGATAAACACCTTGAAATGTAGCCCTTTTCCAAACCACATCAAACAGTCACCAGATGTTTCAAAGAACACTTTGCAATGCAGCCTTTTTCTGTTAGTGAGATACCTTGCAGGTTTGTTAGACTTTGATTGTCTTGTCAAAAATTCACCGAGATCTAAACAGATCTTCATTTCTTATCAATTTGATTGACATCCTCAGTTACACTATAGCTATTGACAGTTTTTAGAAAACAATTTCAATCAAATAGTATAACAATACATGGTATGTTCAGCCACCTCTTCTCTGCAAAGCAGATACAAAAAGATTGCTTCATTTAATCCATGCCTGTTATACATGGGCAACTTGTTCCAGGGGTCAAGCCTTGATTGACATCTTGGTAGACTCTTATCTGGTACAAAGTCATGCACATTTTATCCATCCACAATAAGCATCCAGGAATGCACATGAAGGTAAACATACAAAATACCCATTGGCTGACAAATTACACACAAAGAGTGGGTCTTTCAGCTTTTATAATAATATTATGACTACAATGTATGTTGTCCTTCTAGAATCAACAAAGAGAATTAATTCTAGTGTGTTTATTTGCAGGATTTTGCATATCACTGAGTGTTGCTGTTCCTTCACTTGGCTGTTACTTGAGGGGCTTGTGCACTGAGAACTGCATCCTAAATAGTTTGTGTGTGAGGTCGGATGTATCTTCCTGTTTAACAAACATAATACTTTTGCAACTTCCAATTGTCCAGATCTACATACACTGTACATGCAATCAGCCTAAGTGGCATGTGGTTTGTTTCCACTGGTATGCAGCAATAGTCTTGGTAGTTGCTTGGCTTCAATGAACAAAACTTGGTACAACTAGCATACAAAATCTCAACACTGAAGAATTTCGCATATTTGTCACACAGATTGTAAGATGGCTATATAATAATCCATAAAGCCCGAACAGGAAAATTTCAAAAGTATTTGGTTGGTGGCTATGTCGTGAAACAATACAAGAGAGGGTCAAAAGGCATTAAGAGTTGACATATATGCAGAAGTATACACTATAAAAAGGCACAAGTAGAAATGACCTTTGACCCGTCATTGTCATCAATCAACTGGGGTGGGATTTGGTTGAGCTACTATAACTTGCACAACAAAACCTTTTGGAATTTTAGCATCCTCCATTTTAGTTTTGTCCGTTAAAAGTTTTCCTGAGAAGAACCATCGCTGCCTGCTGGGCTCGATGTTGTGCTCAGCGTGCAGCCGCCTCTTCACTTGATACACTGTCTCTGTTGTACGTACTGTCAATTTTAAGTCCTTTCCGTGGATAACGAAATTTAACAGTGGATTCACGCCACCCACGGCTGGCTGGTCTTGACCAGCCAGGTCAGCCTCGCTAGTCTCTTCCACCATATTGATTGGTTGGCTTAGACAGTACACAGGTAGTACATATCGATTCCCTAGTTCATCATAACAATCTGTTAGTGTACCTGCATGGGTGTAGATAATAGAAAGTAAATAAATTAGGCTAAAATATCACTGTAATTTGAAAAGTATCCTAAATTTTGGCAGCATGAAATGTTCACAATATTGATTCATTTCATTTCGCTGGCGTAGTGCATGTTAGAATATGAATGTTGCTAGATAACGGTCTCATGCTTTCTTTGTTTCAAACTACTGATCGAAATGATCACAACACAAAGCCTATGGCATATCATAATTCACGAACAGGTGTTTGAGCCCAGGCTTGAACCAGTAAACAATGTTATTAACGGCAGAGAATAAAGGACAACAGGAATAACTTGTGAGTATGAATACTCTGTGAATCTTTGCAATTTAACTTTTTGGTAAAATACCATTGAAGCCTTTGTGATTTAACTGTACATACATACGTCACACCGATCCCTACATCTTTTCTGCTCATTCACTGTGCTGATCTGTACATCTTTTCTGCTCATTCACTGTACACATAAACGATGCTTGCTAACGATGTCCGGCATCACTGTGACATTAAATCGCAAAGGCTTAAGGGATTTACTGAAAAGGTGTGCATCTTATCCTATCTTGTCCTATCTTACCATTTGGACATGAAATGCTAGCCCCATCAATTATTGCCTGTGCTAAAACATGGTCGCCTCCTTCCATGGCCTGTGCTGCCCCGCAGGGCATCCCAGATCTCCTTCCTGCCTTCATATGCTGGTGCCGTTTCCCAGAATTCATCTCTTTTGCTGCGTAGTTGTCCATCTGTAAGTGGCACATCACTTTTCCATTTTGGACTTTCTGGTTTCAGCGGCTGATTTCGACCTAGGGGCACTGCAAAAACAAGTTAGATAAATAGCAGGTTTATAAATTTCATTTTCAAATAATAAGATTTAGGCAACAAGTAATGGTATGCAGAATTCAACACCAAACTATACAGCACCATAGGTCATCATACCCTATAATACCACCTAAACTTACCAAGTTTGAAGTTCATTGGTTATTGCGTTTATGCACTCTTAGCACTTATGCTCAGACATCCCGATGGACAGCCAGACAACTAACCATCCACCATGCCAAACATAAGCAGACTCAACACATTATTGTTGTGGGAGCCAAGGCCCATTCATGAAGCTTTATTTTTTTTGCCAACTTTCCCACTAGCCCAGAATGGACCTGTTGTTGCGATTCATAACTTGCCTGCCAACATTTCATCTTGCCTAGAATTTTAAAAAGATATTTTGGCCAGGAATACATACGATCAGTTCTGTTGCCCAATGAGTGTCTAACCCAAGATTGTACTAAACGAGGCTTACATTTACTAAGGTGTTTACAATACTCAGATGCCAATTGATAGATTTAGCCTGATCAACAAAGAAACAAAAACATGTCAATTCATTTTCAACAGTCAACAATATGCTCATCACCTGAATTTTAAAAAAAAATACTCGCCAGCCATAAAATCCGGTGCTTTAATGATACAAACAGATCTCCCTAATACACAATTAATTGAAAACCCAGATAGGTTTCATTATAGCCCTCCAGTGTGAAACTTAAGATGAGTGTAGTGATGAGTTAAAAGACTATTGGGCAGATCACCCCAGTCTGTAATATTGATGATCACTGATGCAACAAATAAGTAACAGACTGGTAATGTACAGCCAACTCAGAATAAGGTGATATCAATCAACTCTTACATGTGTGAACATAGTCTCAGTCTCAGCTGGTTTAATCTAATGTTGCCCATTATAAACGAAAAACTGTAAAATAAGATTTTTACATTTTAAAGTTTATTTGATATTTTCACATCCATGTAGGATTGTTCAGAACCTGATATCATCAACTTCAAATGACCAGAATGAAATAAATCAATGCACAGCAGCGTGTACATTCATGCATTGTATGTATGTAGCCACTAGCCAGACACACTTCAGAAATCATCTACCAAACACTACAGTGATGGGTAATGTAGCAGAAAAAAGCAAGAAGCTCATGCTGATGAGCACAATGAGCATAATAATGTCAAGCAAGTTTAACAGTCTATGCTTATCTATGCTTACTGTCTGTATGATTATTTATGTACAGTTGGGAATAGGATGTGCAAATTCAATTATTGGCGCTTTACTTGCATCCTAATCTCTATGTAAATTTTTAATTGAAATTGTGCTATCCAAAACAAACCGAATAATCCCGCCCAAGGCAGTACATATAAATTTTAAAAAACAATTTTTTAATCTTTTATATTTATAATTTTTTTAAACACTTGGTCAAGGCCTGATTTACCTTTTGCTGGCTCCTGGACACAACAACATGAATAGCCTAGGTTCTTCAAATTGATTACACCACACCCTTACCAACCCCAGTGTTTAACCTTTAGAAGTTTTTTTTCAAGAATTCTTGCAAGAAGTTTGAGCATCCAATGACTTTAAAGGGCAGGTCTATTGCTCGGACAACATCATATCATTGGCAAGCTAATATTATAAGGACAATGAAAATGACTCCTTTTTTGAGAAAATAAGACGTTAAAAATTGATATTCCGCAAAAAAACAACTTAAGCTGTGAGTTCCTTCGAACGAGACAGATTTGGCCTAGAAAAACGGTGGCGTCATGAAATGAGATGTGCCGCTGTGAGAAAAGGGACTATAAACGCTCTCAATGGACAGAACGTATAGTAAACCGTTGTTGTTCACAGAAAAAAAAACTCTAAAAAGTATGGCAAATTTAATGGTTTTTACATGTATACCTATGGATAAAATCAGCCGGTTCTTTTTTTATATATTAGTAAATTGTGATATTACAATTCAAGTGTATATCAATATCATGAGAAATATTAGGCCTAAAAATAAATACATAATTTGAGCTTAGAATTTCATCTGAGACTAGCATATAAACCGTGTTAAGACCACAAACTCATGTAGTTATTATAGTTTCAGTTGGATGAAATATTACAAAGCAAACGCATATAACAATACTGTGTTGGCTTTGTTCCTGAAATGAGAACAAAAGTGTGCATATTGTTATGCAGCATTGTTATGGTAAATGATAGTACAACTCATTGTTGCTAATGTCAAACTTGTCAAAGTGATTGTGATTGTATGATGGGAGCAGGGTATAGTGTCCGCTTCATTTACCTACGTCATCAGCCAAACGGGGAGAACATGTACGCTTCAAACGGGGAAGAACACGCACGAGGCTGAACTTTACCCACACAATTTGTCCTTTTTCAGGAGAAATACGCACAAAAAATTGCAACAAGTATCAACTTATAATGTAATAATTATTCTCTTCGAATAGAGATAAACTTATTTTTGCAATAGACCTGCCCTTTAACAGAAATGCACATGAAACATGCAGAAATTATCAACTTTAATGAGGCCAATAAAACCAGTCCAACTTATTCCAACTTCCTCTTCTTTTTTTTATATACAAATTGTGTATGTTTTTGTAATTTTTCTCCTTCTCAAAATGTTGGTCCCCTCCCTCCCCAGATTGTGGCCCCTGGACCTGGCCCCACATGCCCTCTGGTAAATCCGGCACTAGGGTTCTGAAAACTGACCTGAAATGTTCAAAAATGCCTCTAATTATAACAATCCAAGAAAGTTGATTCAGCATTGGCCAGATTGTGTGAAAAATCTGGATTTGCGTACATGTACGTACATGTATGGATTTTAAATGCCTAAATGATTGGGATAACAAAAGATTACTCAATATCAGGTAATAGAACTGATGAGAGATGGTATTTTAAGTGTTGTACATATAGACGAATCCAATTTCACGCATTCCTATACCTCAATGGCTGCCAAAGTTGGGTCCCCGTTGGCTCAACCTCACCTAAAATGTGAAATAATGCGGCCTTGGAGGGTACCGGTATTTTAAACTGCATTCTATCACCCGTGTTACACATAGACAAAAGAATGATGACAGTTTAAAACACAAAAGAATCTAACATCGATTTTTAAGCGGCTTTTTGGTGTTGCGGGGACCCAAAGATGGCCGACCAAATCCTGACCATGACTTGGCTCGTTGGATTCGTCTATATATGCAATAACCATAGCGTTTATGTATGTCTTTGCTTTAGAGCATGCAATTGAGGTGTCAGAGCATTAAATATGTTTTCCTCTGAATATCAATATCATACATCCAGATAACCACTGAGGTCAAGATACATGCCATTGACAATATTTCACCTTATCATCACGGTTTATCCTAATATCCTCTCTATCTCATTATAACAAAGGTGACATCGTATCCTCCCTTATATTTTGTGTGAAAATTATACACCATCAATGACATTGGGTGTTTGAACTTGACATGAGTCATTGATTCTAAACATATGTGCTTGGCCATGAGGAAAGCTTTGGACAAACTGTCTTGTCCTAAATAAGAAGAGTCATTGTATGCCAATTGCAAATAAATGAACAATATTAAAAACCACAATATTAAGGGTTTGGATAGCAACGTTTGCATATTTTTCTGGGACATGAGAGCACATCAGACATATTGAATAACATTCTGGGTACGAGGGATGTCCTTGATTTTTTGAAATTTGTGTTATAATAACAAATGTATGGCAAATTATTAAAAATTGATATTTTTGATATTTAACAGTCCTAAAAGTAAGTAAACTTTATAAATTTAATGATATGTACTTTTTAATATGTAGCTGAAAGGAAAACCAACTATTAGCCTATTTAAAAAAAAAAAAAAAAATTACTTTTCGTATTGATCAGATGAAGATTATTTTAAAAAAAGACCTAACATTTTTGAGGACTGTTAAATATCAAATAATATCAAATTTTAATAATTTGCCATCAAATTTGTATTATATTGCAAATTTAACAAAAAAATCAAAATTATTTGATATCAGAAGGACATTCCTCGTATTCAGAATGCATAAATTAACTAGTGCTGTAATCGATAAGCTTTCTGGGTATCGATATGTCGGGAGGCAAACATCCGACATGTCGATACTAATTATCGATACTCACGCAGTTTGAAACACGGATTTGAGTTTACCAATTTTATTATCAGTAAGTTCCAGAAACAAGTTAACAACAAGTGTATTGAAGCCTAACAGCTAAAACTACATGGATCATGCATCAAACAAACGAAAGTGGAATTGGGAGACGGTAATTTGAGTATTTGACGGTAATTTGAGACCTGATTTGAGATAATCTAAGCATGTGTGCCATGTCGTTTGTGTATCGATACTGACATTGAGTGTTTCGACATGTCGGAAGTCTATGTATTTTCCGACTATCGATACTTACGACAATCGATTACAGCACTAAAATTAACATCAATTGGATCATGAAGCCAGTAGCCACTAGACAGGGGAAAAGTGGCATACAGCTGGGCCAGCTTTTTTCACATAAAACATTTCACAGGAGCTACATTTGTATATAAATATAGCCCACTAATTTCCGAGCCTACTGGAGCCCCTTTAATGATTCTAAAAATAAGCAGCTTTGCACACACTTCTGATGAGTCAATAAATTAATCATTATTTTACCACCTCCACATTAATTTGCATCATTCACCATATTCACAGTCTATCACTACTACTAGTCCCTCAGCTAGCATCGATTTAATCACCCCTCGGGTTCCAAAATTCTGACAGGGTCTATCTTATTCAGAATTTTCCACAAAATTCAAAAATCAATTTCTTACTCGCCAAAGCGCTGGCCATGGGGTGAAAATTTCACTTTTTACCAAAACCTCCATTTTAAAAGGAAAATCCTCAAAATTAGTATTTTGATTATTTCATCAGTATTTGGTAAGCTATTGATGTCTTTTTGGTGTCAAACTGAAGCTACACAACTGTTCATGACAATCAATTTGTAATCTTTTTCATATAAGGTAATTTTAATATTGAAAAAAGAAAAAATTTGGGCAAAAATCATGTTTTTTACCATTTTAATACTTTTGGCTTTTCAAATGTTTTGAAATCTTTAATGTGACTTAAAACACAATTCTGTATGTTTAGCCTAAGAGACAATATTCTTCTGATTACAAAAATGTCTTTTTCGAAAAAAATAGTGAATTTAAAGGTAAGAAATGCATTTTTTACCAAAAACCTTCATTTTAAAGTAAAAATTCTAAAAATCAGTATTTTGACCATTTAATCAGTATTTGGTGAGCTATTGATGTCTTTTTGGTGTCATATTAAAGCTACACAACTTTATTTGACAATTATTTATAATTTTTTTCATATAAAGACATTTTAATGTTGAAAAAAGACAAAATTTGGGTAAAAATCATGTTTTTTTATCATTTTTATTAAATTTTGGGTTTTTAAATGTTTTGAAATATTTATGTCACTTTAAACACAATTCTGTATAATAAGCCTAAGCGACAATATTCTGCTGATTACAAAAATGTCTTTTTGTCAAAAAAAAATAGTGAATTTAAAGGTAAGAAATGCCTTTTTTACCAAAAACCTTCATTTTAAAGTAAAAATTCTAAAAATCGGTATTTTGACCATTTGATCAGTATTTGGTGAGCTATTGATGTCTTTTTGGTGTCAAATTAAAGCTACGCAACATCTCTTGACAATTATTTATAATTTTTTTCATATAAAGTCATTTTAATGTTGAAAAAAGACAAAATATGGGCAAAAATCATGTTTTTTTTATCATTTTTATTATTTTGTTTTTTCAAATGTTTTGAAATATTTAAGTGACTTAAAACACAATTCTGTATGATAAGCCTAAGAGACAATAATCTTCTGTTTACAAAAATGTCTTTTTTCATGAAAATAGTAAATCAAAAGGTGAGAAATGTATTTTTTAACCAAAAACCCCCATTTAAAAAATATCTAAAAATCGGTATTGTGACCATTTTATCAGTATTTGGTGAGCTATTGATGTCTTTTTGGTGTCAAGTTAAAGCCATGTAACTGTTCATGACAGTCAATTTGTAATCTTTTTCACATGAAGTACAAAAATTATGTTTGTTTTTTTTACAATTTTTAATCATTTTTGTTTTTTCTAATGTTTTGAAACATTTAATGTGTATGTTTAGCGTGAGCGGCAATATTCTTTGATAACAAACATTATCTTTTTAAAAAATCGTGAATGGGTGTAATGCATTTATTTTTAACCAAAGCTCTTATTTAAAAGGATAATTCTAAATATCATTATTTAGACCATTTTGTTTGTATTTGGTAACCTATTGATATCTTTTTGGTGTCGAATGGAAGCCATATAACTGTTACTGGCTATACATTTGTAAGATTTTGCATTATGAAGTGCTTTTACTTTGGGCAAAAGTCACGTTTCTTTGACATTTTTATTGAATTTTGATTGTTTGAAATCTTTAACGTGACTTAAACATAACTTTGTTGGATTAACCTAAGAGAGCACACTCTTCTGATTCTAAATATATCTTTTTTCATGTGAATGGTGAAGGTAAAGGTAAAAAATACATTTTTAACCAATACCGGTCATTTTTAGATGAGAGAAAAAATTTGACCACAAATGAGTATAGACACTGACAAGTCCAAAGGGATTGACATCATGTCCAATAAGACGAGCAGAGAGAAGAACAAGGGTTGATGCAGGTGAAGCTCCCAATTGGTTTCTACAGTAAAATCCATGATTTTTAGTTTGCCCTTGTCAAATTATTCTAAGGTATAATAGACTTTTCACTTGGTAGTTAGATTAAGTACTTCATAATCCAAAATATTACAAATGTATTGCCAGGAACAATTATATGGCTTTCATCTGACACCAAAGAGACATCAATAGCTTACCAAATAGCCTACAGATGGTTTTCGCAAGGGTAGATCAACCACACCACAGATTCTAGCCCTTAGAAGGATAATAGAAGAGCTTTTAAAAAATCTCAAACAAGCAGGCATATATTGTGTTTGTTGACATCTCAAAAGCTTTCGACAGTGTTAACCGGAAGGCCATGCTGCATATTCTTCGTAATTATGGGATCCCTCAGGAGATTGTGAATGCTATTGCAATAATGTATGATAATCCTTCAAGTTTTGTACAAACAGGTGATGGACCAACTGAAGAGTTTCTCACTACTGCTGGAATCCTGCAGGGCGACACATTGGCCCCTTACCTTTTGTGATAGTGGTAGACTATCTCCTCAGACAGTCGATAGACACTGACAAGTCCAAAGGGATTGACATCATGCCCAATAAGACGAGCAGAGAGAAGAACAAGTATCTAACCGATCTTGACTACGCAGAAGACATAGCTTTAACAGCTACGTTATCACGAGATGCCCAAGATCTTCTGTCATCTTTAGAAGATGCTTCAGCCAAAGAAGACAGAACCCAACTCCAATCCTTTCTCGGGATGGCACACAACTCAAGGAGGTGTCGGACTTTAAATATCTTGGTTCATTTGTTGCCGACAGCAAGAAAGAATTTCTGACTCGCAAAGCTCAAGCATGGAAAGCAAAGCTTGCAACAAGCTGCACACCATCTGGCAGTCCAACATATCAAGAAATACGAAGCTTGCCTTCTTTAGAGCCTGCATAGAGAGTATCCTCTTATATGGAAGTGAGACCTGGACAATGAAGAAAGATCTTCAGGACCGTCTTGATGGTACCTACACCCGGCTGTTGATGAGGGTTCGAAATATATCCTGGCGTGAACATAAAACCAAAGCCGAGATCTACGATGGTGTTCCACAGGTGTCCTCCATCCTTGCTCACGGCGAGCCAGATTTGCAGGCCACTGCTACCGAGCAAAAGACCAAATAATTTCAGATGTCATCTGTATGAGGCTTCTACTGAACATGTAGAGGAAGAAGACCATTCAACTACATTGACTGTGTGGCAAAGGACGTCAATCTTGCGTCCGCAAGATAGAGATAAAATTGTCAAAATAACGATATTGAGCATTTTCCTTTTAAATGAGGGTGTTTGGTTAAAAAATGCATTTCTCACCTTTGCAAAAAAAAAAGATATGTTTGCAATCAAAAGAATATTCCTCTTACGGTAAACATACAGAGTTATGTTTCAAGTCACATTAAATGTTTCAAAAACATTAAGAAACAAAAGTGATTAAGGGCTGGGGTATGAGCGTTTGGACAGTATTTATTTTGGGACATTAGAGCACATCAGACATATCGAATTGCATTCTGAATACGAAGAATGTCATTCTGATATCAAATAATTTTGATTTTTGAAATTAGCAATTTAATACACATTTTATGGCAAATCATTAAAATTGATATTTTTGATATTTAACAGTACTTGAAGTAAACTTTATAAATCTGATGATTTATACTTAAAGTGTATGTAGGTGGGATGAAAAGCCGACGATCAATTGAAAATTTTGACCTTTTCATTATAGAAGATATGGATTTTTTTCCCAAAACACCAAAAAAAATTAGGTCATTTTGGGAAAAAATCCATATCTTCAATATGAAAGGTAAAATTTTCAATTGACCGTCGGCTTTTCCTCCCTGCTACATACACTTTAAGAATATATCATTAGATTTATATAATTTACTTCGAGGACTGTTATATATCAAAATTTGAAAAATATCAAATTTTTATAATTTGTCATAAAATTTGTATTATATTATGATTTTCAAAAAATGAAAATTATTTGATATCAGAAAGACATGCTTCGTATTCAGAATACAATTCGATAGGTCTTAGGTGCTCTCATGTCCCACAAAAAATACTGTCGAAAAGCAATAAACGCTCATTTTAGATCCCTTAAAATGGTAAAAACCATGAAGTTGCCCAATTTTGTGCTTCATGTGAAAAAGATTACAATTGATTGTGATGAGCAGTTACATGGCTTTAACTGGACACCAAAAACACATCAATAGCTCACCAAATATTGATAAAATGGTCACAATACTGATTTTTAGAATTTTTTTAGTGGGTGTTTTTGGTAAACAAATCGCACTTACTATTTTCATGAAAAAAAAGGAAGTGGTCAAATCAGCAAAATATTGTCTTTTATGCTTATTAGGCTTATTATACAGAATTGTGTTTCAATTGACATAAATATTTCAAAACATTTGAAAAACCAAAAATTAATTAAAATGATAAAAAAACATGATTTTACCCAAATTTTGTCTTTTTTCAACATTAAAATGACTTTATATGAAATAAATTACAAGTTGCGTAGCTTTAATTTGACACCAAAAAGACATCCATAGCTCACCAAATACTGATCAAATGGTCAAAATACCGATTTTTAGAATTTTTACTTTAAAATGAAGGTTTTTGGTAAAAAAATGCTTTTCTTATCTTTAAATTCACTTTTTTTTTTACAAAAAGACTTTTTTTTAATCAGCAGAATTTTTTCGTTTAGGGTTATTATACAGAATTGTGTTTAAAGTGACATAAATATTTCAAAACATTTGAAAAAACAAAATTAATTAAAATGATAAAAAAAACATGATTTTTACCCAAATTTTGTCTTTTTTCAACATTAAAATGTCTTTATATGAAAAGAATTATAAATAATTGTCAAGAAAAGTTGCGTAGCTTTAATTTGACACCAAAAAGACATCAATAGCTCACCAAATACTGATCAAATGGTCAAAATACCGATTTTTAGAATTTTTACTTTAAAATGAAGGTTTTTGGTAAAAAAATGCTTTTCTTATCTTTAAATTCACTTTTTTTTTTACAAAAAGACATTTTTGTAATCAGCAGAATATTGTCGCTTAGGCTTATTATACAGAATTGTGTTTAAAGTGACATAAATATTTCAAAACATTTGAAAAAACAAAAATTAATTAAAATGATAAAAAAAACATGATTTTTACCCAAATTTTGTCTTTTTTCAACATTAAAATGTCTTTATATGAAAAGAATTATAAATAATTGTCAAGAAAAGTTGCGTAGCTTTAATTTGACACCAAAAAGACATCAATAGCTCACCAAATACTGATCAAATGGTCAAAATACCGAATTTTAGAATTTTTACTTTAAAATGAAAGTTTTTGGTAAAAATGCATTTCTTACCTTTAAATTCACTATTTTTTTTTGACAAAAAGACATTTTTGTAATCAGCAGAATATTGTCGCTTAGGCTTATTATACAGAATTGTGTTTAAAGTGACATAAATATTTCAAAACATTTGAAAAACCAAAAATTAATAAAAATGATAAAAAAACATGATTTTAACCCAAATTTTGTCTTTTTTCAACATTAAAATGTCTTTATATGAAATAAATTACAAGTAATTGTCAAGAAAAGTTGCGTAGCTTTAATTTGACACCAAAAAGACATCAATAGCTCACCAAATACTGATCAAATGGTCAAAATACCGATTTTTAGAATTTTTACTTTAAAATGAAGGTTTTTGGTAAAAAATGCATTTCTTACCTTTAAATTCACTATTTTTTTTTGACAAAAAGACATTTTTGTAATCAGCAGAATATTGTCGCTTAGGCTTATTATACAGAATTGTGTTTAAAGTGACATAAATATTTCAAAACATTTGAAAAACCAAAAATTAATAAAAATGATAAAAAAACATGATTTTAACCCAAATTTTGTCTTTTTTCAACATTTAAATGTCTTTATATGAAAAAAATTATAAATAATTGTCAAGAAAAGTTGCGTAGCTTTAATTTGACACCAAAAAGACATCAATAGCTCACCAAATACTGATCAAATGGGAAAAATACCGATTTTTAGAATTTTTACTTTAAAATGAAGGTTTTTGGTAAAAAATGCATTTCTTACCTTTATATTCACTATTTCTTTGGAAAAAGACATTTTTGTAATCAGAAGAATATTGTCTCTTATGCTAAACATACAGAATTGTGTTTTAAGTCACATTAAAGATTTCAAAACATTTGAAAAGCCAAAAAGTATTAAAAATGGTAAAAAAACATGATTTTTGCCCAAATTTTGTCTTTTTTCAATATTAAAATTACCTTATATGAAAAAGATTACAAATTGATTGTCATGAACAGTTGTGTAGCTTTAGTTTGAAACCAAAAAGACATCAATAGCTTACCAAATACTGGTGAAATAATCAAAATACTAATTTTGAGGATTTTCCTTTTAAAATGGAGGTTTTTGGTAAAAAAGTGAAATTTTCACCCCCATGGCCAGCGCTTTGGCGAGTAAGAAATTGATTTTTGAATTCTGTGGAAAATTCTGAATAAGATAGACCCTGTCAGAATTTTGGAACCCGAGGGGTGATTAAATCGATGCTAGCTGAGGGACTATACACACAACATTAATTTATTTCCCATTCAGTATTAATCATTTCAAGCTAGGTGATTAATGATTTAATTAAACCACTGACTCAAAACACTTATTAACCTTCTATTTCCACAGATCATGTTCTTTCTAGGATCTGTGGTGTAAAGTAGGTAATGATATTAAAATCCAACAGACGATGACACACACACACACCCCCACACACACACAAAACAAACAAAAAACAAGGCTGTTTTCAAACCGCAAGTCTCACCTGCTTTCACGACCACCTGTTTTGCAATAATACTTTTGCCGGGTAAAAAAAAATAGGACGGCGGTCCCAGATAGCTAAATCTAAGATATGGGTAGTGAACATTACACTAGTTAACAAATATTCATGTGAAACATTTTTTTTTTTTTTTTTTATCAATTTCAGCCAATTTTACAAGTTGAACTCAAATCACCTTTGATCTCAGTAAAGCTCACATAAGTTTGGTTGCAATTAGATAAATTTGAATTGTTCATGTGAGACCAGATTTTGTATTTTCAGCCTATTTACAAGTTGACCTCAAATGACCTTTGAACTCAGTATGTGACCATGAACACCAACATTACATATTAAAACGTGGACCCATAATGCAGACGATGGTGGCCGACATTATTCAATGTGGCAACAGCCAATAGCATAAACAAAACAGACAATATGACGGTAACACTGCCTGGACATTGGACGCAATTATTTTTCCCCGAGCCAAGGTGCGTTTTTAGCTCTATTGGCCCCGTTACAGAAAAAAAAAATGCACAAAATATATTTCCCTGTGCAATTTATACATTTTCATATACCGGTAAATAATTTGGATTCAAAATTAATGTGAAGAAAAAAAAATTATAGCCGGGAGTGGGAATTGATCTCGGGACCTCATGCGTGGTAGGCGAGATGGACGGATGGACGGTGCGGGCCCAGGACCCTCAAATTGCCCTGTGCATCTTCCTTTTTAGCCTGAAAAACATCATGTACAGTATTGGACCGAAATTGCAACGTTTTGGGCGCGAAGCGCGCACTAGCCCATTATGCCAATCCACTTTCGTTTGGGGTTTAAACAGTCTGAAATTGAAATTTTTGTTCTTTGATCACAAATGTTAAATCTATGCTTGTCTCCCTCTAAATTGTAACCGCCACTGTCGATCTTTACTACCAAAACTAGGCTATTGAGCGTGCATACATGTCTTCCTCACGGTATACTTGGGGCCTCAACTTTGGCCTGGCCCTCGACAGGGCCATCAAAAAGGTAAATCCGGCTCTGAACACAGTACGTACAAAACTACATGGCATGCGGGACAATCATACACACATCAAAGGATTGTACCGTAGAACAAATTCAATTTGAAAGTTTTCTTTGATGCATGGATAGTTTTGGTGGACAGTTGGAATTTTTTTCTGTATTTCTTAAAATTAAATATTGAATACCAATGGCACCTGTTGTTTGTGTGGTTTTTTTCTTGTATTTTAGTAGGGATGTCCACTGTCAACACATTTGCTGAACAGTTCCTTTCACTGTGTGTGTGCACTCACCCATGTATTGTCTAGATGCAAACACAGCTCCACGCAAGTCCCATCGTAGCTAATAAATGGTACACAATTACATATAATGTACATGTTTGGCCTACAATGTAAAGCAGGGTGTTTCAAGAAATGCCTTATTCCACTAGAAAACATTATCCAAACTCTTTCCTGATTGGCCAGTTCATAGAAAAGACCTTCCTTTATCAAGAGATCAACTTTTCTTTAAGAAATTAAATCAATGAGATGAGAACTACAACAGGTTGTTACAGCATTTTGTGCATCAGGTGTTGACACCGTGTTGAAACACAATTATCTCCAAATTTGGATTGATTCAGGAAAGCAAACTTACATGTATACCGTATTCGTTCCAATAACCGCCCATGCCCCAATAAGCGCCCACCCAGCGACTTTGCAACAAACACAATATGAAATTATTAACCGCCCATCCAATGTTGTCAAAATACTTCCTTAAGCTTACCTGTCGAGTGAGTTTACATGCAGGCATGGGAAATTGAACATCAAAAGTATCCAAAATGTGCACCAAAATTAAATTCTGACGCTATTTCATAGTGGGCAGATGTATAGATATTAAATATACTTCAAAGTAACCACCTGCAAATGCCTTTAAAAGGCTAAGTTTTAGGTCATTCTGTCTCAAATTCGTATTTTTTACTGGCGGTCGCCAGGGTCGCCATCTTTACTTACAGTTAGTGCGCCCTCAATTTTATGAGGGCGCACTAACTAAATACTTTCAGACGGTGATTGATGACTAAAACAATGTAAAAAATAAGCGCCCACCCAAAATGACTTTGTTAAGCGCCCAGCACTTATTGGAATGACTACGGTACTTTTAAAATTTAACTATTTTTGAAGACAAACTATGCATATATACATGTATAAGAAATTGAAGAATTCATGTTTAAGCCTACCAAAACCCATCTCAATTATTATGCACTTCTGACCACCATTTCAGATATGCTGCACATCATGGATTGATTGGCTTCCATGATAAAATGTGCTGCTCTTAAAGGGCCGTAATTGGTGACCAGCAGGCCGCGACAAATTTTATTTTTTAGCTTGCCGGATCGGGCAGGCAATATCCAAAAATTGGTTGCCCGAAATTGCCCGAAATTAACCCATATTCCCGGCAACAATTGTCGACAAAGTCACATACCGTACTCATCATGCAGTGCAGTGCATAGTACCGTAAGTGTGCCGAATTTGGCAGTTTCATTCTTACGGAAATCCAATACTTTTCTCAGTTAAGTTGATAAATAAATGAGTATTCATGAAATGCATAAAAAATGAACATTTCATTCAATTATTTCACTGTTTGTTTCTTACATGGGAAAATAATGTGTATTTTATGTGAAATTTTGTCAGTAAAGTCACGGCGATTTACGTATTTCGCCAACCACTAGTACATCTCAATCTCAATCATATGCAAATACATGGCCAGCTGACGTCATTGACGTCATGATATTTGCACGAAACAGGTTCTATAATTGGCCAATTTTCCAATACGTCACGTAACGGCATGATGTTCATTAGCATATCTGCAAGTCTGGTGTGGAATACGAGTGCCTAGCGAAATTTGATTCCATTTCAAGAAGTTTTCTTCTTTGTTTTGACGTTTTTTTTACTTCAGTGAACACGCCAAGTTGGACAGAAATACTCCATTTTAAATCATCAAGCTTTAATTGGTTTAAATTTAGACTTGCCCGATCGGGCACAGCTCTTCAGAGTTTTAATTGCCCGACAAAAAATGTGATTGTCCCGGGCTATCGGACAGGCGATTTGTCGCAGCCTGGTGACCAGGCCAGCCAAGCACCATATCTGTCACCAATAGCACCCATAAAATTTGATCTTATTGACCTTATTTCTATTTCTAAGATTCAAATATTGTTATTTCACTCCAGAAAATTTATTTCAATTCTATTCCGATTCAATTCTTTCTACACCTGGAGTCTTGCTATTCAATTCCAATTCAATCCACCTTGCTTTAGAATTAATTCAATTCGATTCCAATTCAATTTTTCATTTTCAAAATCATTTCAATTCAATTCCAATCCAATGCAGTGAAATTAACAGCTAATCAATTTCAATTCAATTCTGAGCATTCATTTCAATTCCAATTCAATTCCAATTCCAATACAGTTGCAGTTTATGTTAATTGACCAAAGGCACACTGCAAAACTGTCTCTAGAGATCAAACTTTTTTTCTCTTCAATTTGTAAACACATGTTAAATCTAAACACAAATGTCAAACTTCAAAACATCAAGTGTTTAGTATTTAAACCCAAGGCATCAAATTACTAAACATGTTTAGAATTTAGACATGTTTACAAATCGAGGACAAGATGGTGTATAGAATATATGGTGTTTAATATCTAGACACTGTTTTTGCAGTGCATGTTTTACTACCAATTTTAAAACACTTGAGTCGGCAACACAACGTCAAAATCAAGTACACTACTTGTCACAACACAGCATTTCAGCAGAAGATACTTTATTGTTTATGTGAACTCACTTTTCGGTTATTCCTTCATGTAATTTTACACGAAATTAGGGTTAGTTTAGGGTTAGGATTAGGGTTAGGGTTAAGATTAGGGTTAGAGTTAGGATTAGCTTACTCGAAATAATTACATGAAGGATCGACCCACTTTTCACATTTAAACAATGCAGTGATCATTGACCTCTGGGTCCTATTTTATGAAACTTTGGAACTTCTTAGGTGACTGACTTCTTAATATTTGTCTTAACTTCTTGTCCACATGCACATTATTTTTTAAACTTAAGGTGTGTGGTACAATCGATAATGGGACCCTGTCCCCATACTGACCTCAAAGATGTCAAAATCAGGGTTTTGATACTATTATAGATAGCCCCTACTTGTCTCCTGCTCCTCCTAAGATTTTACACCCAAAATCTTTGTACTTTTGAAAAAGTGTGAAAAAAGCTGTCAAAGATATTTAGCATTTTCTTAATGGTTTTTCTCACAATTTGTTCAAATGTACAATGACTTTTGAGCATAAAAATTAGGAGCTTGAGAAAAATAGGGGCCTTATATTAGTGCCAAAAGTTTGAGATATTTGGCAAGTTGGGGTGATCTCATACTCACATTATTGATCATGTCAAGCAATTTAAAACATTGGAAATTTGCACCATACAGTATTAGAAGATATTAGTGTTGAACATACATGTAGATCTTTAGAACCTATAATTTTTCCACATGACGAGATATTCTTCTGAAGAAGAACTCCAAAAAAATCTCAAAAAGTATGAGAAATGATATCATACTTTTAATTTTCTTCAATATATATGTATTTTATGCTATCATTTTTAAATGAAAGCTTTCTAGAATACTTAGTTGCAATATGTTTTGTAACACTTTATGTTTATGTTTTGTACCAGTTTATGGTGACTACTGTTTCTTTTTATTTATCATGTTTTGAAAGGAGTGATCTGGAATCACAGACATCTGCTTGTGAATTGAAATGCTGAATTGAAATCAAAGCAGAATTTCATTTCAATTCCACTTCATTCGTCATCACTCAACATGATTTCAATTCCAATCCAATTCAATTCTTCATTGCTCACGATGATTTCAATTCCAATCCAATTCAATTCATGCCCAAGCCCACTCATTTTGATTCCAATTCAATTCCAATGCATTGAAATGAAAATCGCCCAAAATTCATTTCAATTCAATTCGATTTCAATGCATTGAATTAACATTAGATTCAAACCTGTTTACAAGTTGTCAAAGTCTTTATATTAGATCGTAAAAAATGCCATTATCCAATTATGAACACCTGGTGTATGTAGTAGGGGTGGTCAATACAGCCCTTTTAAATGATTAAACAATTGATGTTTAAGACTGGTACTACTCATTTGAAATTGTAAATGCACTATTTGTCAGCTGTGAGCTGTTTTTGGTGGCCATGATGGCTACCAGTAATTGATCAACCCATTCTCAAAATATGATCATCTATTTTTGTGTGTAGCAAAAATTGCTACTCACTTTCAGATTTGAGTAGCAATTCCAAAATTTTGAGTAGCAGTTTGTTTTCACCATATTTTATAGATTTTTTTGTATTTTCTTATCTTCTCACAGATTACTCAATCCCAGTACTCATGCTTAAAAAAATGTTATGCAACTGCAGTGTTGCAGATCGAATGTGGTTCAAAATTCGGCACCTAAACTTCCTAAGCTGATGATCGTGTGCCCTTTCTAAACGCAAATTTTCCTTCAGTAATCAAGAGAAGTCCTACATTTTTGAGTAGAGGAAACTCACTAATTTATTAGCTGAAGCATTATGTCATGTAGTAATGTTATCAATGCGCGATTAATTGCAATATGCGCTCAAACTAGTATGCAGCGGCGTATGCGCTATGTCCGCAGATTTGCGAAGCGCCATGATTGCGAATGTATTTTATTATTGTAATTCACTTTTGAATGAAATGTCCGACCGTGATGTCGTAAAACTATGGAATGGGAGAAAAGAGGAGAGAGGATGGAGAGAGGAATAAAAGGACTCTAACTAGTCTAAGAGTTATGGTAAAACTTCGCCTGATGGTGTGATTTCATAGTTTTATTAAGAAGATAAGCCGGCAGTGAACGTAACATGGTGGCAGCGGAAAAAGTAAATCTACAGGTACGCCATTTCCAAGAAATAGCCTAAGAAAGACTCAAAGAAATCACCAAGAAAACATCAACGAAGTTTTAGAAGAAAGAAACTGGAAAATTACCAAAGAAAACATCAACAAAGTTTTCGAAGAACGATACTTGAAAATCGACAAAGAAGGTATCAAAGTCGATCATAGTTCAGCTTTGAAGAAGAAACCTTCAGTGAGCTAGCCATAAGAAGAAAGTATGAAACCAGCTTAACTGTTGTATTGGAAGCCCGAATTGGAAGAAAGAAGAGAGCGTCACAGTATCAGATAGCTTCGCTACAGAAGAAAGAAGAGAAGAAAACAGATAGCTTCGTGACTGTATCACATCAATTCCGTTCAAATACCACAATTGTGAGATTTGATGCATTTTCATCGTTGGAATATATTGCTGATTTGTGTTCTTCTGGAAAAAGACGGGTGAATCGTGTTTTCATGACAGTGGCAGTGTTGTCTACATGATCTACGCATCGGTGTGGCAGATTGATGTGGAAAATGGATTACGAGAGGCTGTCTTCAGGTTTTAGCCTGCTTGGATTCCTTGCTAAATGACCAGACATTTGGTATGATATTTTGACTGTTGGCCTTTTTACTTGAAGACAATCAAGAGATGTTCATATTTTCACAGATGAAAATGATCAGTAATATATTATAAAATTTAAATGAGGATTGTGCGATAGTGAAGCAAGTATTATAAATATTGCAAATGTACGTGCACAAATGAAAGGTACGTACAACGAAATGTGTATGCACATATCAAAATTAAATGTTGCATATATATATCATGTTTAATAGAGATGTAGGCCTAAGGCTATGCACGTCAATCTTTGTGGCATTCAAAAATGTTTTGTTGTGTAAAGCATAATTGCGTTTAAAAACAAAGATAAACAGCAATGAAACATTATATTGTTTTAATTTAGTATTATCATGCACATGGACAAATGTGTGCATTATTTCACATGCAAAAACTCAAGCCAGAGTACAAAAATGTGTGTAAGATTTTTTATTGGATTGTTGTAATAAGCGATTTAGCGTTTGGGATTGCAGCAGTAGTGCATGAAGTCAATCAGTCGACATTTCTTTAAAAATTGAAATGAAGGGATAAAGTATTATAATATGGTCGTCAAAAAACTGTTGTGTTTAAAATAAGATTTTATCACAAAATGTGCGTATTGATCAGGATTTCATGATGAATTTAAATTTCTGGACAAGCGTTTGGTATTGCAGCTATAGGCGCAATTAGTCAAGCGACATTTCCATATAAACATGGACATGTATAACTTAATTCATTATGTTCTGGAGAAATGGAAACTAGTGAGATTATCATTGGAGAAGAAATTTATCACATAAATTTTATTTGTATTTATGGCAAATGTACGTTTGGAGAATATTTTATATAAGGCCGTATAAAATTAATGTTTTGGTTCTCGTCCAGAGGATTTTCATGAATTGATGAGGGAGGGAGGTGTTTTTTTTTTTTTTTTTTTTTTTTTCCAATGTAAAATTAGCATTGTCAGTAGTTTTCGGTCTTCTCCAACAGTGCTCGAGGAAACGATGAGGCCCTTTTTTTTTTTTTTTCAAATGTGAGATTCTGAGTGATAATCCCCCTAGAGTACCACAAAAAGACTTGGAAGTGATGCTTGTTCTCTAATAAACTAATTTATATGTATGAAGATTTCATAAATCATTCCAAAGTCTAAAAAAAAAAAAAAAAAAAAAAAAAAAAAAATCTGACAAATCCCAGAAATTGAGGAGGGAGGGGCGAGAACCAAAATATTAATTTTACACGGCCTAATGAATTAAAACGTGCATTAAAAACAAATTGCATGAAATTATATTTATGCACACAAAAAGATGTAAATTTAACGCGATTTAAATGTGCATTTTTGAGATGATTGACACAATCATATAGGAGTTCGGGAGTGTCATGTAGTAATGTTATCAATGCGCGATTAATTGCAATATGCGCTCAAACTAGTATGCTGTGGCGTGGCGCTATGTCCGCAGATTTGCGAAGCGCCATGATTGCGAATGTATTTTATTATTGTAATTCACTTTTGAATGAAATGTCCGACCGTGATGTCGTAAAACTATGGAATGGGAGAAAAGAGGAGAGAGGATGGAGAGAGGAATAAAAGGACTCTAACTAGTCTAAGAGTTATGGTAAAACTTCGCCTGATGGTGTGATTTCATAGTTTTATTAAGAAGATAAGCCGGCAGTGAACGTAACACATTAAAATAATGTGAGGAATCTATGAAATCCTAAAAATTTTGTATAATTTTGGAAGATTGTCACCAAGGACACACGATATTTCCATCTCACCACTGAACTATACACCATATAAACAGTGCTACTTCTATGACGTCATAAAATTAATATGCACGTTTTTAGTTATCTGGTAATACATGGAAGTTTGTAACACAACACAAAATTTGCATACAAGGGAGGATACTGTATTTAGTTTAATGGCGTAAACATCACGATTTAGGGACTTTTGGGTCATATTTTTGTGGATTATTTTCTTGGAAATAGAATTTATGGAAACATTTTTGACTTCGACAAATGGTAACTTGCAAATGATGGTATATCAGCGTCAGCCCTCGAATTAACCCACGGCACCGACGGCATATTGCCGTGGGTGCCCACCCCCATTGCCGCAATGCCCTCAAAATATGTCCTTTACCGACGGCAGTCACTTGCCGTGCCCCTATATGCCGTGGGTGCCCTAGCCGGCCAGCCCTGCCACTTCATTATAAAATCATTAACAAGTACTGGTTAAATCCCAGCAAAATTGTGGAAAATTAAATCGAAAATCTTGAACATGATCGCTATTTTGAGCATCATAACCCAGCTATCAATCACAGTATACACAATAGTTTGTTGTGAATTAATATTCATTACCCCTACGTAAGCTTACATATTCAGCCAATCACATCGGCTATACATTATCTGGTTACTAGAAATCTCACTTCATTTTCTCGATTGGTCAGAGAAATACCTTCAACGTACTATCGACCAATCAGAAACGCTGTTAGTTTTTTCTATAGCTTCCTCGACCTCGTGTTGTGAACAAAATCTGAGCGCTGGGCAAATCAATTGTTCTCTCGATTATCAAACATTGACTTCTCATTGCAAACCGATGGCGATACCCTTCCGGTATCGCCTTATCTTGTACATGTGAGCCCATCTCTAGATATGTTTTGCACGAAATAGATTTTATCCCGGCGAATTTGATCAATATTATTACCAAAGTTACAGCTGTTTCATCGCTACATTTCGAGTCAGTTTTGCAGCTCAGAATTAGGGATCGCAAAATTTAAGTAAATTAAACTGTATTATAAAGCAGGTTTTTTAAGCAATCGGGTTAGTTTTAGTGTAAAGTTGAGAGTCGAATTTTACTTTGGTGTCGAATTCAGCTGACGGTAATGCATCTATTCGCTTTTGAAAAATTGCCTTGGTGCCCTTCTCAAATTTTCAACAGTTGCCTTGATGCCCTTTTGAAATATTACAAATTGCCGTGCTGCCTTGCCTTTTCAGTGAAAATCCACGGCAATTATCAACTTGCCCTAAAAAAGTTGCCGTGCCCCTTCAGATCCTTAATTCGAGGGCTGATCAGCGTGGTTCACGATCGCAAGTAGGCATTTTCCCCCAATTTTTTGGGATCGCATTTTTTGCTACTGGTCTGTGTAGTGGAGTAGCAGTTTGTAAAAAATGACTCGCATTTTGCGATGCGAATCCAGGTAAATCGAACACTGCTCACTGACTCAGGGGTGCTGGCCTACTCTGGCCTAGGCCCGGAAAGATTAAAATAATAAAAATTTGTTCACATCACATACATCATGTATACCATTGTCTTTCACTGTGTGATAGACAATGGTATTGTAAACACAATCAAAATCATTATTTTATTATCATTATAATGTCATGATGTCTACATGCATGCATGACATGTCAGACATGATGTCAGAGGGAAAACAGTGAAACTGACACACAGTCATGCATGACAGTCATTGACAGTCCGAGTAATTTTTTTCATGTTTTGTTCAAAAAACAAATCGCATTTTCTTACTTGAACCAAGGGTTCCATCCGTAGAATCTCCCCGCATACTTCCCCCATCATTCGACGAGCTTAGGCAGCCACCCATTATTACCCTCAGATCTCAGAGGGATGAAAAATAAGACGATTTCGCACCCATTTACGATGTGATCAATACAATACTTTGTTGTGACGGTCGGCAATGACCTGTTTTGGGATTTACTGATGACGTCATGTACCCAATTTTGTGGTTTCTTTAACACATATTAAGCCCTAAAATTAAAATTTTCTTTAAGAATAACTTTTGAAAAGTTATAAGAGTAGTAATATACCACTGAATTGTTTGAAATAATGGTATTTTAGGAGAAAAAACAAATAAATGGCCAATTATTCTCGCGAGAATCTCCGCGATTAAATAACAGTGAAAAGATGGCGGCGCCCATGTGGCTCTCTGAAACGCTCGAAGAATATATTAGAGGAGAGAAAAACAGCGGAATCAGTGCTGTTACTTCAGGTAAATAACCCACATGAAATCACTAGTATTAATAGAGTTTGTTGGGTTTTTTGTGAACGTAAATAAAGTATACAAATGAAAACATCTTTAAGCTTATTGTGCCCTACTGCGCGCTATGTCAAAATTCGACAGTCAGTGCAGTGAGTGCGGAAATCTCCAAATATGCCAAAACGGGGTGTATAGACCTTTTCCGTAATTGCCCACCTTTCGCCGTAGATGGGGGTAAATATCGATGTCACGTGACAAAAAATGTTGAAACCGAGGGCAAATATATCTCGCCGGGCGTAGATGGGGTAATTGTTGTGACAAAAAATATCGAAAAAGAGGCGGGCAAAAATTCCATGTATACCCCACGAAAGGTGGGCAATTACGGAAAAGGTCTATATGCGCTACGCTTGTTGCCGGGCACTTGCAGGGCCCTGTAATGCTGGTTTCATACTTTCTGCCGCTTGCCGCTGAGCGGCGTGATGCTTCATCATCATTCATTCATGCCGCTTGCAGTGAGTACGGGCGCACAGTCTCAGACAGCCAGCCCATAACCCACACATACTTACTTTAGTTTAGGCATGCCAGGCAAACCTTAGTTAATAACACATTTGCTAGTCAGCGAAATTCACCTAGACCAGGCCCAAACACAATACATATTATTTACATAGAAATTTCAATTTTTTTCAAGAACAGGTCGGTCAAGGAAACCTATAAATATGTTTTCTACTTCAGTTGACCCAAATATATGATTTTTTATGGGACACTCACACATGGAATTTTAGAGGGATTGTGATAGCAGAATAACAAAAGCTGCTACCGTATCATCATGAGACTAAGATCTAGAAACACCCCCGTTGTAATGCTGTTTTGGGGAATTTTGCTAGCAGAATCTTTTTGATGAAAGTCGATCTTTGAAAAGATGTAACTTTGCAAAGTGCTATGACAAAAGGTTTTCAGTTTTGGCTTTCTTTACTCAAGGGCTTTAATTTGATATGCAGTTTAATGGCAAATTTAAATTCACCTGGCATACATGTACCTACAATGTACTTACTTGTCCCGCAATAACGGGAATTCCTTTACCAAGGATTGAGTATCGCATGTTGTGAATAGCGCCATCGTGTTCAGCGTGAAAAGAACCCCTAGGTCGACCATGTGTGGGGGGTTACAGTAAAATGGGATGTTTAATACTGATATTTTGCTATTTCTTGTTTTCCATTGAAATACATTGTATCCATAGACAATTTTAACAATGCAATACCGTACCTTTTCAGCAACGTAATAACAATTTTTTATTTGACTTATTTTTAAACAAAATATACCGGTATTAATTATATTTGTTCCAAGAAAGAATTTCCAACAACTGAGGAGTCAAATTTTACTTTACAGTTAATTTCCCGACTCCAAACAAAATTGATAAAAGTCCACATTCCACTGCTAGGCATGATCACAAAATTTTCAAGAAGATTTTTTCACATGGACATTATTTTGTTTAAAAAGGTGATCATTTACCTTAAAAAATGAGGGGTCAACGATGTCTGTAGCTCAAATATCAACAAAGTTATGGGCAAAAAGTCTGTTTTTAAAATTTTTCATTTTTCTGCGGCCATCATTGACATTGCCTTACAATGACTTACTGTACAAAAGAGCCAGTAATGCATCATTTTTCACCACGATGATCCGTTTTACACAAAGGCGATTTTATTTTATGAAATCTAACTATCACTGCATGATGACTTCTGTATCAAGGATAAAGGACCAGTACTTTTTAGACTACGTCTCCAAGTTTCTGGTGTCCAAATTTCAAAATGTTGTATTTTCCTATGGGGATTACACAGTTAAGCCATTTACTGTGGTCGCAACTTTTTGAGCTTTTTGAGTTGAACGTCGCCCTCTATAATAAGCAATATGCACATACCTACCACTGCATACATTTTCAAAATATCGTGCGCACATTCGGGGAATTATTTATCGATAAGCTGTTCAAAAAAGTAGCATAATTTGCTGAAAACTGAATCAATTCCCATCTTTTTCTCTTTTTGGCCACGGATGACCTAGGGGTAAAATTTTGTAAGTCCTGACAACGACTAAGGTTTAAATTTTCCGGCATGAGTAATATTTTTCCGGCAAAAATTCTGTCATACCCTTCCAAATGGAACTTTTTATGACTAAACCCTGTCATACCTGTTGCTGAATGGGGCTATACAATTTTGTCAATATTGCTGTTTCCTCGTTGAATTTTTCATTTCAAAAATACCTAAGGACAATTTTAATGACGTATCCTTCATTTTTAGGCAATTATTATACAAAATTTTTTTTTTTTTTTTTTTTTTAGTGTTTTTGCACTTTCGCCATTCTCATTTTCAATGCTCTTTGGTGGCTTACCTTTTCCAATTGAAAGTTCCATTTGGGAGGGTATGACAGAACTTTTGCCAGAAAAATATTACTCATGCCGGAAAAGTTAAACCTTGGTCAAATGTTGTATTCCTTACAAAATTTTACCCCTAGGTCATCCGTGGCCAAAAAGGGGTTTCCCGTTGTGAAAAAAAGTTACAGAGCCCTGAAGTTCTATTTAAGGTGTAATAATTTTGTAAATTATGATCTGGGTATTTATTAAATTACTACACCATGAGTCCACAATCATCATTGTCACCAAAGATTAGCAATAATAACAACAACTACTACTAGGAAGTTCTACAATAACAACAACACTGAAAAACAACAGCAAAAACAACCTAAAATGTCATTTTACATGATTTTTAGGTGATATCCAACTTCAAGGGTCCATAACCTTTTTCCCCACGGGAAACCCCTTTCTGGCCACGGATGACCTAGGGGTATAATTTTGTAAGGAATCCAATGAGCAAGGTTTAAATTTTTCCACGAAAGTAATATTTTTTCGGTACTGTAGCTGGTTTGTCATACCCTAAAAAGCCAAAAATGACTCAGGGGTCACTCCATGCCAACTTATCAAATCAGGTACACCATCAAAAAATGGATTTCTTTCTTTTTTGGTGTACTGGAATATACTTGTGAGAAATAGAAATCCTGAAAATTTCAGGTCTGTAGTGTTATGGAGGGTTTCCAAAAAATATTCAACTGCCAACTGCCAAATTGCAAATGGTATTACAATACCAGATGGTATCTTTACATTACAATACCAGATGGTATCTTTACATTACAATACCAGATGGTATCTTTACATTACAATACCAGATGTTATCTTTACATTACAATACCAGATGTTATCTTTACATTACAATACCAGATGGTATCTTTACATTACAATACCAAATGGTATCTTTACATTACAATACCAGATGGTATCTTTACATTACAATACCAGATGGTATCTTTACATTACAATACCAGATGGTATCTTTACATTACAATACCAGATGGTATCTTTACATTACAATACCAGATGGTATCTTTACATTACAATACCAGATGGTATCTTTACATTACAATACCAAATGTTATCTTTACATTACAATACCAGATGGTATCTTTACATTACAATACCAGATGTTATCTTTACATTACAATACCAGATGGTATCTTTACATTACAATACCAGATGGTATCTTTACATTACAATACCAGATGGTATCTTTACATTACAATACCAGATGTTATCTTTACATTACAATACCAGATGGTATCTTTACATTACAATACCAAATGTTATCTTTACATTACAATACCAAATGGTATCTTTACATTACAATACCAGATGTTATCTTTACATTACAATACCAGATGGTATCTTTACATTACAATACCAGATGTTATCTTTACATTACAATACCAGATGGTATCTTTACATTACAATACCAGATGGTATCTTTACATTACAATACCAGATGGTATCTTTACATTACAATACCAGATGGTATCTTTACATTACAATACCAGATGGTATCTATACATTACAATACCAGATGGTATCTTTACATTGCAATACCAGATGGTATCTTTACATTGCAATACCAGATGGTATCGTTACATTACAATACCAGATGGTATCTTTACATTACAATACCAAATGTTATCTTTACATTACAATACCAGATGGTATCTTTACATTACAATACCAAATGTTGTCTTTACATTAAAATACCAAATGTTATCTTTACATTACAATACCAAATGTTATCTTTACATTACAATACCAGATGAAATGTATATGGTGTCAGACAAACTTCTAATTCATGTAATATAAATATTACCCAGTGTTAAAATGCAAAATATGAATTTATTACAAAGAGACAGGTCATGACATCAATAAAATTCAGTTCATATTCTTACCATCTAGGATAGATACATGTAATATTTTGTAGTACTCTCAGTTCAAGATAAACTTGATTCAATATGTATACATGATAAATAAAAGAGCACCAAAATTATTCAATTTCTATTGCCAATAACTATAAACAGAAAAAGTTGGCGAAGCATGATGGGAATGCTACAAAATAAATCCACAATATGCCACTTAGAAGCCACACGCCGATGCTTCAAGTATCCCATGATCCCCTGTGGCATTTCAGAGTTTTCACTACGCGGCTGAATACGTCTGGAAAACCCTGTCATTGTGGCGATTCACTATAGTTTGATCAGCTCGTAATAGGCGGGAAATGTTAGGCTTTTACCACTACGCCAAAAAGTAGACCCACGTTAAGAGTGCCATTAGTTGACCTGTCTGGTCTTTATTTTGTGTGTTAAAGAAAGTAGACAAAGTATAGTACTTTTTAAAATTGATAATTTGTGATGCTTCTGGCGAGATGTCACAAGAAAGTTCTCCAAATAAAATATTTTGATATTAATAATCTGCGATGTTATAAGGCCCGCCGATTACGAGCTGATCAAAGTACTACTGAATGCAAAATGATACTTTTCATGCATAAAAAAGTCCAAAAAATTCACTTAAACTTACTCCAGATGTGTTGCCTAATGCTGGATCTAGGTGTAAATCATCATCAAAGTAGCGAAAATGCGATATTTTCCTCTTTGGTCGCAGAAAAATTGCTGAAACATTCGTATGACATCGAATTTTTTCAGGCAAACGGAAGTGGGTTAATATTTTGACCTTACTGACTCATAAAATGTATAGGTACAGAGCATGCTCAGTGTAAGTTATTGTATTAGCCCATTTTCATGTCAGGTTTAAAGGTCAATTTTGAGGAAAATTTGGACTTCTTTTGCATGATGATGTGAACACCATAAATTTATGTCTCCAAAAAAGGAGCTGGTGCTTAATACTTCCGGATTATTTTGGGAAAATTCTTCATCTGAAGCAATTTTACAGACGTTTTTTACATGGAAATGGATATTTTGCTAAAAAAAAAGGAACAAATAGTAAGTAAAAAAAAAGATTTTATGTGTGCGG
This sequence comes from Amphiura filiformis, assembly GCF_039555335.1. Lineage (NCBI taxonomy): Eukaryota > Metazoa > Echinodermata > Ophiuroidea > Amphilepidida > Amphiuridae > Amphiura > Amphiura filiformis. The sequence goes on along the minus strand of NC_092628.1, from coordinate 87,703,271 downwards.
AGAATAAGAAATGTACTAAGTGTGTGTACCGTAACATAGCTATGATACACGGCCCGGTTACTTGGTACTTGGTTGGTTGTCCTCCATAGGATACTGCAGGGGCATTTTAACAGGAGGTGGGTGGTCACAAAAAATTAAGGGGGGTGATGCTTTGTTTAAATGTGGTCTCGGAAGGCAGACGAGAACTAGAAAAGCAATTGAGTATAAATGCATCTTTAGAAATGACCGACGATTGTGTGTTCTCTATCAACAAGTAGGTTTTATTAATAATTAGCGACCTGCCACACATTTGTTAGGTATGTCATCATTCTTTACCGGAGCATGCGTAATCGTCAGCCTCGCTCAGCATAGGCAAATCACGCACCCGTCTCCATTTTTAATAGAAATTCATAGTAAATTTTACGGTGATGTTTTTGAAATTTTTTGGGGGGGAACTATTAGATCGAGTTAGAAACAGGTCAAGTCAAAAGGTTAAATTTCATCATCCGGGAAGAGGTCAGATGATTAGCATGTGATCGAGACAAATTTTGACGACTTTCTAGTGGGTTTGAAAGTGGCGATTCTCTGAGCTTATCTGAATGCAAGATATTATAAAATAACATATAAAATCTTTTTATCTTGCCATCATCAGGAATTCACAGGAAGGAAATCAAGCTGGTAGATGTAGTGGAGCAGTTGGGGTAAGTGCACACAATCTTACAGGGACTGAAGTGACTGTCAGAGATCTGTCAAGGACCAAAAAATCAATAGAAATGATCAGATGTCATATTTTCTGGAAGATGAATGGTATGGGCTCTATTCGCTGTTGTAGTGCATGTTAGAATATGACCATTGCTAGGTCAACTGGATCATGCTTTCTTTGTTAAGAACCACTGATCGAAATGATCACAACACAAAGCCTATGTGGCATATCAAAATTTGGAACAGGTGTATGAGCCCAGGCTTGGAGCAGTAACCAATGGTTACTAATTTGTACTACGACAGCAAATTGGAGTCTGGAGATTCTAAGGCTTCGTAACTTACATTTTTTTGTATATTAGACGGCCACCGGGCGATTTTTACCCAGTGACCCAGTGATTCCACCATTTTGGCTCCTGGTTCAAGTGAAAAATACATCTAGACCAGGCACCACTTAAAACGAGTGTATGGCACCTGGTATTAAAGCTTATAATATTTACCAGTATTTTGACTGGTTTTGTGCTCAGTTGGCATAAAAACATCGCTTGTGAGTGACAAAAAAATCAGATCAATACTTTTTATCATACCCTTTGCATTTCATGCCGTACAGAAGGGTTGGCCTATAATAGAAAACTTCAAGCTTATTTCCACTCAAATTTTGGCAATTTCCAATGTTCTTTCAACAAAATACAGTGCCAACTCTCATCTTTTACCTAATATTTTGCCAACTTTTCTTGTTATGTGCCTTCAGAGGTCATAATATGGTAGTATTTTGCCTTGTTTCAGTTTGTTTACAGATGTAAATTGTCTGATCTAGTCGTCCAAAAACTCATTCCCATAATTTAATATAACATGCATGTACTTCGTATAATTCCACATCAACGAATAATGGATGTTGCATTGAAGATGATGATGCATAGGATGGCATTTTTTAAGCATGTGCCTGATGGCAAATGTGGTGTCCCAGGGGGTTTCCCTGTTTAGTTTACATGAGCAATTATGATTTGGCCAAACAAAAAATGTTTCTAAACTTATAGGTCAACTTGAAAAATACAAACTTATGGTGCATTTTGAACTATTTTTGTGGAGGTAAGCCCCAGGCTTTTCAAAATCCAAAAGAGGTATTGTGTCAAGTAAGTTTCTTGAAACTTCTCTTCAGTTGCTATAAGTAGGCAAGGTGGTTAGACCTCGACCTCAGTATTATACTGATAATACTGTTACCCAACGAAAATACATGCGAACGGGTAGCTATATGTTCAAACACAACAGCGCTTTCGAAACAGGTTTCCTAATTAGAGTCCTGGTAAAGTCAGCAATATTTGCCTCATGTTTGAGGAACATGGTACAGTGAAGAATCTTAAATTCTCCTCGATCTGGTCGCCCCGGACAGCAAGAAGTCAGCAAACGTCTCGCAGGTCTGGAGGGTTATTCAACTAAACCCAAGAGTGAGTGCTAGGAGAAACCTGTTGCCTTTACCAAAGTACAGCTTCAATCACATCACAAGGCGAGACCTGCAGCTGTATCCATACCAAATACAAAAACGGCATGCCCTTCAACTAGGAGATCAACATGATCAACAACGAAGGCTTAGATATTCCTGTTGGTTTGTACAGCAACCGCAGAGGATGCTCCAGGAAATCTGCATAATAGACAAGGCTAATTTCTATGAACAGCTCCGTATGCAGCACGAATGTCAGAATGTACTCGGATCAAATAAATCCTCCCCGCAAGTTTCGCAACTGCATCTTCGACAGACCAAATGATCATCGGAAAGTGATGGTTTTTTGCAACAACACCTTAATTGGCCCTTTGTTTGTTGATGGTAACTTGAATGGAGAGCGGTACTTGGACATCATTAAGCAACATGTTGCGCCAGAGTTGAAACGCAGCTTTGGTCTTCAAAGTAATGGAGCAATCCACATGTACAGTGCTTGGTATTTCCAGGATGGAGCAACACGTCTATGAGCGAGGACCGCCAGCTAATCTCCAAGATCTTTGCAACCGTATTACTGCTGCATTCGCAAGTATCTGGCGCACAAGGATGGTACGCAATGCAATTGATGCAATGAGGACCAGGGCTGAAACCTGTATTCATCAAGGAAGCAACCACTAGGGCAGAGCAGCACAGTAAACTCACTTCAGAAGAACCAAAGACAAACCAAATGTTCAGCCCTTTTCAGGGCTACCTTGTATCCCAAAAAGAGAAATGAAAAGCAAGAAACAATAAAGTAAGAAACATAATATGATTGAAATATTTTTTTCAGTTTATTAAAGCTAATGGTTAAAGGTTTTGTTACATACCAACTTTTCTGAAATGGAGAAAAAGAGGGCGCAATGAGGGTTCTGTTTTTTTATTTATTGTTTTTTTAGGGGGGTCGCCCTATAGCTACCGTACTTACAGTTTCTTACTATTAAATGACTAAAATTAGACAAATATGGCTCCAGCCATCACACTCACCATGCTCTCCTTAAATTTAGCAACTACACTCTTACCTACTCACTTTTCTTGATTGCATTTCTTGTGATTTTCACAGGCCATATTTGACTAGCAATGAAACCACGATACGGGCTAGAGGTGTACGACTGTTGGCTGATGTACTACATCAGATACCAAGAGATCTACTGAATGAAAATGAAGGTAAGATGGGGTGTGTGTATACATGTAAAAACCATTAATCAAGGGCACTATGCCATGTTGGCTTTGGGGACTATATTTTCCATTTGTCATACCAAATGCAAGTTTTACAGCAAATTTTTATATGTCAGAGCCCTGGTGATAGCATATTAGAGTATTTGAAATTGTTGATAGAAAAATAAAATTATTTCTAGAAGTACTGTATTCTTTGCTAGGTAACCTGTCTATGTTATAAATACTACTATTAATAATTACAATTGACCTACCTTGTTTGATTTTTTATGTCTGTATTCTTGTGCTTTTAATGCTGCAGTAACTCTTTTGTCAGCCTTCTTCTGTGATCGACTTCAAGACCATCACTCTATCACAGCACATACTCTGTTTGGTTTGTTGGCAGTGGTAAGTTTCCTTATTAATTAACACTAAGTATTCCATAAAACATAAAAAAAAAAAAAAAAAAAAAACAACTTAAAAGTGGAGCTAGTGAAATGAAATGAAATTGAGATATAAAAGAATGAGAAAAAAATGAGCATGATAAAACCAAAACTAAATTTTAAAAGTGCAATAAAATGAAATTAAGATATAAAAGAATGAGATAAATGAGCATGATAAAATTATTCCTAAAACGTTTTTTGCAGTTAACAGTATTTTCTAAATGTGACACTATCTGGTCCGTGGGGTCAAAGGCGGCAAATTGAAATTGAGATAAAGGCAAATATTATAGTAAAATAAAACAATAAAATACATAAGAAAATAGACACCACAAGACTTCAGAATTGTAGAATCAAGTAATATGCTACATGTAGACCTTTGGTATTTTAGTATTATGATCTATAGGCTAATGTTAATTTGTTTTAAAAAGGTAAAAGTTATAGCAACTGAATATTAAAAAAAATGTCTCCTTTGGCCCAAAGGAACAGATCATGTCACAAACTGTGTTATCATTAGGCCTGATATTTTCCCAATTTAAATCAAGTTTCCTGATTTTTTTTAGGAAATTGTAAAAAGTTTTTGGTTTTGGAGTGTCCCTGGACCTAGAACTTAATGCTAGGATCATTCATGGTTCAAAAGCCATGAAAACTTACCTCTGATAGAGCTCAAATCCAGGAGCTTAACCCCGACCGTGAGTGGTAAGACTCCGATCGCTACGCTCCCTCCGTTCTCCAAATAACAGATATTTTTTCAAAGACACACTCCGGCCTGGTTATCATGTCACAAACTGTGTTTGGCAAAAAAACTGGTTGTGTTACAGACCACATTATAAGACGAAAGTCGGTGTTATATTCTTAATCTTCTTGCTATGTTAAATTGATTTGAATAATGTCAAATGACCATATCATTTTGTAGAGTGGCTTTGCTAACCTGGCTGCTGGGAATGCAGTAAAAATTATCCAGGGGATCTTTAAGGAAGTCCAGGTCCAGACTCTTACACAGGTAGATAGGAGATCAGTGTATAATATCATCAACAACTTCCTGAGCTCAAGACTAGCAGGTATGTATTAAAACACAAGATTTTATACTATGTTGTGAAGCTTAGTGAAAATCTTCAAGAAAGAAGACTTCTATAATTATGTTTTGACAAACCATTGGTGAATAGGGATGAGAGCAGTTAAGGCGGGTCAGATAGGAGCATGACCTAGTGGTATTTGCACTTAAATATTGAGACAAATAAAGCCGACACACAAGAGCAATGATATGGGTAATTTAATGGATATCCCAAGGCTAGATGTGAGGGATGTCATTGCTGCTCATGTGCGGGATGTCATTGCCGCTCATGTGCATGATTTAAAGGGGAAAATGACCAACACTTTCGTTTTGATATTATTGGTCTTAACTCAAAAACTGCAAGACCTAAAGTCAGTCTACTCTGAAGTACAAAGTACCGACGCGGACGCACACATTGTGCCGACTTTGAAGCCACGCATACCTACAGCAGAAACGCAGCACTACGCACTGTTAACGCGCTGTATGCGCGCGTGTTATCACTTTGTACTTCAGAGTGGACAAACGGTATATGGAAAGATAAATATGATTATGTGAACAACCAGAAGTCGTCCAGTGTCAAAGTTTATGTATACAGGTCAAGTTGTAAATTGCTCCGATTTGACTGAAATTTGGTGGAAATAAATGTGGCGTTGAAGAGAACATGCTTTCTTTTTGTACCCAATTAGGATTTTTTGTAATATTGTCAAAGATGTTGCTAGAAATAAATATGGCCAACAAATAGTTGTAAAGCATAGAAAATAGAGGATTTTTCAATAAATTGTTTTTTCATGAATCGTATATTGTATTCAATTCTGTTTCAGAGTTACAAAATCTTGGTTCTGAATTTGTCTATGGCTACATGCAAGTAATGGACGGAGAAAAAGACCCAAGGAACTTGGTGCTTGCATTTCAGCTGGTTCAACTTGTGATACGTGATTTCCCATTTGGTAAGTGCTGAAGCTGTGTGTTAGTGTTTTTATTTGATGATTTTAGACTTATTTGATGCATACTAACCCGATGTCTCCCTCTGTTGATACTTAATCCTCCTTGGGGTTTGATTCACTAAACTGTTACTACCAATAGGACATAACCCACAGCTCTAATGTGATTTCTTCTTTCCTTCCCCAATGCAGCTATTTTTGCTGAGGAGTTATTTGAGGTAACAGCCTGCTACTTCCCTATTGACTTCAGACCTGCCCCTAATGACCCACATGGAATCACACAAGAACAATTGATACTAGCACTCAGGGCTTGCTTAGCAGCTACACCAAAATTTGCACAGGTAAGGTACATATCAGCAAGCATATGCAAAATATTATAAAACAAGGATAATTTTAAACTGTACAAACTGCAATGACAGGAGAAAATAGCATCAAAATGTGATCATTATCTGTTGGATGATTTTTAATCCAAGCAACATCTATAAATAATCAGATTTATTCAAACTGACCCAAGACTTTGTTAACACTCTTGAAATAAAGCAAGATAATGATATTTAGGGCAGGTTTTGCACTTCAGCTAGGATTAGAATTAGGGCTCAGGTTATGGTTACGATAACAATATTTTTTATTGAGATGAGAACTACTGGGGTTAGCATCAGAATGAAGGTGGTGATCATTGTTGAAAAGTTGCTCAAAAATTGAATATCAATTTAACTTCCTTCTCTGTTATGATTTGCAATCTCTGCCATTTTAGAACCTGACCATATCATGTATCCACTTTTTTTTTCAAAATCTTGTCCACTTTATAGTATTGTTTACCAATGTTGATGGAGAAACTATCATCTGAGCTAACTAGTGCTAAATTGGACACATACCAAACTCTAATAGCATGTGCACCTGTATATGGAACCAAACACATTAAGGAGTATATGGAAGCTATTTGGTCATATTGCAGGAAAGAGGTAGGTATTAGGAAATCTCAGGATAAGTATGTGATAAATGTGGCAAGCAGTCATTTTGATGACATAGAAATAAAGTACAGAGATATTTCCTATTTGACTTGTTTGATCGGTTAGCTCGATTCATTCATTGTACAGTTTACATGAAGAATACAAATAAAAGTCCTTAGATGATGAAGAAGATAAAAGAAAATTTGAATTTACAAGAAGAGCCTTGTGTAACCCACATACACCCTTCCATATCATAGCAAATAACTAGCTTGAAAAACATCTCTCTCTAATTGGACAGATCTGAAAGGATATATCCACAAGAAGCTCTCATTATGCTTAATCTGTTGGTCACCAAGATAATTGATAAAAATTAATTAGAAAACTTATTGGAAATGATTCAAAAATGAACAAAAAAACTACAGAAAAAAATTTGAAAATCCTTCTGTGAAAGACTAAGCAGAAATCAGGTGGAAACTGAATTTGCTTTCTGATTGTTATTGAAAATTTTCAGTTTGCTTGATTTGCTTCTTTGTTTCTGCCAATTTGTCTGGAATTTAATCAACCTTTGACCTATGGATTATGTGCGACGAAACTTTTTGCAGGTGTTTATTGGTGTCAGTGATGAGTTGGAACAAGCTGCTTTAGATACTCTAAGATGTGTTATAGTTACCATGACAACAGATGTAACCTGTAAACATGAACTAACAAACTTTCTGGACAATGTTTTCAAAGGTAAGTGTATTTCTCAAGAATTTTGAATGAAAGAGTAACAAAAACTAATTTCAAAAAGTTCTATTTCAAATACATACAGGGTGTCCCAGAATGATTTGTACCGTGTTTGCAAAAATAACTAAAAATAGAAGGCGGGCAGTGTATCTATTTTTGATACCAGCATTATAATGTTGGATATGTCTCCTACCTATTCTGTTAATTTCAGCACGCTACCTTTATTTGTTTTGGCGTGGCATGCAATAATGTAAAATCGATGAAAAACGACTCGCATACCTTTGAAAAATGGCACGATACGATGAAATGAAGAGCGTGGGATGTTTGGCACAGCGTTTCGACGACAACTACTGTTGGGGTTGCGCCTTAAAGCTTGCCGGACAGCTGCAATGTTCGCTCTAGTTCTTACAGTCTTACGAGCACCTGAAGCTTCACTCTGCCGATTCCTGACAGTTCCGTGCTCGTCAAACTTCTTTACGTTATACACTATCGTCTAATGAATCTTCTTTGCGTCTCAACATAGCTGCCGGTTTGCCAGTAAGTTTTGAAAGAAATCCACGCTGCTGTACAGTAAATTGAGGAGCCGACTTTTCTGTACCACAACCAATTCGATCTCTGCAAGCATTTCAAATGACATGGACCTCACACCACAATAACTATATTTAAAACTACCGCCAAAGAGAGAATTGGATTAGGCCACAAATCCTTAATTCCATATAATGATTGCTTCAATAACGTCATAAATAATAGATAGATATCGGCTATTTAGTGGAAATATGAACAGGGCACAACTAAAATACCTGCATAACTTTTTCCAAATAACTTTGTGCTGAGCGGTTAGTAATGTTACAGATTTTCAAAATAGGTTATGCGTTGTCAAAACTTAGAATTCATCATTTTACGCAATCTTCTATAACTTCTACTAGAAACGTCAAATTTTTAAAACTAAAAATCTGAGAAAGCTAACTATATGTAGAACTTAAAATGCAAAACAATATAACCATTCAACATGCCCTTCATACCTAAAAAATTCCATCTTTCCCGGTACAGATCATTCTGGGACACCCTGTACAAGTAGCTTTTGAAAGTTCTAAACATATTTTGCAGTGAAAAACTAAGTCATGTAACTCGTTATTAATGTCAAATAAATAGCCTTTGCTTTAAAACATCAATAGTTTCTATTAGCAGCACTTTGATCTTATCATTTGAATTAATTTGGTTTTATAAAACAGAATGTGAGAAACATGTCAATGAGCCTGGTTTGCGTCTGATTCATCCGAGTAGTCGATTATTACAAGCCATGTCCAGTGCCTCAGAAACAGTGTGTGATAAGGTCATGGGGTTTGTGCTACCATTGCTTACACAACAGTTCCATAAACAAACACAAGTAAGTTGATATGAGTGTATAAGATGAAGGCACAGAACTATTGTGATTGTTCAGAGACAGGGAATAATCTGGTCATTTGTTTCCTGGTTGGAGGGGGAAAGCAGAATCCCAACAGGGCTGATGTGACATAAATATTTATTCTTTCCACCTTGACTTTGCCAGAAAATATTTCCAAGTAAGACTGTTGTAAGCTACGTTCAGTGCTTCAAAGACTGCATGATAAGATTTAGTTTATGTTTCCATTGCTGACAGGAATGTCCCAGAAAATATATATAAAATAATATTTGGCTCTTTACAGGTGAGTTACCATTTTAAAATGTGAATCCAGGTGGTTCTCCACAAATGCCCTGGAACTCAGGTGGGTGGTGGTTGGGGGGGGTGGTGTCAGGGCAGGGATTACTACTGACATGTGCATTTGAAGCACTTTGTGCAGATGGTGAGTGTCAAGAGTGTACACCCAATGGTAAAATAACTTTTGTGCTGATGAAATCATTGGATGAGTAAAAGACTTTCGCAATCATATTTGTCTGCAATGAGAAAATGACATTTTTAGGATGAAATTGTGTTTGGTTGTACCTTTATCAAACTTTCAGACCAGTCAGAGACGGATTGTAGTAGACATCATGTGTGGTTTCCTTGGTATCTGTGCCATCACTCTAACAAGCTCTGGTTCACCAAGGACATCAATCCAGCAACACAAAGATGCCATATTGAAGATATTACTCTCAGTTTTAGGCGAATCCAATCCTCAGATACATCAGTCGGCATTGGGAGCGTTGTCTCATCTTGTTTCACTACCAGAGTTACTGAACGAGGAGGAGCTGAATTTGGTATCAGAGCATCTCATCAAGATAAGTACTACAGAGGCAGATGAAAATACTAGGTATGTGTTGATGATTTCCCATTTGAGTGTTTCATATACATGCAGATCAAATGTGAGGATATTAGCACTCCAAACAATAATGCCAGTGGTACTCAAAATGGTTAATGAGTTTTGACAATAACAAAAGAAGATATAAGAATATAACCCATTTCGACAGCATTTTTATAGCAGTCTGTGGAATTACTGTAAGAATTTTATTCAGTTTAATACAACTTGAATATCCAGCTTCTAAATTGCATTGACTTTGCAATAATTGTTGTCTGTAGAAAAGCATGTAGTGGAGCATTGCATTCCCTTGCTGAGAAACAACCAAATCTTGTCAAAGATAAAGTACTACCAGCATTATGGAAGGAATTGAACACAGGTATGTAGGCCTTATAGCTTAGGCTATGCCCTTTACATGAGTTCTTCACATTCTGTGGCTGATGTAGCATTTGTACTTGTAATTTAAAAAGTGGGTCTTGATTGGCTACTGAAATTGTGTTTTGAAATATTTAGCACCTCATTTTCTGTACAAGCTCCATAGAATCTAATAACCTTGTACTTTTCATTTTTAGATTCATACAATGCATAAAAATATAAATATTAAATATTATACATGTAGTATCAAAAATTATGAGTGAATGAGTTACAGAAAATGCAGAGAAAGCCTGTAGTCCTGTGACCTCTGTGATGACATCAATTTAACATGTCAGAAGAAACATGGGCCTGATGACCAGTATCAATTATATCTACAGTCAATAACCTTGCAACAATTATAAACATAAATGAAACTAATAAATGAATGATAAGTACTAACAGAAATACAATTAGTATGTCATGATTGTAACAAGTTATGGATTTTATAAGTTTGAAAGAACTTAGCCAAGAACTTTAGTGCATGTATAAGTGCACTTATTTAGGAAACGTTGAAACCCCATGAGATGAAATAAAGTATGACATAAATTACTGTCTCCATATTTGCTTTTACCCTGATGAAAGAGATGCTGCCATTTCCCGGTTGGAGAGCTGCATTGCTGATGTTAAGCGTTGGTTGCTACTGAACAAGCTTCAGCTCAATGATAGCAAGACGGAGGTAGTACACATCACCTCTCCTTTTACACTCACTGACCCCATTAGTGCTATCTCTATCGGACAAAGTGATATTTTACCATCTAATCAGGTCCGGAACCTAGGGGTCACATTTGATCATCACCTCTCCTTGAAAGCACATGTGAACAAACTGTGCCAGGCCGCTTCTCTTGCCATTCGCTCTATTGGACAAATCCATAAGTATCTCGACCAAGAGTCAACAGAGAAACTTGTCCATGCATATGTTACATCTCGACTCGACTACTGTAACTGCCTCCTGTATGGCCTACCTGATAAGCTCATTTCCAAATTGCAGAGACTTCAAAATTCGGCCGCGAGACTTGTTACAGGCGCAAAGAATCGTGATCACATCAGTCAAGTCATAAGAGACCTTCATTGGCTCCCTATCAAGAAACGCATCATCTTCAAACTTCTTCTGATCATATACAAGGCTCTCAACAACGCTGCTCCAAACTACATAACCGAACTGCTCAAACCATACCATCCTATTTCTAGCCTTCGTTCCGCTTCTCGCGAGCTTCTCGTCGTCCCAAAAAGCAGGACTAAATCATTCGGCGACAGGGCTTTTTCCATCGCGGGCCCCAACCTGTGGAACAGTCTACCAATGGACATTCGCAAAGCAAGATCTGTTGAGCAGTTCAAGTCATTGCTAAAAACATACCTGTTTAATTTGGATATCTAATTCGTTCTTATATATGTGTTTCATATTTTTATTGCTTGCATATTATTATGTTGTTTCTGGTGCTATAATTGTATACATATTCATAATGATATGATCGTTCTGTATTTCACGAGGGTATTTTCTTTGCTTGACGCCTCGTTTTCCGCATCTTTCATCCTCGTGCAATATTGTTTGATCTTTTGGATCTGTTCAAACTGTCTTATATTTATTATGTTATATTTTTATGCTATATGTATTACTTATCAATATGCCTGTGTATTAGCTTTTTGTAGTGGTTTGAGCTATATTGGTGTTGTTCTGTCTTTTGTGTTATTTGTCCTGCCTTGAACGGGTGCAACATCGGTTTTCTCTTCCCACGGCAAATAGTGTTGTTTTTTAAATGCATTTCTGTTTGGCTTTATTTAATTGATTGCATCATTAATTGTTTAATTTTTGCTTCAACCACTTGGCGTGTTTTTCTAGTGTCTCCGGGTTCTCGCGGCCTGCGGCGTGCGGGCTTTTTGCCTCTCCCCCGTTGAACACTGCGAAAGCACGTCTGGTGGTGGTTATGATTTCGTTGTTCTCTGAATTAGCATTTATGCTGTGTTGTAATAATCTTGCTTGATTTTATCTTGTTTTGCTCTATTGGGCTTTTTAAATTTGTAGTATATCTTGTAGTTAAGGTTTTTTCTGTAAAGCGCATTGAGAAACTGTTTGTTTGTAACGCGCTCTATAAGTGTATATTATTATTATTTTGCTTTCTAAACCACAGGTCCTCATCTAAATTCCTTTAGGTGCCACTTTGAAATGTAGAGAATTCTAAAATACTACTATATACATGAGAGGGGAGGGGATTGACTAATGGTTGAAGTTCATAGGCTCACCTTGAAGCTCCTGGATTTCAGCCTTTTTATAATGGTTTAGGAGGATGGCTCTCTTGGACATGATTTCTTGTTTAATCAAGATACAAAAACATGTTTCCCCCTGCTAGCCGCAGTGCACCATTTGGAATGCGACTCCGCACCACAAATGGCATGCGCACCGCCAGTTATAGATCCCTGGTCTAAACCAGGTTTAATTTTAATTGCAAGTATGGATTTTGGGAGAGAGTTACAGTAGGGTGTCAAAAGTATCTATCTGTACAGGGTTAACAAAATATTGATTCTATTTATAGATACTGAGCCAATGGAAGTAGATGACAAAGGAGATGCTATGACATCGCATCTAGTATCTCACTCAGATCTCCTTGGTGATGTGGCTACCATGGCAACGGGTGATCCTACATTAGTTATCCACATATCATCAGAGGTGCTACAACATTTATCCAAACTAAGTAAAGGTAAGCTGTTTGTCTAATATTTCAGAAGTTTGATATGAATGGAGTGATTTCTTGATTAATGGTGACATAAAATGTGTAAGATTTGACCCAGTTTTAATCAACTTCATTCACCATCATCTAGGAAAATAAAACCTTGGTAGATATTTTTTACCATGTTGAGATTGTAGATACAATGTCAGCTGCTGATTTTTAAAAAAATGGACACATTTCCTGTATGCATTGAAAATGTGTCATGTTGCAATACATTCAGTTGATCCACTGTGGTAGCCTCTGAGAGTGTAGCCACATTCGACCAATCCATTGGTATCAATGGACCGACCGTTAGTCTGTACTGATATTTCTTTATGTTATATGTTGTAAATAACAATGGATTCAATCAATTTTCTAGAGATAGTTCTAATGTGTTGTTATATACCGACAGGTTCACTAGGTAATCACTCTGAGGCATTAGCGACAGGGCAATGTCTGCTGAGGATAGTTCAGAAGAACAGCAACACCAAGACATGTTTACAGTACTTTCACAATACTCTCCTGCCATCCTTGCTTAGAATACCTATCTCTGTTGCTATGGAGATCAGTGATGCCTCAAATGGGTTACTCTGCCAAGAAGATGTTCTCAGATGTATTGCCAGTGTTATAAGAAATTTAGCCCAAACCTTAAATTCCAGGTATGTATTGCATAATGTAACATAGTGACTGTCATAATTTCTCAGTTTTGTCAAAGAAATGTGAGATGCTTGTGTAAAGTAACTGAGAGTGTCCTAACTAAGACTGGGATTTGCAGGTAATTTTGTGCCTGGGTACCCTATGCAATTTACAGGTGGGTATGGCCAAGAATCAAGAGAAGTGCCAAATTTTCACCTTTAAATTTTTATAAAATGGTCTTCAAACAGTTGTGTGTGAATAGGAATGATATAGTGCAAATAAATACCTGCAAAATAATTAATGCAAACCTTGCAATTGGATTTTGTGGCTGGGGATCAAGTTTATCAACTCATTGGTGCCATTGAACTTTTCAGGTAAACTGGGTCAGACAAGGCTTTTGAACATATGAAATAATGACCTTCAGGTACCCCGCACAAGACATTCAGATCAGGTACTTTAGGGACAGACGGGTACCTGAGATGGAGCCCGCCCGAATATCCCAGACTTAGTTGTAACAAAACAGACCCAAGGAATGTGTTTGTATTTTATACATGTTAATTTAGGTCAATTTATGATTTCTTTCATTTGTTTGTAAAAAGAAAAACCTATATTTGATAATGGACTGAATATTGTTCAAAAATATTGTATGTTGTGTGTAATAGGTATGCACAGAATCTGTATTACCATTCTTGTGCAAAACCGTGTTAGTTAAAATAAGAAATAAAATGTTAATGAAGAGTTTTCTTGTCGTTTTCTTGTCACTAACATTAGAATTAGAAATGGACTAACCTTATCTAGATAATGTTGTTTCTTTATCAGTTATGATGTATCTAGTCTTCTCCAGCAATTCCAGGTGCCAGGAAAACTAGAATGTTTAAAGGTAATAGTACTTTAGTCCTCCACAGCAGCATCCATACGACATGACAAATATTGGATTTCATTTCAAAAATGATTCTAAGTTGTTTTCAAATTTATATCATAGAATGAGGAAACAATTAAACTGGGAGATACTTATGAGATGAGATAAGTTATGAGAAGTGTTTGTAAGACATCTCTCCACGTATATAAATCCAGGATTTGAAATGGGGACCTTCAGATCACTGAACTGATGCTCTACCAACTGAGTTAATGATTTAGATGGAGAAGAGCAGTGATGTTGTTATCTGTAGGCCTTTATTTCCATACCTTTTAACTTTATTTCTCCATTATGAGATAAGGATTCAATCTTACTATAATTCAGCTAGGGCCAAACAAAAAAAATTGATTTGTCTCATGTCCCATGTGAATTGAAAATATAATGTGGAATGCATTTTTTATTTTGTTTTTTGTAATTTAACAATGTCAATTTAAGGTATTGTATTATATAACAAAAACAATTGGATTTCCCCTGGATTAGCATTTGTCCCTTGCGGACCAACCTGGGTAAATAAACAAACAAATTAAATAGTGTTGTCATACAGCACACCCCCATGTAGGTTATAGTAGGGCCTACAGTATAGTATTGAAATGGCATTTCACCCTACACTACTCCAATTTCATGGGTTTGAAGTATTCATGTTGCATTTAAGCTGTATATAATATATTTTTGAAGTTGCCGATTGGATCCAAAGCAAATTTGAAACTGAACATTAATATTATAGCAGATTTCATTAAAATGAAAACAAAATTCAACTTCTGCAATTTTTCATGAGCAAACGTGCAGCATAAATCTAATGCTTGCGGGGGACATGAGACGAATCTTCTTTTTTTTTTTGGGCCTAGTGTTGTGTGTTTGTATGTATGTCCATAAAAGGCCTCTCAATTTTGATCCAAATACTTATTCATACTGAAAATTGTGTTCATGACTTTTGGTGGGTTTTGATGTGATGCAATATTGCATCAATAATTCCATGATTTATGAAATGATAAATAAAAAGGATTTGATGATTTGATTCAACAGGTGTCGTCTCCTTGGCCTCATACCCAGCTTGTGATGCTATTATCATCCATCATCTGCTCTCTACCAAGAGATGCTGTCATTCCCAATTGGGAAAACCATGTCAAAGACTTGTTACTGCTAGCTACTCAACACACACATGGAATCACACATGAAGAGGCGGCAAAGTGCTTAGCAGGGTTGCTGAATAAATATAATACAGGTGAGATTGTAACCTGTCATATCTCTGATTAAGAAGTAAATGTATTTATCAATTTGTTTTGCTTTTGTTATTTATTGTCTATTTTACTGTTTTCCATATCGGTATGCAAACTGTACACTAACGGAAAGAAAATATTTCTTGTCACTTCAGCAATCATTTTCTTTTTTATTGATTTCAGGGTCTGAACTTGACAATGTGATAGAGCATGTGAAGCAGGAATTAACTCAATGTGGCAACACTGGCGATGAACAGTCTAAACATAAAGCATTATCAACATGGATTTGGGTAAGATTTTGATACCTTTGTAAGTCAGAAAAACATTGCAGTTGATGGAAATCTAATATCAACTTTAAAAATTTATTTTAAAAGGCAATACCACATGGACATTCTAACAGCATAGTTCCATTTCAATCTGAAAAACTTTTATAATCGATTGTAATCTATTGATACACTCACATAATGGATCAACAAATCAGAATTTAAAAGACCAAGAAATTAGGTATTTATATTGAGCTTTATGCAGTGTTTTCAGTACATATTACATATACCAAAAGAGTGCCAAACAATTATCCATTTTCCTTCTTTGGTGGATGTATTAATATTGGATGCATTTTCTGACTTTGTTGATAGCAATTTTGGTTGAATGAGTTTAGTGAATGTTTAGTCTTTCAAAGTCATAAATCAATGTCATATTAGAAATCACTGCTATCTTTTTAAGGTTAAAGTTAGGATGTGCAAAATTTTGTTTTATGATCAGCAAATCTCACGATATAATTTTTTTTTTTTAACATGCAGGTGACCAAAGCCCTGCTACTTCGATCTCATCCATCATTCAACATCTTCCTTACACATCTTCTCAACCTCCTTGAAGATGAACAGTTGGGACCATTAGCCGCAAACAGCTTCCGTGTAATGCTCTGTGAATATGAAGACATCTTGAATCTATCAATGCATGCTGATATCAAGCTGATGTACAAGCAGAGGCTGTTTCTTCAAACGTTGCCCAAAATTGTTGAAGGATTTAATAAGACTGATGCTGGTAAGGCAGTAAAAAAATAACACCTATTTGTTCAAAAAGAAACTTTAAGTGTCGAGTAGCCAGGGTTTTTACTGGTTCCCCCACCCCCTAAAAAAATTCAGAAGATAATAGAAAGCAAAGAAATAGTACTTGTTGGTATTCATTTGGGAAATGCAGTTTCCTTTGCCATCTAGAAGATATAATATTAAAAACCAGTCTCATGTGAAGCCCCCTACAATGAATGGATAATTAATGAAGTTAATGTAAAAATCAAGTAAAATTGGAATGACATTTCGCAAACTCCCCATCATTTTATCATCTTTTAATCACCCACTTGCCAATCATAAATTTATTATTCTATAACTTGAAATATGGTCATCATACATCAAATTTACGCAACTTTCAAGAAAGAAAGAAAGTTTGACTTCCAGCTACATATCTGGGAGTATTTCTGATATATTAAATTGCCACTGCTCAGCCAGCACTGACAAAAACATTTTTTGGTGATTTATATGCATTTTTTCAAATTTTTGGAGTTATTTGACACTTTAATGCAAAGTCACCAAACCTTGATAATGAAATGATGAGTAAGTTTTTGTGTTTGAACAAATTCTTCAGATGGATGTGATGGGTTATTCCACATATGTGACTCGATCAGGTCCATAGGGGCCAAAGGCGGCAAATTTGAAACTGAGATAAAGGTAAAAATATGGAGTAAAAAAATAAGAAAATACATAAGAAAATATACATCAATAACTTCAGAACCAAGTATGCTAGACCTTTGCTATTTTCAGTTAATGATAGCTTATTGTATGTATAATGTTACAATTACAGTAACTCAATTTTCAAAAATGCCTCCTTTGGCCCCCATGGACCAGATTGTGTCACATATTAAGTTGGGCTAAAGTTGAGCTAATTTGAAACAAGAAAAAAGATACATGGCAAGAGAAAGACTTAGTGTTGATATGTCATTTTTTTTTTTCATTTCAGCTAAGAAGAAGCATTACCTGCAAGCCCTATCCCATCTTTTACACTATGTACCCAGACAGGTGCTACTAAGTGAATTACCTCCCCTCATGCCACTCATGGTACAGTCACTTACTCAAGATGACAGCGCCCTCTATCTGTCTACCTTAGAGACGCTACACTCATTAACAGCAGATGCTCCTGATATTGTGTCGCAGCATGTGGATAGTCTGCTGCCCTCTGTACTAAAGCTTACAGGCTATGAACCTAGTATGGTAAGTGTGTATATGAAATTTAGTAATAGTCTTTGAAATATTCAAGTTGTGATTTTGTGGGTTATAATCACTTTTATTCATGGCATCATGGATAAATAAAAGAAAAATAATTTTGCCAGGAAAATGGCATCTTCAATTTATGTCAAATTTCCATTACTTTTGAAAGCCAGAATTATAATTATAATGTAATTTTTACATGGGTTTGGTTGTTTCTCCCCACACACAGAAAGTCCGTATTGCTGCTTTGAAGAGTATAGGAGCAATGACAAGCCTCCCTCATCATGTTGTAAGTACTGAGCATAGTGGTATGAACTAACTATTGACACATATTTTGTTGGTTATTCATTATGAACACTTTCAAAACATGTCAATACTCTTTTAGGCCATGGGAATGAAAGTTTTAGATTTGCATCCACCGCCCGCATGCTTCAAAACCTACTGCATGAAATTTTTATTATGTAAAAAAAATGTATTAGGCAAAAAAAAAAAAAGGTTTGTCTCAAAGCTCACACAAGATTTGTAAATTTGTGAGATTTGGGAAAAAAAGAAATGCGGAAATTTTTTTTATTTCAAATTTTTTTTTTTTTTTAGTTTTTCCGGAAAAATTCGGCAAAAATCAGATTTTTTTTCTCCAAATAGCATGAAAAAAGTCAGGAATAATAATAATTTTAAAAAATCGCATTTCGCATTTGTTTTCAAACCACTCGTGAGCTTTGAGACAAACCATTATTTTTTTTTGGCCTTATTTCCACAAAACAAGGCTCTGAAACAAAAATTTCAAGTTCTGGATTGACAAGCTGCTTGTGAACACTTTATTTGCGCAATAAATGGCACCTAGGGCCTCCCTAGTACTAGATCGTATTTGTATACCGCTATAATAGCTTCAATCTGTGCACTCATGAATGATACCTCCGTTCAATGCATTTACTTTAAAAATGAATAATGAAAAACGGCTGCATGTGATTTGAAAAAATCATGGACGCAAATCTAAAACATTCATTCCCATGGCCTTAGGGTTCTCTCCCAGAGTAATTGTGAAGAAAAAGTTATTTCAGCATAGATTTGAACTAAAATTACATGTGTGTGTGTTTGTGTGCAATGGTTGTGTATTATGTGAGGTGCGTGTGTGTTTGTTTTAGTGTCACATTTGTCCCAAAAGGCATCTGTGGAATGAGAGATACTCAAAAATAGAAATGAGAAAAGATCATCTATATAATACCAATTCCATGTTACCACCTCTTGTGTGCACAGGAAAATATTAAAACACTTATCCAAATGTTAATGGGATATAGGGTAATAATTGAATTAAAACCCTACTGATTTGACTTGAAACTGTCATTTAAGTAAAATAGAGCACCCTAAAATAAACTGCATGTTATTCCATCAAGCATTACAGGCAATTGCAGGTTAACTTAACTTTCCCCACCTGATTTATTTTGCCCTCCATTCTTTTTGGATTTGGTGGGGAGGTCTTAGAGGGACATAGAACCTGTTCGCTCCAGCTATTCACTTGACTTTTTATTTTAAAAATTGTTCCTTTTATGATATTGTATGTGCAATATAATATTTTTGTCAAAATCAAATTTGTATAAAGCAGTACTCATCAAATTAGATGAGGCTGTTGACAGCTACCTTTAATTGATTATATAAAATCATCCCACTGCATTAGGTTGTATAATTTACATAGGCGCCCTGGAAATTACAATTTTTTTTTATCATGCTAAATCTGCAATATCTACTTTTCAGTCCAGCTGAATATCTTTGGTATTATAATTATTTTCTAATTTTGTGTAATCAGGTATTCCCACATAAGAACAGTGTAATACGAGGTCTAGGGTTGAGACTAGATGACAGGAAACGGTTGGTTAGGAAGCAGGCAGTAGCAGCTAGATCAGAATGGTTAGTATACACTATAAAGTATTATCTGTTCCAGATACCATGTCATCTCATTCATTTCCTTGGACCTATGCATGTCCCGTAAAAACTCGATAGTTAGTTAGCATGTGCTTATGATGGAGCGCTTTTGAAAACATGAAATTGTACCATATTCTGGCGCTTTACTAACTGAGCAAATGGGGTTGAGACACAAATTTTCAGGTTTACTTGTTCATATATAACTATGTGTATTGATGATTTGCTCAAAACCTTTTACACTTTTGTGGATGGGGCTCTTCATGTTTGCATGTTTTAAAAGCCCTCGATAGTAAGCACATTATGCTAACTATCGAGTTTTTACGGTATTGTTAAAGGTAATATTACTCTGCTGTAACACTGGGTATTAGCAAATAAATTCAGCATTGGCCCAAGTTACCCAGGACAATATGCATGAGGTGTCAAAGTAGGTGAAATAGTAGAATATTGTGATCAAAGTGGTGAAAATGGCCTATAGGTGAACATTTCCCTTCTTACAGTACCATACCGTGCTCTTCCTTTCACTGATTTTCAGACAGACCCATATGTGACACGATCTGGTCCATGGGGGCCAAAGGCGACAAATATGAAACTGAGATAAAGGTAAAAATATGGAGTAAAACAATAAGAAAATACATAAGAAAATAGATATCAAAAAACTTAATAACTTTAGAACCAAGTATGCTAGACCTTTGGTGTTTTCAGTAAATGATAGCCTATTGTAAGTAAATGTAATAATTAAAGTGACTCAATTTTCAAAATGCCTCCTTTGCCCCCATGGACCAGATCGTATCACATATTACACCACCAAACTAACATACTCTTGTTCATATTGCCTAAACAAAACATACTTAAAGTCTAAAATTTCACATGAGATTTCATCTGCCACCAAAATCTGCATTTTGATGGGGGTGTTTTCAAGTGTGTGTGAATAGGGGAGGGGAGATGAGCTGTCATTTGGGTCACACACCTTTAGTTCACCATGTTCACATCAACAGTATATCAGGTAGCACCAGATTAATGTTCTAAAAATGTTCAATCTCGATTTTCTCCATTTCCATATTTGGTGAAATTGAAGAGAATATGATGATGCACACAGCAATATGCAGCAGTTGAGAACCATATCTCAACAACCTTTCCATGAACTCGCCAGCTGTGTCACATCCTGTCTAAGAGACATGTCTTATTGGAAATTAGTGGAAATTGTTGGTCATTCAATCTGACAGTGTTGAGTGTTAGCAGGAAATTCTCCAAGGATTTGTGGAATTATAGCATCAAGCTTATATAATACCCAGGGATATAATATAACACAGTAAAAGTTAAACTACATCCCTGGATTATGTCATTAATTGCACAAATTGTTGTGACATAAAAAGACAAAATGTATGATCTTTTAATGAATTTGATTCCTTTTTTTTTAAACCTGAGTTTTTGGCACATTTGTAATTTTTACACATGTCTCAACTTAATTGACATCAGCCAAATAAATTGTGTTTGTAGAACATCAGTACAGTTTTGAAGTAATGTTGTGATTACAACATTAAATCCCCCATAGTTAAGGGCCCAAGATAGTAAGTGGGTCGTCTTTAATGTCACCTTTATATTTCGGCTTAAAATGGACAGAAAGTCTTCCTGATTGTTGTTACTTATACTTCATAATTGTTGGTGCAGAATAAAAATTAAATTTAACTGATATCGTGCATGGTGGCTTAATTAGTATCAATAGCAAAAAAGGTAAAAGAATAAGTAGGTTGGTGTGACATAGAGTGTGAACATACAGGATGGCCCAATAAAAGTTGTACAGATAGGCTGTGTAGATTCATATCAACACATGTTTCTTGATTGTTGGAAACCACAAAAATGGTAGATTAATATAAATAGGGCATACCATAATTCGCTCCAATTCATGTTATTTGGTTACAATATACAAAGGGATGCAGTGGCGTAGCGTGGGTCATCTGATTGGGGGACACTGACAATGATTGGGGGCACGGGTCTGATTGGGGAGGGGGCACAAGCCATTTTTGGCAATGTCTTAGCTTCCTGTATTGCATCAGTGTATAACCAATGCATCAGATGCCTTGGCTTTTGCTCATCTGGAACACACATGTGTGAACATATTTTGGTGCAAAAATACCATACCCCCATTTTGTGTGTGAATTTACTTTGGCCTTGAAAACTTTTTTTCTTGAAATCACAGTGATTGTACAATTCATCAAGCCTTTTTACAGCCAAACGCAGAGTAGTACATGTGAAGAAAACACAGAAACCCTTCCAAGTTGTTATAGTTTCTTTGATCTGCGTGTGCACATGTTGCTTAGAGCGTAGGCATCAGAGTAACATAAACACAATCAGGAAGAGGCTGCTTTCAAAGAAAAGTGAAGCGGGTTGCCAAGTAGGCTAATAGATGATAACAGATAATGTTGGAACTGCTTCTGATGTACTCACAGAGTACTGAAAGTGTTCTGATTTTTTTTCTTTAAGAATTTTTATTGGAAAATCAATCTAGGTAAAATGGTAATTTGGTCCTTATTACCTTATTATTTGTATTTCCCATGATTGGTAATAAAAATGATTTGGAATGTAGAATTGTAAACATTTGCTGCATAATTTAGTGCTAGCTGTGGTTAAAATGGTCCATATTTAATGACACTTTTATTGTAAGCTCCTGATTTGGTTGAATTTAGGATCTTTTTGTAAATTCACAAAAGATAAAAACTTACTATACCAACTGATATTTAGAGTACCAATAACACCTCATTCTAGCCAATGTGAATTTTATGCAATAGAAGCAATCTGCTAGGCTGCAACAAACATGATTGAACATAATATTTGATAGTCCATGTACTCAGTACTTGTGACTTGTCAAAAGTGTTTTTCTGGAGATCCTAAGGTCGCCAGTTTGAATCTGGCTGAGTATATCTTGGGTTTATTTGCCCACTATTTTGTCAGATCTGTGCAGCGGCCACTCTGTCGAAGATAAAACTGGTACATCCTAATCAGTAATCGATCTTGATACTTAGTTAAATATAGCACCTCATTCTAAATTCACCAAAAAAAAGATAGTTTGCTTGTCCTCCGCAACTTTTTCAGAATTGGGTTCGGTCGGTCAGGATTATTTAAAAAAAAATTATGGGTCATAGCCAAAACATGACTGTATGCCTTTAATTAGCGTAATAAATAGCCCAAATAGTTGTGAATTGGGATATTTCTCTACTGTATACCACTTCATTCATGTTTTTAAGTTTAGAAGTGTGTAGAAACTAAAAAAAAAACCTTTTCAGGATGTTTTGAATTTTGAAAGAAAAAAATACTTTTTCTGAAATTTCCAAAATTAGAGTCAGTATTCATTTGTATCTAGTGAAACAAAAAAACACCTTTTTTCCCAGATTAAGGTCGGTTGGAAGAGCACAAACAAACAACTTTTTTGGCCTAATCCTAAAGGGCCTTCAAAAATAAAAGGAATTCAAAATACTCTAAAGCATGTGAAGAGATTCATCAGGTTTGTAGATAATTATAATTTGGAGTTTTCATATTACAAAACCAAACTTTTGAACACTGACCTGACAGTTTCGTATGTCTTGGACGACATACTTCCTCAGAGTGATTGGTATCCCATCATCATCTTAGCTGCTGGTAACACAGCTCCATCCCCAGGGGGCGTGGTCTTGAGGAGAGGGTCATACACGTGACTGAGATGATAGGCCCCCTCGTCTCTGTTCATGACGGCAGGACCTCTCTTGCGAATCCATATTGATTCTCTGATGAAGCGAGTACTCGCATCACACTCCTTCTGTAACACTTTTGTATCGTCCCAGTTTATTAAATGATTCTGTTGAATCATGCTAAATTATACTCTAAAGCATGATATTTTCGCAGCATTAAAATTTCTTATTTGGGAGAGAACTTGTGTTTCTGTGACATGAACTCAGTTATTTGCACGTATGAACATTTTGGTAATCAACTGCACTTACAAAATCCACGAAATTTCATGCCCAGAAACATATCATGCTTTACAGTAGTGCCATAATTATAGTGAATAGGTCTTGCAGATCTTGAGGTATGTGTACACTCAAAATAGGGAACACCATTTTGCACTTTTTTGCCTTAATTCAAGAACTTCTGTATTGGAATTTCTTGACAATGCATTCTGGTAGATGCACATGGCAGCTGCTATTTTCCAACTGATTTGTCAAAATACTATCGAAAAAGGACTGGACACTTTAATGCATCCTCAAACTCAAAGAAGTAATAAATGGGCATTGTTGTATTTTATCAGTAAATATTTCCTTTATTTTCCTTCTTTGCAGGTTTCTTTTAGGAACATCTGGAAAGTGAGATAAGACGCTAGTCTGGTTGATATCCTCAGGTTAGACATATTATGAGCAGGTATTGATATATATGGAAAATGAAAAGAGAAAAAACCGGTGGACTTGGTCCACAAAAAATGGTGGACTTGGTCTGAACAATTAATGCTTAGCGGTTATTCAGAGAATACAAGTGTAGAGTAATCAGTGGCGGTCCCATGGGGAAAATGCCCCCATCAGAGATCTTGTCTCCCCCCCCCCCTGAAAATTTACAATTTTAGCTGCAATTTTGTGGAAATTTCAGAATTTATGACCCCCTTGAAATTCACTTTGCCCTCTGCAATTCTCCCCCACCAAAAAAAATACTGGTGCCACCACTGATTGTAATAGACTATAGTTTTCATCACGGTTCTTCAGCGGTCTGCCAATTTGGCGCTGTTTATGGCATATATGAAAGTGGGGCTCTGATTGCCAAATTGAATCACATCATCATCACATCGGCACCTCATTCGCTGGCCAAGCTGTGTAGCAACAGATGACCTAGTTCTTTTTACGCGATAATCAGACAGAGCAGATGGACACCGCTGAAGGAATTTGCTGAATAGTATAGACACACAATTAAAAAAACAAAAACAATTTTGCTCATTAGCATACCAAATTATCTGTCTGGTCATATAAGGATCATAAAAATATAAATTTTGTGTGTGTATGACCTGTGGTTGTGGAGTTATGTGCCAAAAAGTGTCAAAGGTCAATTTTCAAGTTGTGCAGGGGTCAAAAATTAAAGTTGCTCCGATTTTCTTGAAACTTATACCAAATTGTTTGTCTAGCAGTGAGGAAAGGTTACAGGTCTATTGTTCTAATGGCAATTGTCCTGTTAAATCCGTTTATTAGCTCTACTAAAGTAACTATTCATCACATACAGTGGAAACTTTCTTTTAAATGGAAGAGCCCATTGCAGTTTTGCTATTGCAGTGGCCTAGCTAGGAGTTGTGGCGCCCAGGGCTAAGGATACATAATGGTGCCCCCTCCGCAATTCTTGAAACAAATTTGCACAAATATGGCCTAAATACTAATTAATTTTGGTTATAATGAAGTTGAATATTGGTCTTAAATTTATCTTTCAAATGATTTTGTGCAGTGGCGCAGAATCGATGCCACTGCAACCATTCTTTTATGTTTTGTAGTTGTAAGATTAGGTTGAGATATGGTAATTTCTAAGCATTTTCCAAAAACGTTGTGACAGGCCC
Source organism: Amphiura filiformis (assembly GCF_039555335.1). Lineage (NCBI taxonomy): Eukaryota > Metazoa > Echinodermata > Ophiuroidea > Amphilepidida > Amphiuridae > Amphiura > Amphiura filiformis. The sequence goes on along the minus strand of NC_092628.1, from coordinate 87,677,984 downwards.
ATTGCATTCTGCAACAAATACCTATACCAATTTGGACTTGGCCCTTGTGTCCTAATTCAATAGGATTTGTGACTTCTGTACCACTGGTATAAGGTCTGTGTATGTAACAAACGGTGAACCATGCCAAAAGGGCTGTAATAATAGGGCAATAGAGCGCCATTGTAGTAAATCCTGCTGGAGATCACCTTTTTGTATTGTTTAGAAACGAACAGCTCCACCCACATGGCCTTCGGCAATAGAAACAAATTAGTTTGATCTTTCGATCAACCATCGATGCATGGTCGATCCTTTTTATTTATGAAATCAATTAATTTACTGTTGTTAATTGTGGTAAAATAGTAATTTGTGCCTGTAGTGATATTGACCAATATAAATTTAGAGTTAATTGATTAGTTGATAGTTCATTAATAACAAGCATCGAAACAGCATCGATGGTGGATCCAAAGATCGAACTAATTTGTTTCTGGTGCCTTATGCGGGCCTTCCATGGCCACGGTGAGCATACTCATTACCTATTCAACTTCACTTTTTTATATGCGCATGTCAAGCTTGGTAGTCACGTCACAGTTTTGCTATTGGAATGTCGCCTTTCATAATTTAGTACTCTCAGGTTAGGCTTAAGTTATAAACAGACATTGGAGTGATACCTGGGTCAGTATGAAGATACAAACCAGTAGTGAGTTAATGTTTTAACATAATGAGATATATGTATTTTTTTCTTTAATGCCAGCATGTTTTTGTGTAACTCAGAGCCCAATGTGCTTAATGAATGCATGACAAATGAAAGGCATTACTTGAAGTGGATGTCAGCAAAGGAGTAGTGGCAGATATTAAGGACCATGCAGACTTTTTAGTGGATGTAGAATATTCGATTTCAATGTAACATGTCTACGTTATTTAATCTATTCCCATTCTATTTCCAGTAATATTTAAGTTATAACGAATGTTTGATGACGTAAAATCGATAATATATTTCTACCAGATATTATATGTAACATATTATTAATTTTATATTCATTATAAACATTCGTTAGAACTTAGAATAGATTAAGTAATGTAGATATGTTATATCAAATATTCTACATCGAATACTCGGAGTCTGTAGTGGCCTTTAAGACTGGCATATGATGGCTGAATAAGTCGATATTTTCTTGTGTGCGTGCAAAAACACCTGTATATCATGTCTTTCACTCCCAACACTTATTTTTTACATGAAACTGGTGATAAACAGTGTTTTTATTGAATTCTGAAACGCATTACTTTGAATTTTTGTCGCCAAAAAATTAATGTTTGAGGTGCAGAATGTTTCATATTTGGAAGAAACAAGTGTACAAAGTTTGGTGCAAAGCCTTTAGTTTAACATAGCATTATGTGCTCAATTGTAAATGGTGTTTTCTTTGATCAATGACCAATTATTGGTCAACCGTCTCTTTTTATGATTGTTGATCACTATCAGCCGATCAGCATGATTTTTAATCAGCCAATTAGCATGATTATTTATCACTTATGCGTATATGCTTGATGCACACTGCACAGCACATAACTTTGAACTATTAGGAAATTGGGTTTAATGAAAAGAAAATACATTAACTTCACTTCTGGGAAAGCGGTGAAAGTCAAAATTCTTTCAAAAAGAGGTATTTATACAAATTTCTTTTATGAAATGCCTTGCTTTCCCAGGCACTAAAACCCTGCGCTGCGCCTATATTACAGTGCCACTTTTTGCATCCAATTTTGCGCAAAATTTGTCGATCCTTCTCCCCAAAAGTCACTGCCCCCTCGATGTAAATTTTCTGGTGCTGCCACTGCCAGAGCCAAAACATGTCTGTGTTGAATTTAATATCCCCTTCGGACACAAAGGAAGATGGCTCGATCAAAAAAATATTTTTTATGCTTATTATAACTATTTTGGATAGTAATTTGTGAAAAACTATAAAAAAAATAATTACCTCATCAATTATGCAAATTAGGGCATATGTACAATTGTACACATTGTGACTAAGTGACGACGTTTACAATGATTTTTTGGATACAATTGTACACATTATGACTAAGTAATGGCAGTAAATCTTGGTAACATGTGTGAAGCAACAAACTTTAACCCTTTGTTTCTTTTTTCTGTTGTCTTCATACGTCCGTATCTGTAGGCTTTTAACTGTCATTAATTTGGTATAAAATGCTAATAAACAGTTCTAGTCTTTGGAGAGACCGAGAAAGACATCACACTTAATAAACTTGATTTCTGAGACTAATTTTGTTACTCCACTCTACACGATCCCATCACCGACCAGTTACTCCTAACTATCTCTGTAATACTAGTAATAGGCCTACAGAGTGGTTTTGCCAAAAATGTATCCAGAGCAAATTATAAACTGAATGGAAGTATTAACAAAAGAGTTAAAAATTACTTATAATGATGTACAAAGTATACTAAATAACTCCTATATATTGATAAGATTAGTCACACTGTGTACAACTGAACACAATATATTTACAAGGTGAGACACACTGTGTACAATTGTACACACCATTTAAAAAAAAAATCTACACCACATATGTTTGAAGCATTTGATCAGAAATAGTGTTCCATGTTTTCTACAGGTCTTACACTAACCCCCTGACTAGAATTTAGCTTGTCTACAAAGATATTTCATATACAATTAAAAAGGGAAAGTACCTGTCTTCTGGCAACGTGCTGTAGTTGGTGATGCCTCTTAGATTATGAAAAATGACATTCAGTTAGGCGAGGGCGCTCTGCACTGGAGGATAGCATATGAATACACAATTGTGCACATGGTGTTTGTTTGCAGTAATAAGCTCTACCTGGTATACAGGGAGCAATAGAAGTCCATGTGTACAATTGTACACAGTATGTACTGAAGGGGATGATGTAAATCATACAGCTGCCTTGCTTATTATATATCACCTTATACATAGAAGCCTATTATATGTTTGTGGTTTTGATAATAAAAGATGATTTTTGTTGATAAAATTATGAAATTTGAAATTGTCAGTATGGAAATGTGAATCATTGTCTCATTTTCTTGTATGCCTTAGGGTAAAGCCAGACGTCCTCCGGGTTGCGGATTTTTTTTTGGCGAAATGGCGGAATTCGGGAAGAAACACGGAAAAGGCAGTTTTGCTTAAAGAGAAAAAAATGAACTGAAAAAAAATTTGAAAAAGCAAAATTAATAAATATTTTTTCAAATTAAATGATAAAATCGGCTTCAAAATTCAACATGATAAAGTGAAACAAGGTTAATAAATTATCACTTCACCCGCATAGGCCTTATATATCGATCTATGACTCTCCAATCAAGGCCACACCTTCATGGGGTGCCTTAATAGTATATAAAATGCTCTAAAAAGGCTTTTTGGCAGGCTAGAGGGAGCAAGCCATTTATTGTTTGCAAGCCAAGAAGTAAATTTTTGGCACACATTCATGGGGTGCCTTAGTATAAAGTGTTCTAAAAAGGCTTTGACAGGCTGAGAGGGGCAAGCATTTTGGCATGCCATTTGGAAATTATACCCCCGGCTCGTAATTATTGCACAGACCTTTGAAGAGGTATAAAACATTACTCCCAGGGGCCCCCCCCCCCGGGTGGCCAAAGTTTTTTTCAATTTTCAGCCCCCACCCCCATGTTGAAAATCATCTTATTGCACCATGGACTTCAAAAGAAATTGATTTGCACATAAGGGGCTGTGCAATAATTAGGCTTATATGTAGGCCTACCCCCAGGGTGGTGAATTGTCAAAGTGAAAGTGGTTTACACTTTTTGGGACAAAAAAGGTCCAAATTTGGGAAAGAAAGTCCATTTTTCACAAAATCGCTCCCCCCACCCTTGGAAAAAAGTCCACTTTTTAAAAATCAGCACCCCCCCAAATGAAATCCTGCGTACGGACCTGTGTTCATAAATATTTTCCTACACCTGGTTCTGGTTCTGGTTAAATACTTCTCAACACTTTCTACAAAGCCAGGCGAGAAGGGTATTGTGCGCAGAACGTCAATGCTTTTGTTTCGAGCTGTGTTTTGGTGGTGTTTTAGGACTTCTTTCTTGAATACTTTGGTTTCTGTAATGTCGATTATGGTTTGAGGAAGCTGATTCCAATCTTTGGTTGTATTGTGGAAGTACGAGTAGGCCTACACCCAGCAGTCTTTCTTGCCTGTTGGTCTTTGAAAAGCTTTTGTATGGAGATTTCTGGAGTGACGTCTGACAGGCTGCAGAAACGTTTGCAACAGAATGGCTGCCTGACCACTGGTGATTTTGTGCATGAGGGTGAGTCTGTCTACTTTGCGTCTGAGTTCTAAAGTGTCCCACTCGAGTTCGGCCATCATGCTTGTTGGACTACTAGTTTTTCTGTAGTCTCTCATAACAAACCTTGCAGCTCTTCTTTGGATGGATTCAAGCTGCTGTTTTAGTTCTCCTGTATGCGGATCCCAAACTGTGGACGAATACTCGAGCTGAGGTCTGACCAAGGCTGTATAAGCCTGAGCTTTTAATTCTTTTGGGCACGATAGGAGCTAGGTTTCTCCTAATGAAGCCCAACTGGCGGTTAGCCTTTGCTGTTATGTTGTTTATGTGTGCATTCCACCTTAGATCACTTGTTATTTCAACACCTAGGTAACTATGACTTTGGGTTTCAGTTAGAACCTCCTTGCCAAGTTTATACTCTGTGATAATTGGGTTTTTTTTATGAGTGATGCATAGCAGAAAGCATTTGCTGGCATTAAATGCCATTTGCCATGTGTTTTGCCACTTTTCAAGTGACTCCATATCTTATTGCAGGATGTGTGTGTCCTTTTTGGTAATTATGGTTTTATATACTACGCAATCGTCCGCAAAAAGACGCACATTTGACTTCAGGGTGGCTGGTAGGTTGTTCAAGTAAAGCAAGAACAACAAGGGACCTACTACCATCCCCTGGGGGACACCTGATTTTACCTCCACCCAGTTTGAGTTCTCACCTGCAATTACCACTCTCTGTTTTCTTTGTAGGACTATAAATAGAAACGGTGCCCAAAATATATGTGCCAAAAATGCTTGCCCCCCCCTTTGATGTGCCAAAAATCGCTTGACCCCCCTTTTGACCTGCAAAAATGCCCCCCATTTTGCCTACCAAAAATCTTTCCCACCCTCACCCCACCCCTATAAATTCACCACCTTAAATATCGACAAAAACTTTGCGTTCCCCCCTCGCGTCCACTCAAAATTTTCGGACCCCTTTGTTTTCCCGAATTTCTGCATTAAAAATTTAACAATCTCCCCTCCTGGTTCAAGGAAAAATTTCGCATTCCCCCTCAAGAACCCAGGGCTCAGTCAAGACCCCATAAAAATTTCGGGTTCCCCCCTCAAAATGCCCCCCATCGTAAATAACTAATTGCACCACCCCTATAAACATTTTAACACCCCTATCATGGATTGTGTTTACGGAGTGTTGAGGGGTGGTGCAATAATTATGTGTACCCCTGGGGTGAATTCTCAAAATGGTCTGCCAAAAACGCTGCCCCCCTTTGGCCATGCCAAAAATCTTTGCCCCCCCTTCGATGTGCCAAAAACCTTTGCCCCCCCCTTTTGATGTGCCAAAAATCTTTTCCCCTTACACATGCAAGATTTTGGGGAACCCGAATTTAAAACCTTAAATTGTCTTATCATATACCGTAAAATGGGGTAACTTCGGTCAGCGGGGTAACTTTGGTCGGTCAAATATTTTTTTTTTTAGTCATATTTGACCAAAAATCAGCATTTTTTACATTTTTTTCAGAAAAAATAAAAATCGATATTTGTGAACAAGGATGCGTGTTTGATTAATTTTGCAAGGTGTCAAATGTCAAAAAAAAAAAAAAAACTTGCCCATATTCAGCGAAGATCAATTTTTTTGGTCAGGTCATTATTTAGAGGTTAATAATTGCGCATCGGTTATTTGGAGGGCATTGTGAAAAATCTAAACATTTTGCCTTTGGAACCGAGGAATATCCCGAGGGGCATAGCCCCGAGGGATAGTCCGAGGTCCAAAGCAAAATGTTTAGATTTTTCACAATGCCCGATATATTACCGATGCAAAGTTATTAACCTCATTCATAACCGTCTACTTTGATCTCTTAACTTTACAAAATAACACAAAATGTTCTCAAAAGTTTGTAAAAATAAACTATTTTTACATCTTCCCTTTCCCAAAATCGATCAGGCTAAAACAAGACGACCAATAACAAAAGTGCGTATCAGAATCTGTGCAAATATGGTGGCGCTTAATCCAAATACGTGCAGCCAGCGCACAAGCAGTTTGTTGGACGATTTTAACACGGCGCCGCAGAAGTCAATTGTGTGCGACATTGGAACAATTACGCATTTTGCGGTCAATTGTGAGATATTAATGACCTCGATTTGCGCTCGGCGTTTTGCAAATAATAAGATATGATTGGATCGCACGCATCGCGTTTATTAATGAGGTTATGAATAACCCCTAGGGCACCCTTACAAAATTATTAAAAAATCTTTTTCAACTTCAAGGTGTAGAAGGGAACCCTAATGTCACAAAAAAGAGTTAATTAGAAATATAATTGGTTTTGTTTGGAAGCAGTGGTTTAACTAGAGCGATAACCGCACCATAGCTGAACCATGTGGCTTCGGCCTATATTGTGGTAGGCCTATACCTACAATTGAAGCATTTTGAAAACTTGACCTTTGACCCCATTTATTGCCCCTTAATGACCTTAAATTAATTTTAAAATATTTGCAACATGTTTAGAATGTCATAAGAATCATTGCGTTTACAACTTGACCTTTTACCCCTTTAGACCCCTTAATGACCTTTTTAAAATGTTTAGCATGTCATAAGGATCATTGCATATAAATTTCAGCTCATTTGGAGCATTTTGAAAAACCTTGACCTTTGACCCCTTTATGACCCCTTAATGACCTTAAATGAATTTTTAAATATTTGCAACATGTGTAGAATGTCATAAGGATCATTGCATTTAAATTTAAGCTCAATCGGAGCATTTTTGGTTAAAATGACCTTTTTTGACCCCTGGATGACCTCTGACGTTTGGAAATATTTCTGTTATATTCTTTATGTTTTCCTCTTTCATATGACACCACTCATGGGGTCATACCTTCGTTTAGAGATATGTCCATTTCAGATCAAATGGTTAGGGGTGGTGCAATAATTATGTGTACTCCGGGGTGGTGAATGATAGGGGGGGGGGGGGCAAAGGTTTTTTGGCAGGCCAAAGGGGGGGGGCAAGCATTTTTGGCAGGTCTAAAAGGGGGGTCAAGCAATTTTTGGCAGGTCGAAAGGGGGGAGGGGCAATTTTTGGCACAGATATTTTGGGCACTGTTTCTATATTACGCCCCTAAAAAGCGTGAGGAAAACGTTTTGAACACGCTCAAATATGCAAAATTTCCTGCTCACTCTTTCGCATTATATGTTAAGACAATTTAAGGTTTTAAATTCGGGTTCCCCAAAATCTTGCATATGTAAGGGGGGCAAAGATTTTTTGGCACATCAAAAGGGGGGGGGCAAACGGTTTTTGGCACGTCGAAAGGGGGGGCAAAGGTTTTTTTTTTTTTTTTTAGGGGGGGGCAAGCGATTTTTGGCAGACCATTTTGAGAATTCACCCCTGGGTACACATAATTATTGCACCACCCTTAGTTAGGGACCTAGTAACCTAGGGACCTAGTAACTTAGGGGCTGTGCAATAATTATGAGCCCTGGGGGGAGGGTAAAATTAGGGGGTGCAAGAAATTTTTGGCGAGCCAAAGGGGGGGGGGCAAGCAATTTTTGGCAAGCTGAGAGGGGGGGGCAAGCGATTTTTGGCACACATTCATGGGGCGCCTTTTTAATAAAACGCTCTAAAAAGGCTTAGGAAAACAGTACGAAAACACTTAAATATGCAAATTATCCTGCTCGCTGCGCTCGCAACAGGTATATAGACCATTTAAGGTTTGTAAATTGGGATCCCAAAAATTTGGCATGCTAAGGGGGGGCAAAGAATTTTTGGCGGGCCGAGGGGGGGGGCAAGCGATTTTGGCAGCCGCTTGAAATTTTACCTACTCGGGGCCTCATAATTATTGCACAGCCCTTAGTAACCTAGTAACATACACAGTTATAGGCTGATACCATTTCATGGTTCAGCAAAAACTCTGAAAAGTGCCCAAAGTTACCCCATTTTACGGGATGCGAGCTCAGCGAGCAGGAAATTTTGCATATGTGAATGTGTTCCTTACGTTTTCCTACGCCTTTTTAGGGCGTATATAGAAACGGTACCCAAAATATCTGTGCCAAAAATTGCTTGCCCCCCCCTTTCGACCTGCCAAAAATCGCTTGACCCCCCCTTTTGACCTGCCAAAAAATGCTTGCCCCCCCCTTCTGGCCTGCCCTGCCTATAATTCACCCCCCCCCGGGGTACACATAATTTAATATTGCACCACCCCTGACATTTCCAGGAAAGTTTAAAATCATTCCAGGGTATACAAACATTCCCTGTGCATGCAGCGAATGCATGGCCAGGTACTGTGTAGACTAAATCATTTTCCCACAAGGGGTTTATAATTAGAGATCCTAAATGACATCCAAGAACTATCAAATTACATCTTACTCAAATGAAATAGGCCTACACCTCATTCATTAATGTTGTATCAAAATACAAAATTCTCCAGAAATAATTGGTTAAGTGATATTTTTCTTTCATAATTTTTCAATAAAGTGGTCTGACTAAAAAGTGTTTTCCCTATATCACAGTCGATTGATCCACCTCACTTTGTATACAAAGATATTCTAGCTGGTATTGAAGGTCTTTTGTATCAGCGCTGATGTATGTTGTATTAGCACTGGAGCATATAGTTAATGGGATCCACCTGTCATCATCATAATTAATGCTGTATCTTGCTGCAATAGCCACGCGTATGAACAGCTGAGAGCTGATATTGGGACTTCGATTGCTAAACTTGTTCATACTGCTGCTGTTTTCAACGAGAATCGCATCAAAACTGCATAATATTTCATTCTAGAATTACGAAGATTGCACCAAAAACTTCAAGAATCCAAATGAAAAACGGTAACGTCGCCAATAAAACGTGGACCGGTCACTCGTGGGTGTTCAAAAGCGAAAAATCAACAAGAAGAAGATCGCATTGATTTCTTCATCAAATTACACAGGACTTTAACAAATCCCTGGATTTGTGCATTTAACTGTTGATATTCAACTTGTACTATTGAGTGTTAAACACTTGCATTTGCCCAAATATTGGACCAGTACCTTAGACAATCATACAGTATGGAAGTTATTCGCCCAATGCCAAGCAGTATTCCAAAGACTGGGTGAGTACTTGTTTTGCTCTGCAACATGTGGAAATAAATTATCATTATTCATTAATTTATGTATACAAGCCTTATTTTATCAGAATATTGTTTAGTTTGGACTGTGATGTTACATTTTGTGTCTGTTCACAGATTATTACTAGCCAGTATAATGAAAATAATTAAATTAATATCTGTTCAGGCGGATATCTGAATGTTTTGAAAGTTATTTTGTGTGAAAAATTGAAACTGATGCAATATCGACCTGACCTACATTTTGTCATGTTTGTCCTGATCCATGCATGCACTCGGGGCATGAAGGCACCATTGGACTTGGCAGATCAGCAAGTAAAAAATAATGTCATTGCGGTTGATTTCATATAAATGTTCCAAGACCCAAATTAATCAAATTAAACATGGTATGATGTCTCAGTATGATATCCGGGTATGGTGTACATGTAGAAATTTACAGTCTCTTGGGCGCTTTAAAGGTACTTTTTCCAAAATGCATTGGTCTCCACTGAAAACCCACCCATCGGTATACCAAAATCGCTGAAAAGGTACCCCCAAAACCGTGGCGGGCACATCCCAGATACCTTCAACCAGGAAGAACTCCCCCCGGGGTTCACTTTCTTAAAATTCCCTGATGCTAGAAACACATCACAATTTTCCTAAAAAGTCATTTAAATTACAGGTACCTCCCACCCATATTTAGTATTGTGCGACAATAACTCAAAATCTAATGTATCAAAAGTCAAATTTGTTTAAAACTGAAATTGCCAAAATAAACCAGTTTAGTTTTGGGACCTTATTTCCGGTCCTTATTTGTCTATTCGTAGAACCATCTGCTAATCCTGATCAGTGAATTTATATTAATTTTTCTTTCTCTTTTCATCATTTTATCTACATGTAGGTGTGGGGAACTTGTGCCAACCCAGAGTCGAGCCATGTTTGTACCTCAACAAGAGAAGCATGCCCAGATAAAACCTCAAGAACCTGTCGCTGCTACAGTCGCAACAGAGGAGACCAAACCAACCAATCCATGGGGAGAGTTTAAAGACAGGGAAACTTTTGTAGACTTGCATTTATATTAAATTAGTGGTGAATTTGTGTTTCAAAGTTTCAATCAATGGTGATTTATGTCTTGTCCTTGTCCTCTTTTCTCCATTTTGTGAGGTGCTGAAACACAAATTATGTACATGCTCAGTTGTAGGAATACTTGTAATGAATGATGTAGGTTTTTAGTTTATTTATATGTGCTGTATTGTTTTTCATAGTTTTAAAAGTATACAGGGTAGTGATGAAGTCCCTCAAAAAAGGATTTGAGTTGTATATGTAGATGTTGAAATGAGTCTCACATGACTGTGTAATACATAACTGTGGGGATCTGTCTCAAAAGGTAATTATAACAAATCTTATCTGCTCAAACCATTATGTAATTGAGGCTTTGATCACTGAATGTTTCGAGAAGTGTCAAAAAGTTCTTACGAATCCAGTGCACATAATTTTGAGGGCTTAATGCCAGAACCACATATGTCCATTTGTGTTCTCAATTACATGTTACATGTTAACAAATGGTACTTGTTTCGGTAACAAATTGGATGGTTAATTTTGCCCTCCATAAGAAAATGTAAGTGACTTTGGGGTAAATGCATGGTCACTGGCGTTTAACTGTAACCATGCATATTCACCAAAGTCACTTGCATTTATATGGAGGGCATAAAAACCGTCCATTTGTTGCCGAAATGAGTAACATGTAATTGAGAAAACAAATGGACATAGGTGGTTCTGGCTGTAAGGCAGAGTGTTTTTATTTTTTTGTAGTTCTGATTTCTGAATACACTGTGACTTTGCAAAAAAAACTTAGGCCCAAGGCTTATATTAACCAGGCACCCAGGCTTTTTTTACCCCATGGTTACCCACTTTTGGCTCCTGGTGTATCCAATATTTTACACTACAAACTATAGGACCAGGAGCCATCTTTGGGACCAGGAGCTCATTTTAGCTCCTGGTCCAGGCATACTTAATATAAGGCCTGCTTAGGCCTATTCACAACATTTGAGTACTGTAATACTAAACGATAATTTTGTTTAAACATGGTACAAACTTCATTTCATAAATCTTCCTGATGGAAAATATACCCAGCTCAAATGTTAGCTAAGCTAGAATTGTAATGTATTATAACTTTTCATAAGTTTAAATCTCATTAAAGTGATGCATACATTTTGTACTTAATGCCAATGAACTTGTACCTTTTCTGTCATTGTCTTTAATCTCATCTGGTTGAGCCAAGGAAGATTTTTTTTTTAAATCTGTGTTTAAATGAAGTTATAACTGCATGTTGTGCATGTAATTGATGTAAATAGCTGTTACAACTTACGGTATTAGACATGGTGCGCTAGACTGGTTAGTCCTGCCTCTGAAGCAATGTACATAAGTTGGCCACAACAGCAAATTACCGTACATCTAGTGGTCCTTGCTATAAACCCCACCGCCTTTTTTGCTACATGTATATTTATACAGGTCTGTTTCAATCATTTTAGCAATTCAAAAATGAACAAGATATGACAAATTATTGTGATAGCAGTAATTATGAATATAAAACTTCAACTTGCACTTTTTAGTGCAGGTATCTGTTCTCAAGTTTAATAAAAGAGCGTTACAATGCTCAAAGGTATCTTGACTTAACATGTCTGTGTAACTGCAACAATACTGTTGATATGAGGAAACATTTTAAAAACATTTTTATAATAAAGGGGAAGCCATGTTTGGTTATCTTTTTGTAGTTAGATTCTAGATCAATTTTCTATAGACCAATGATATTGTGTATTTACACATCAAATTTGATTATTTGAACACATTGATCATATCCTTGATTATTAAAAAAGACCTGCATGTGCATTTGTAAGGGCACAAAACTACAAAAGCCAACAAGTTTAATACGATTATTCACCATTTCCCCAAAAAATCGCAGAACTATGTTGCCATCAATTTTGACGTCTTAAACTGCATGGGCTTACTTTTTTTCTTTAATAAATTGGGTCCTATAATATCAACTCAAAGCCATTCATTTAAATATTATGCTGCTTTAAAACTTTGTAATGTTGTTTTAAGTGTTTTAAGTAAAGGTAGAAAAATAAAATATGCTTACAAAATAATAACATAATTGAAGTGAAATTTGATTTGTTGTGTACAGTGAGATTTTTCAGCCCTAGAAGTTTTCTATTAATGCAAGAGATGCAGTGAAAATGAATACCTCAGAACCTGTATGAGGAGACACAGCATTCATCTGGCTTTGAGCTCGCAAGTTAAATAAGCCAGGTCTGAGGTTTCAAAATAATTATAACTGAGCAATTCAAACAAATATCCCAAGGCCAAAAGCACACAACTGAATTTGCAATGTAGTGAGTAGTAATTTGCAATTCAGTTGACCCATTTGGGCTTTTTCTTGGATGTCGGATTTTGGCTTGTTTCATCCTCCTCCCTCCAAAAAACAATACTTAGCACAGTTTGTAATCCACATTTTTGGCTAATACCTGATCCTGGTTGGAAAACAAAGTGCATTCATGAGCATTCCAAACTGTTACAATGAAACAAGAAAAAAAGGGTCCTTCAGCTTCTTTGGCAGGGAAAAGACTTTACCCATCAGAAAAACAGGCCACTGTGGCGAATTTGTAAAAAATGGGGTTCTTTTCAGTAATTGTTAAAACTTTGGTCTAAGGTGAAAGTGAATGCAAAATATGGAGCTTTTGTGGTGCATTACCCTGTAGAGTATTCCCTCCTTCGACTGGCTGCTT